>NW_022196607.1:0-513623 GCF_008641045.1 Pistacia vera | reverse complement strand
AAATGATACAGTTACTGAAAGTAGTGCACTGGATTCATGTACCGAATGACGTGACATAATCCTGATCGTCTATTAATATTAATTTATAATTAATCGATGGTCAAGATTGTGTCACGTCATTCGGTGTATGAATTCGGTGCGCCACTTTCGGTAACTGTAGCATTATTCAAATATATACGGTGCATACTCTAGTAAGTCTCATGATGGAATTGAGAAATATATAGGAAAATGATACAGTTACTGAAAGTAGTGCACTGAATTCATGTACCGAATGACGTGACATAATCCTGACCGTCTATTAATATTAATTTATAATTAATCGATGGTCAAGATTGTGTCACGTCATTCGGTGCATGAATTCGGTGCGCCACTTTCGATAACTGTAGCATTATTCAAATATATACGGTGCATACTCTAGTAAGTCTCATGATGGAAGATGTAGTAGTTGCTTCAGCTTATATCCACAAGTTAAACTTTCTGAATAATAGGAAGCTTTTTCTTGGTCATTTTGGTGTGAGGCATATTATATGATCATCGAAATGAAATAAATGTTAATTTTTCCAACTTCTTCTGACCTTCACTGCTAGTCAGTAGCAGCTTCATTCTCCCACAATATGTGGATGCCAGAATCCAGAAGCAGTTTTTTTCTTCTGTTAGAGTCTCACACCGACTAGGCACGTGCAAGCCTACTAGTTTATAAGAGGGAATAATCCTCCTATTCAAAAATGTCTTATTGGGTGAGGAGTCGGGCTCACTTCAAATTCTATCATCCTACTAGAGCTAGGTCCAGTTGAACTGAGTACTTAACCAGGCATGACCCAACATTTGAGCTTAACCGTGAGGGGGAGTGTTAGAGTCCCCTCTGCTTGTTTATAGGCCTTATTGGGTGAGGAGTCAGTCTCATCTCAAATTCTATCATCTTCCACAAACTCAGAATGCAGTCAGGCATATATAGGGAGATTATTATTCTACAACTGGTTAGTGTAAATTTGATCACTACACACATATCAGAAACGAAAACAACTATTGCAGTCAAAAGACGATGCTCCTCTTCTCCAAGTTTATAGATGAACTAATAATTAATTTCTAGAGTTAAAAAGTGATTTGATTAAGTTAAAGTATCATAGTTTAAGTGGCCCATTTGGTACACAATTTTTCTCTACTCTATTCCCTATTCTATCCAAAATACACATTTATTTCCTTATTCTCAAAATATTATTCTATATTATTTAATTCTTTTTAAACCCCCTACATTTGTTAATTTAACTAAACACCCCCCAAATTTTTTTTAGAAATTGATAAAAACACCCCAGCAACCCACATTTGCTAAATTCCCGCCACCACCATCAGAATCTGATATAATGATGCACTACCAACTGGATCTGGTCGGTAGTGCGCCGATCTAACATTTTCTAGCCAGATCCATGGTAGATCTGGCTGGAAAAAGCCAGATCAATGGCCACATATCTAGCCGTAGCTAGTCGACAATGACAGCCATATCTTTGGCCGTCATTGACAACCAAATGCGGCTAGATCGACCAGATCTAGCCGTAGATCTAACATTTTCCAGCTAGATCCACTGTGGATCTGGTCGGAAAAAGCCATATCGGCGCACGACCGGCCAAATCCAGCCGGTCGTGCGTCGATACGACGACTTCAGCCACCCTTCAGCGGTGGTGGCCCGCTGTCGGTATTTAATGGATGGGTGGGAGTGTTTTTATTAATTTTTAATATTTTATTTTAGAGGTGTTTAATAAATAAACAAACTTAGGGAGATATTTTTGTTAATTTTTAAATCTTACATCGTAATATCTACTCAATTTTACTTTTTTCAAAATATTATTCTAAAAAGTATCAAAATAATGAACCAAGTGCACCCTCGATATCCCAAGTTCGTTGTTGTATTCCCGGCTGGCTAACCATCTCTAAATCGAGCTTGGCATAGTATTCTCGTTTATTTAATTCTATTGATTCATGATCTTATTAAATGTGATTGTCAATAATGAATCAATAATTACGTACAACTTTAGTCATACTTTTTTAATTAAGTAAATTTGTAATATGAGTAATAATATTACTGCATGTTGTCACAAAGCATAAAAATATACTTTGCTTTTGGAAATAGACAAATAGTAAATTAAAGTTTGCCACTTTATAGCTCCATTGGAGCAGCGAAAAGAGCACCTTTTCTGTTACATTCAAAGAAGATGATAAATTAATTAACGATATAAAGCATTAGAATGAACGAGACAAACGTTGTCGATCCATAATGCTGAATGATTTATAATTAATGTCATCATGTACATAACCTTATTACAGGGATATGTTCATTCTTGAACCTCACATTATAATATATACTTCCATTCCCATCAATCTTTCCCCTGATTTCCACCGATATTATAAATAATTATATATAATAATCACTATGTCAAGATTACGAAACACCACTGCAATTCTTTTTTGATATGATGTTACTTAGGTAAATAAAAGGTTGTAATTCAAATCAAGAACAGAAGAAAAATTAACAAAATGGGGCTCAAATCAAGGGAGAAATATATATATATATATATTTATATATAGAAAGCATTCATGCATACATGAACATGCACTAGAAGTTCATGTGATTATACATCGATATATATATGTACATGATTACACACATTCAAAATCCCTATCTGATCCATTGACAGCATGCTTTCCTTTTCGACTCACCAAAAGAAAGTCAAGATTGTAAAGCACCGGGACCATTGTTAAAGAACACAAGAAGACTAAGACTGGTCCAAAGATCCAAAGAAGAAGAGGTAATGCTGCATAGAAAAGTCTGTTTCCAACAGTGTTTAAAAGAAAACCTTTCTCTAGTAGTTCACTCACATACTCTGGAGTCACTATGCCCGATGGGTCTGGTGGAGTGTTAATGAGGATGTTCACTTGGTTTACAAACCTAATGGACAATGAGTGGCAAAAAAATGAGAATAGGAAGATTGTGAGAAGAGACACATATTTTAATGCCAGCATAAATTCTCCGTGACCCCCATAAACCGCATCATTTAGTGGCTTTTTCACAGAATATGTGCTACTTATAACTGCTGCAAGACCCGTGCAAAGGAGTATCGATGTTGTTGCCATTAGAGTTGATCCCATTATCATGTTTCTTATCGTTTGAACGGCCAAGATGTTTTTCTTGTCATTGTCCTGCACCCACAAATCAAATTCCAACTAAAGTTACCAATTATGTACATAATACAATTGAAATAGCAAATTTTTTTACTAACAGATTATATGTTGGAGGGCTGAGAATGAACAAATTGACATGCACTCTTGCCATTAATTGTGCAGCATTTGCACCTGTCTTTGTTATTATTTATAGAAAGGAAAAGCTGATTTTTTTCCATGGAATGTGATGGTAGTGCACATGGATGAGCAAGGCCACAACGTGATAACGAAGTTGAAAAAACTGGTAAAGATTATCATACACCTCAGAAAGCAAGATATAGTATATCAGGATTACTGATACCCAGCTTTCTATGAAAATGATTTTCATGTTTCCCATTTGTAACCTGCAATAATTGACACTAATGACACCATGACGTGTAACCTGCTATAATTCGGATATTCTTGCACCATTAATGACTGCATCCCCACTTATATATCTTGTAGATTTATCACTAATATTGCCTGCCTACTTTCGTTTTCTAGAAGACAAAGATCTCTTCAACTACATATGCAAAGGTATGGTCTCAGAGTTTTCTGCATATAATTTCATTAATAAAAACTGGAAAATGCATCTACTGAAAGTTCATGAACAAATTAATTATTGAAGTAATTGCCCCAGAAAAAGAGGAAAGAAGGGGTTTTAATCTCCTCTAGTTAAGCATTTACTTCTTATATATATAAAGATACATTATTCATAGTAAGATTTATATGTGAAGAAGATAAATAAAAAAGAGGTACCTTCATCATTGCAGCAACCCAGTAACTCCTGCCTCTAGAATTAGTACCAAGAGTGGTGGTGAGAGGTTGAGTTCGGACTTTATGCCATAACCAAACATGATAAGCGATGGTTATTGAGAAGCCTAGTGGAACCAGTATGACATCCAAGTAGGACTTCCTCCATTCCATGATCGATGTCTTCTTCTTCTTCTTCTCTCCTTTACTTGCTTCTAATTCGTTCCCTATAAAATTTCTTGTTATAATCAGCTCTATATATAAGCAATATTTGGAGTGAATGTAGACCTATTTGAATGCGGAATTCAATGAAAAAAAAAGCAACTTCCTCCCTTTATTACACTAACTTACAAATAATATGAATACGTGGGAATTATGTCCCACTCCCCACTTGCTTTCCTTTTTATTTCTTCTTCGTTTTATTCTAATGAAACGTTTAACCTAATATAACTAATACCAGAGGAAG
The DNA here is from genome assembly GCF_008641045.1 of Pistacia vera. Lineage (NCBI taxonomy): Eukaryota > Viridiplantae > Streptophyta > Magnoliopsida > Sapindales > Anacardiaceae > Pistacia > Pistacia vera. The sequence goes on along the minus strand of NW_022196607.1, from coordinate 509,212 downwards.
CACTGAATCAATGAGGAATTAAAAAATGTAAAGATATATATATATATATTTATATTCTATACAAATAATTATAAATAAGAAAAAAATAAAAATAAAAATATAAGTTTTACAAATAGTAATTCAGTACTTGGAATTGTTTAGATATAATGTTGGAGGTGGAAATAATGGGGTTTGGTGATAAGAAGATCAATACTAGAAGGTGATACTACTCAAGAAGTGAGAGTCTGACGAGGCCCAAATTAATAAAGAAATTATGATATAAAGCGACCGAAAACAAACTCAAAAGGCCACATCATTTATATGTCTTTCTCATTCTCATCACCATCACCAACACCAACAACCAACAACCAACACCAACACCAACACAATTCTCTTTGTAGATATATACAAATCATGGTGTTTGCACGCATTGAAATCCGGATTCAAAAGAAAGAATTAAAGAAGAGACGTTTCTAAGTCTATAACACTAACTTACGTACCTTAATTTCAATCCCTCTTTTGGCCAAGAATCCTCTTGTCATTATACTCAAAAAATTTCGAGCAAACTTGCAGGACGCCGGCAAAAAATGTTATTACTGTTATTATTGGATTGATGTGTTGGGATAAACTCATTGTTTTGTGCACCAACCAACGAAGATATAAGACAACAACTCTTCTCTCATAATATTTTTTTAATTAGCCAACAGAATTCAATGGTGTTATACACGTGTACGAAGCCTTTTTTGTAAGTCAGTTATAGATGGTTTTACACTTATTCATATTAGGCAAGTGAATAATAATACACTATTAGGGTTTTCTTTTTCTTTTCTGGCATGGAAATGGCCAAGTGGATATTCTTATTTATCATATTGTTAACCTAATTTGTTCTTCATTAAAAAGTGGTTCAGGAATTTTCTATCTTTTGTAACCGTAAGAATCATTTAGATGGGAAGAATTAGCATATGGATATCAGCAGAATATAATATATTATATATAGGTTAACTTATTCTTCGATTTGGACAGTAAGAACCGTGGCGTTAATTCTCTAGTTTTCTTTTATTAATTTAATTTAGAGGAGCTGTACTGGAATAAACAAGATTAGGGTAAGAAAGTGGCGGGACAAATTAGAAGTGAACTGTGGGCGGCAGAAGAATAAAATGTGGGGGGAAAAAACATGTTGGAATCATATTCAATATCCACCCAATATTGAAGATCACACTACTTAATTACCAAACAAAGGAGCACACCTTCCTTAGTGAATTTATCCTCATTTAAACCCTACATATTAGTGGAAAAATCCCAACAACCATGGATTGTCTATTCACCTTTCTCCTGAACAAATGGATCGACTCAAACTTTCATGAATCTACCATCGAGAATCTCAATATTTGTCTCATAAATACAAAGCATGATAATGTACGAAGTGTAATTACATGATTTTTTGTTTGTCAAATTAACTCTTTATGTCATTTGTTTTTCAGCACTTTTTCTACTTTGTTTCTTTTGTAAAAGTAGTGATCGATTGAAGAGGAAAAAAAGAAGGTAAAGACAAATGAAAATTAATATATAAAGTAAGAAATTCATCATTTGATTTGATGTTGTTTATTGGTGGTCTAAATGGCAATAGTGACTTAATTAAATAAATTAATTAGTCAAAAAGGTGCTGCCTCCAGTATTATTTTTGTTGTTTTAAATTATGGTAAGCCATGCAAAGTATAGTATAGTTAATAGACTAATAGTTGTATATATGAATGCAAATAAATTAAAAAAAAAAAAAAGTTTGAAAGGTATGCAATCAACGAAACAATGATTAAGAATATGTTTAATATCTTAATTATTATGAAATTCATTTAACTACATAATTATACAGTTAATTTTTGGGTGAAAAGAGTCTATTTTGGCGGCCTCCAATTACTCCAGTTTCACAGTTGACTCCGGCATAACCACTTCACTTCACTCTCCACCTTTTGTTCATGCAACCGACGGTCTTCCTCCCCGATTCTGACATATTATGACATTGTTCGACCTTGATGACACCACCATAAGAATCGCCTTCATCTCCACATCAAAAGACCCGTCATCCTGAACTTTGATTGGCCACCAATCGTGTTCACCACTACCAGTATCTTCGCACGACTACCCATATCACAAGGGTGTTTTTGCTATATTTCAAACCTATAGGGATGTGTGTGTAATTTGTAGGGGTGTTTTTGATAGATTTCAATCATGTAGGGATTAATGGAATTTTATAGGGGTGTGTTTGCTCGATTTCAAACATATAGGGACTAATATAATTTTGTAGGTGTGTGTTTGCTAGATTTCAAATATACTGAAATTGCTAATGTCATCGGTCCGACCGGGCCCTTGACTGAATCAATGTCTGGTCCAGTTTTCAGAACATTGATAATACACATATATACTGTTAAATAGGAATGATGATCCCACTAACTTAATTAGTGATGTGAGACACAAAAACAATTAAGAAACACTAGACTATATAGTGAGCTTAAACCGAAATATAATAATACATTTAACATTGCTTAAACCCAAAAATAATATAATAATACAATTACAGATAACATATACATAGATTTTCCAACAAAGGAGATCATGTTATCAAATGAAATGAGGGGTTAATGGCTTGAAATCAGGGTCTGGTCCACTTCACTTCACACTTCACTCTCCACATTTTGCTCATGCAACCGACGGTCTTCCTCCCTGATTCTGACATATTCTGACGTTGTTTGACCTTTGTAGGGGTGTTTTTGATGGATTTCAATCATGTAGGGACTAATGGAATTTTGTAGGGTTGTGTTTGCTGGATTTCAAACATGTAGGGACTAATGGAATTTTGTAGGGTTGTGTTTACTAGATTTCAAATATACAGGAATTGCTAACGTCATCAGTCCGATCGGACCCTTAACCTAATCAAGGTCTAGTCCAATTTTTAGAACATTGATAGTACACTTATATACTGTTAAATAAGAATGATGATCCCACTAACTTAATTACAGATGTGAGACACAAAAATAATTAAGAAACCCTAGACTATACAACGGGCTTAAACCTAAATATAATAATACAATTAACATCCTTAAACCTAGAAATAATATAATAATACAATTACAGATAACATATACATAGATTTTCCAACAAAGGAGATCATGTAATTAAATGAAATAAGGGGTTAATGGTTAATGAGGTGGTACAGGAGCCAAGCATGCTTTGGCTGAAAGTGGTGGCCAACAGATCAGCAGAGTTATATGAGTTTATTGGCTTATGTGATGTGATCCACATATGACCATGTTGCCTCTAGTGCTTAACCACCTAACCTAACCTAACATAACCAAAGTCAATAATATTGATTATTATAGCTACTTCAATTTAATTTTGGCATGGAAATTGAACCATATACTATATACTCCACTCCACCCATTTTCTCATGTATAAAATATTACTCGACCATTAAGTTTTAGTGCTCTGAATATATTCTTACCCATTTTCAGAATATTCTTTCTCTTATCCAGATTTGACATTCACTCATAATATCACTTGGACATATCCCATTTACAGAACCTTATTATAGGATTACTCTGCTAAGCTTGAGTTGACTTTGAGCCTTCTTCTAACATGAGATCGGTCGTCTTTGTTTTATTATTTTGAGTATTATTTAAAAAAAATTGAGTTGAGTTGTTATTACGAGGATAAGATTTAAAAATTAACAAAAACACTCTTTAACTTTGTTAATTTAGCTAAACTTCCTTTAGAATAAAACATTGAAAATTAACAAAAATACATCCACCCACCCATTAAATACAGGTAGTCGGCCACCACTGCTAGAGGGTGGCCGAGGGGTGTTTTTGTTAATTTTTAATATTTTATTATAGGGAGTGTTTAACTAAATTAATAAACTTAGGATGTTTAAAAATAGTTGAATAGAATATGATTGAATTTTGAGAATAGGGAAGCAAATATGTATTTTGGGTAGAATATGAATAGAATAGAGAAACAAACGTAGCCTAGTTATCCCCTTTTTTTTTTTTTTTTTGAGATTTTAATTTTAATAATAGGTGTTATCATTTAATTGGATGATGAACTCATCAAATAAATAAAATAAAATTGGAGAATATTATGGACTACTCATTTGAAGAACAACTTTGGCACTCTCTATCAAAACAAATAGATTCTCAAAATTTTGAATAATATATCACTAATACCCTCATTGCCTTATGAAATGAACCCTCAAAGTTTAAAAAATTTAAATCACTGAAACCCTTTTGCCCTAATTCGGTTACATTGCTGTTATGTATACAAAACACTTTCTTATAATACTAAAATGACAATATAACAGAGTAAGGACAAAATAAAAATTTTCAAACTTTGAGGGTTTATTTGATAAAAAGTGTCAAAATTATCATCCCAATGATAAATTCAACAACTATTTGGGTAGTTTATGATATTCTCTCAAAATAAAATAGATTAGTAAGACTGAGAGATCATCATCCCGAACAAGTTTTTTCTGGTTTAGAACTTTGAGACGGAAATTCTATACATAGAAAGGCTGTTTATTACGGTAAAAGTAGCTCAGTTGTAATGGTTCAATCGGGCCAAATCCAGCCCCCATAGAAAGGCTGTTTATCATGTAGAAAGTTGATAGGTCCATTAATTTAGGCCCTTCCTATATTTTGTTATGCATCATAATGTAAGCCCACAAAATTCTAGCATAAATTAATTGATGCTTAATTTATTAAACCATTACCAAACCGGTCTCTAAGCGGCATTCAGGGGGCGCACCAAGTGGAGTTATCGAGACACATGAACATGATTGTTTTCTTATAGGTCAAACCAAACCAAACCCTGCCTTTTGTTTTCTTACTGGAGGTTGATATTCGATTTTGATATTAACGACTTGCATTTGTAAAGTACTAAGAAGGTCTTAAAAATAACATATAATGGATCCATAAGAATTGAATATGGAACTGATATTATATATGTTGCAGAAACATAAATAATAGACTGACAAGAGAGGTTTTTATAGTGGTTCAGATGTTTAAAGCAAATTCTACATCCACTGTTATTTTATTGTTCTCTAACTATTTCTATGATATTGTCCATAAAATATACAAAGATGAAGAAATACTTTGCTTTACAGAAAGAAATAATAAAGCTCAAATCTATGTCTAACTCTCATATATCCAACTTCCTCTTTTCGTGAAGAGAAGTGTCAATTTATACACCTCTGAGGTCAATGTCATGAGTGTTTTGCAAGTTGTATTGACACATAAACAACTCTCATCCGTTCTTCTCTTAAAATGAGATAGGATTGGTATAAGATATCTTTGAGACTATATGAGCTTAACAGGAAGTACAATTTGTCCTTTAGGCATTTGTTGAGTTGATATCAAGATAACTTTTTAGACCTAACATCTTAAAATAATGTTTACCCAAAATTTAATTAATAACAATTAGAAGATCCCCTTTCACAAAGATATAGAGCTCCCATTCCATTCCATTGACATCTCCAATGTTGAAGAATGAGAAAAGAGAGAATTTTATAGATGGGAAGTCAGATTCAATGATTTCTAGCCTCCAACTTTTGATCCATTTAGCAGCTTACTATATCATACAAGACAGCTAATTTAGCATTATTTTTTCAAGCTCTTTGCTGGCTGAACCTCAATAATTCAAGTGTTTATCAACTAAACCAAAGAAAAAGTGTTAGTTCTCAGAAAATTCATTCCCATCAATTAATCCTATCCAACTAATTATGGATTATGATAATTATTTATTTAAGTAGCATAATAATGCAATTGGTTGACTCTTCGAATCAAATCTTTTGGGTTTTATAGTACTATAACCCAAACCGTCCATTTGGAAACACATACCATGTTGAAGGTGCACATGTGAAGCACTGAATGATCCAAATATTAATATGGAACCTGGAAATCATGAAGAAAGTAAAATTAAAGTTGGGATTTGGGAATTATTCCATGTTAAAGTTTGTCTCAACTTCAAACAATTAAGAGAACGAAGTGCGGATCACGTTGTCCTTGTTAATTAAATATTAATTCTCCCCAAATCATAGCTATTAACAGAATAATCATAATCATAGTCAAATCTATATTCATATTCATATAGGGTACATATACTCTAAGAATGATCTATGTAATATATATATATACTTTGTATTCATAAATCATAATACATTATACATGTAATAAGTTATTGTCACATCGCATCACATGACCCCATGTTATTTTACCCAACTTACCTTTGCTTTCTCATCTGGATTAACTATTAATCCATCTCTACTTAAACAATTCCATGAGCTGCCCTCTTCCTCTTCTTAAGCTATTTTTACATTATGTAGATTTATCTATAAGATTTAAAGAGTTACGACCGTTACGTATTATTTTATCCATCTTATTTAGTAAGGTTTCATATCTATCTCTTATCCCACCTTGTATACAGTGTTGCTCAAATTGTAGGGCTGTAAACGAGCCCAGTCGAGTCGAGCTTTTGGCTTATCGAGCTCGGCTCATTTACAACAGTATCGAGCTCGAGCTCAAGCCTGGCTAGCCTCATAATTGAGACTCGAGCTTGAGCTCGGTTGAGTTCGAGTCGAGCTCGAGCTCAAGCCTGGCTAGCCTCATAATTGAGACTCGAGCTTGAGCTCGGTTGAGTTCGAGTCGAGCTCGAGCCTGATCCCTAAATTTTAAAAAATGACAAAACACCCCCCTGATTTTTTAAATTTTAAAAAATGACAAAACACCCTCCTGATTTTTTAATCCCTAAAACTAGTAAACCACACCTCCCAGTCGCCGTAATCCCCAAAATTTTATCAATCTCCACCACGGTTTGTCGACAACACCAACACACCTCCCAGTCGCCGTCAACTCTTCGCCATGAACCACGTCTTCTTCATCAGATTTGCGTCGCAGAGCTGTCGCCAAACTCGCTATCAACTCTTCGCCGTGAACCACGTCTTCTTCATCAGATTTGCGTCGCAGATCTGTCGCCGTCAGACCCATTGAAGTCTCGCTTGGTTGCTTTGTTTGCTATTTGGGATTTAGCCATTTAGGGCAAGTGGGATTGGGATGAAATTGATTTGGGATTTTGGTGTATCGTGTTTAAGAATTCGCACTGTGGGGGGGGGGATGGGAGGGGGGGAAGGGGGAAACTGTCATTTTTTTAAAACTTTTTTTATTGAAAAATATCAGTTTAATACCTAATCGTTTAAAAAATCACCAAAGCACCCTGTGTAAGTGTACAGTGCTTACTCGAGCCGGACCAGGCTCGCGACCCCACGAGCTGAACTTCACTGTGTTCAAACTCGACTCGGTTAATGAACCAAGTTCGAGTCGAGTCGAGTCGAGCCTAGCTCTAAACGAGCTTTTACCGAGTCGAGCCGTTTACAGCCCTAGCTCAAAGTGGGTTGCCTTAGCCTCGGCCTAAGTCGCTCCTCTTTTGCTCTTCTTATGATAATTTTGTGCAATATGAAAGAAGAAGCCTCTTTCAAGCTTATTCTGACAGACACCATTGCTTTGTATGGAACCCCAAACCTACTACAGTGTGAATATGAATTTAAAATAGAATGATATGAGACTTTCACATAGGGTTCCCTTGAAATTGTAAGTTGGGTCATCCTCAGAGTTAACCATGAAAGATAAATATTAAAATACAGAACACAGTACGATTGAATTGTACGAGGTACCTTGACTGTTGGGGCAGTTTGCTTTGGAAATTAAAGCAATCACATTCACGGATTCTAATTCTAATTTAAACTCTTCATTAATTATTATTATTATTAGAATCTCAGTACGTGTCATTATTGGCAATCCAAGAGAGAGACTCAGATTTATAAGCTCAGTAACTGACAATTTATGCAACCAAGAGAAGCAACCACTCAAACCCCAACCTCTTTCTCTCATGGTTTTTCCTTTCCTTTAATATTATTTTTGTTATTATTATAATAGTTTTATAACCCTAACACCTCAACCTCTCTATAAAATGGAATCACCCTTATGACATTGGCATTATTAGCAACCAATCGTGAAGGAGAGAGATTTGCAGGTAATCAAATTCAAGCCATGGAGTCCAAGAAGTCTAACAAGATCAGAGATATCGTTAGGCTTCAACAGATCCTCAAGAAATGGAGAAAGCTTGCAAATTCATCAAAAACAACAAGCGCCATCAACAACACCAACACCAATAGTAATAACAATGGAAGTAAAAGCATCAAGTTTCTGAAAAGGACACTATCCTTATCAGATAACCCAGTTCGTGAAGCATCAAGCAATGTTGTCCCAAAAGGGTATCTAGCTGTTTGCGTTGGAGAAGAACTAAAGAGATTCATCATCCCAACTGAGTATTTGAGTCATCAAGCATTTCACATTTTACTAAGAGAAGCTGAAGAGGAATTTGGGTTTCAACAAACAGGTGTTCTCAGGATTCCTTGTCAAGTATCTGTTTTCGAGAATATTGTGAAGCTGGTGGAGGAAAAGAAAGATACGTTCTTCGAGCAGGAATGCTGGTTCAATGTGGATGATAGTAAGAGTTATTGCTCATCAGAATGCCCACTAACTCCATCTCATCATCCTCATCCTCAAAGTCCAATGTGCAGATAGTTTTTTTTTTTTCCCCCCTTCTCTTCTAAGTCATATTGAACTTTTTGTTCTTTTTTTTACTTCTTTTGTTGATTGCGGCCATGTATGAGAGATAGAGAATGATCAATAAGATGATGTAGAAGTGTAAGAGAACCGCTTGAGAATGAATGAAATTAAAGATACAAACAACTTTATATTCTGCTCCTGCATTATTTCTCTCTTTCTAGCACTGCCTGAATTCCTTAATCCACATGAATCTTTGATCGACTTTGTTTGATAGAAAGCTACTCTATTACCTATCCCAATTCAGCCCTATGAACCTTCAACTCAAAATGTAGTTTTCACACAGAGCTTTAATGCATAAAGGTACCCGTAAATATCCAGAAGAGATGATTGCGATCAGGTCTAGTTCCCTGAACACAATTTTGGCTAAATCTGCTGGATTCTAGATAGTTAGGCAATTGGACAGGGCAAAGGAATATACATGTTCTATAAGTCAAACCAGCCCCCTACGTTTTCAATTCTATCATATTATGAGAGGCATCAAATTGATAGAACAGCATCAAACTAATGCAAAGTTCTCCTACCAACTGCATTTCATTTCAGGAATCAGGATGTGCTCACCCATTGGCCTAGAATAATAAAATACCAACTAACAGACAATATATTAAAAGAAAAGGAAGAGGATTATAATTACTTAAAGAACTTCTAGTACCAACTTACCATCCAAAATAGCCTAAATGATGAGCCTAACTAATTGTGATGTAGAAACCATAACCACTGAACTATCATTCAAACAAGTCTTTCAAAATGATTTGTTTAAATATTCTATTCTATTTTCTTTTCTTTATCCCTGTTAAATTCTCAAGATTGAGGTGGGGGAATACGTCTTTTTCATGTCCTTTTCAGCCAGTCTTTGGAAAGTATAGTTTCTCTTTGTAATTGGACACAGACACATTTTCCTCCGTCAAAATAAAAAGACAAAATACCCTGATCGAAGAAGAAGCTGTAGTCTATAGAATTATGATTCACATGGACAAATGTTTTGACTTATAGCAGAGTAGGGCTGAAAACATCACTTCTACACAAATGTTTAACACAAATATTGACAATAAAATGACTTTGTCTTGATAATAGGGGCCTTAGTCATCAACTTCATTAGCTCTGAGAATAATCTATGTATGAAATGCATTAAAGCACAAGTGTGCCAGATTCAGTAATGCGTACTGCACAGATAAATTACTATGGAGTTGTCCTATAGTGAATGTGCAACATTTCATAATATGTGATTGCATCACAAGCAAACACGTGCTTGACTTCGTCAAAACTAAAAGGATGGGGAAAAAAAAAGTGAGAGAGAGAGGTAGAAAAATGTTTTAGCAATTACAATAAGCAAGTACAGTATCCTATGTGTTTGATTACGGAAACAAATGTTTCAAAGGTATTCTAATGCATTAAAATATCATATTATAGCCATTTGCACTCAGATCAAGTAACGCTAAGCATTTAAATAGGACAATTTCAAGCTTGATCAATCAATGCACATGCATCCATTGATTTCTAACTACTGGAATCACATGTTAACCATGACTCATCAACCTTCTCTAAACTACCAAACGCTAGGAGGTGTTTATCCACATTATTTTGTGCATAATATGTTCCCAAGTCAAAAGGCCAGAGTTAGATTCAATAAACAGAAGCATTACAAGCCAAACTTTACAGTTTTCATACACTAAGCATCCAGAATTCATAAATGCTTACAGTACACCTAGATTTAGAAATTAATGACATTTTGGTTTCTTTAAGGGACTAAATCAGAAACCATGTAGTGCAACAGTCAATTTGTGAGACCCAGTGCCAGTCTGCTGGATAGCATCTATTCACCCAACACATCTCCATTCAGACAATACTGAGAAGAAAAGCAAAACAGAAAGGATACCCCTATCATTCTCCTATGTAATTAACAGGAGTATGATCCAGCTCAAATGCCAAAAGTGAAAAGGATTAATGCTATTCCAATTAGGACTTCCACTTGTTAAAAGTATGCCACAAGTTAGCAGGAAAAAAGTAACAACGTTATTAAGAAATACAACTTTTTTCTTTTTACATCAGCTGATAAAGATTTTATGAAGTTTTAGGATATTGAAAAGAAAATCTACTATAACTGTCACAAACATTTAGTGAAGCTCCAGTAATGAAATTCTTCGACATATCATCTGTAAGCTAATATAACATTGATATGTGATTTTCCTTTTTATAAATTTCTTATCGTTTTTGCATATCAAAGTGTAAAAAGTCTTCATGAAGTAAAGTTGTATTGTACTAGATGGATAAGGTAACATGGGCCATCATGCTATTGATTGCCAAATCCTGGTTTTAAAGAAAGTGCAGATTTTCCAAGTCAAAACAGCATTGCCATATTTTTTGGAGAAAATGGCAAGTAACAAAAAGTAAAGGTTGTTTGCTGACTCAGAAAGCACAAGGGGTAACATCAAATTAGATGATCCAATCAATGCTACCCAAAGTGATCACAGAGGCTTTCCTCTGGGAGCAAAGGCCATTGTTGTCAGTTAGAAAGATAGGTATATCAGGCAAAGGAAAAACTTAAAAGACAGTAAAAAAATATGGTTTTAGAAGCCTTCTGGCATTTGCTGTAAGAAATTTATCAGCATTCACCGACAAGAACAAATTTAATTCCACAAAAAAATTAAAAATAGATACAAATTTCAATGGAGAGCCATGTGTTTGAGAAATGCAAATCTGAACACCCTAATCTGAAACAAGGTAAAGAAACTTTAAAAATAATGATCTGACAAGATAGTGAAGCAAAATAATCCCCGGTGAACCAAAAAACATTGAGCACAAGCAATCTATTCTAAATTAGGTATAAGCTTGGTCAAAACAAATTCATCCAAAAAATTTTACAGAAATTTAATAATATGAAATTCAGGTTTAACTATTTATATATTCCATGTATTTGGATATACATTGAGCTTTTATAATTCTAGAATAACTGATTGATACTTCATGTCATGACGCTGGAAACAAACTTTAGGTGTGTATAAGCACAAAGCAACAAGTTTGAACAAGAACAAATCGAGTAAGCAGAAAACAAAGGTAAATTGCACAAGGGTGTATGTATAATTGCATACAAAAATATTCCACTACACAACTAATTCAAGCAACTAAAGAAAATAGATTTATTGCTTATCTAATGGTTTTAAGGTAAAAAATTGAAGGGTCAGAAGTACATACTCTGGTTAGTGAAATATACATGAATATAAATGGAGCATAATCAAAGGCTGAAAAGATGCACAAATTATGACCAACACCTTTCTGATACGGAGAATAACAATTTTCAAGAAGGAAAATAAGACAGTGGACAATTTTGTAACATGGCCTTGGCCCACCTGGTTCAGCCCACTTAGTTATCTAAAATATTTAATTAAGTCCACAAAAAATGAAAGCCTTTCAACTCTCGTATTCAGTAACTCTCTTTACATCGATAAAGGAACAAATTATATGTGAATGGTGAGGTATTCAACCAATTTTTTACTCTCAATATGCACATTACCATTACATTGATGCCTCTATGAGAAACTTGATTCTCATGAGAGGAAAATTACACAAAGGAATAGAAGAAAACCTGCATGTGAGCTTCTGAAAACAATGAATGTCAACGACAAGAGTACATAGGCTGATAGTTATAGGACTAAATCCTCACCATCATCATAATTTGGGAAGGTCACACATTTGAAAACTTTGCACTTTGAACACAAAACATATCCAACCTGCAGCAAAACAAGGGTACTTGGATTTGATTTGTTTCTGAAAGATTAATTTATTATATCAATTAATAATTGATAGGGGCAGACACTTACGGCTCTACAAGAAGGACAGCGACGATAAATGCGATTATTTTGAGCTTTAACATTGGTTTTTTGCCCTTGACAAAAATCACAGAGCAACCATCCTCTACCATTGCAAGGTTCACATATTATCCCCACATCAACCTTCAATACAACTCAACCGAAAATATGTAAGAATAACCAGGACTGATGACATACAAATTAAGATTCATCAAATCAAAAGTTTTGTTACCTCTTGTGAAAGTGGAGCTGGTGCACACTGGGCTGCGCCAGTGGGTTTCAGTTTTAAATTTAACAAATAATTTGGCCTTGAACTTGACGGCATTATCCGCATAAAATTCATCCTGCCTGGGGAAGATGAAGCTACTGCTAGTGCCTTCACCATCGCCTAACGATACAACCACTCAGTCCCTCCCTCCTTCCATTATCCACATAATCCCAAATAATGAACCTCATTTCGCTACAATATTTCAAAATTGCCACAAGAAAAAAATAACGCAGTTTTACGAAACTGCCACCCCATTCAGCTATTTTTATTTAGTCATTGTATAGCATAGTAGAACACCACCGGCACCGCGCGGGGAGGGGAGGGGAGGGGATGAATCCGATACGCTTTCTTTTCTTTCTGTTTTCTGCAACACTTTATGATACCGTGCTTTCTGTTCGTACACTCTCATCGTCGGACCCATGCCACCTCACAAATCAGCGGGACCTGCGAACACTTCGATGGCACCAGATCACGGTTCTCATCAACGGATACTCAGAGTATCGCATCCCTCTTCTTCAGTCAATAGCCGCCACGTACTCCGCGTCCCCACTGGTGTCCTCTGTGCTAGTCCTCTGGGGAAACCCCTCCACCCCAACCCAAACACTCTCCCAATTGGCCCACAATCTCTCATTCTCCTCCTTGGGCACTGCATCAATCTCCCTGCACCGCCAACCATCCGCTAGCCTCAACACCCGGTTCCTCCCCAGATCATCAATCGGGACCCATGCCGTCTTAATTTGCGACGATGACGTGGAGATGGATCCTAAATCATTCGAATTTGCCTTCAGAGTATGGCAATCGAACAGTGAGCGTTTGATAGGGGTGTTCGTGAGGTCACATGATATTGATTTGATCAGAAAAGAGTGGATTTATACGGTGCATCCAGATAAGTACTCCATGATTTTAACTAAATTCATGATTTTGAAGAGCAGTTATTTGTTTAAGTACAGTTGTGGAGGTGGGAAGGAGATGAGTGAGATGCGAAATATAGTTGACGAAATGCGTAACTGCGAGGACATACTGATGAATTTCGTGGTAGCTGATGTAACGAACGCGGGACCCGTAATGGTGGGGGCAGAGAGAGTAAGAGATTGGGGGGATGCAAGAAATGATGGAGATGGAGATAAAGATAAAGATGGAGGGCGGAAATTGAGGAGTAGAATAAGTGCAGTCGGATTGAGTAGTAGGGGAATGGAACACAGAAAGAGGAGAGGGAAGTGTATAAGGGAGTTTCATAGAGTGTTGGGGAGAATGCCTCTCAAGTATAGTTATGGGAAAGTTGTTAATTCAGTTGGTGAACAAGGTTTGTGTAAGAAAGGAGGCAAGTTGGTGTTTTGTGATCAAGTATAGCAAGGAATAGGATTCACAACTACTGTATTATAAAGCTTCAAAAACTCTCAACTATCAATGTTTTCCATTTTTCTGCAAAAGATAGCAACATCAAAGTTGGATATATTGGGCTGTAATAACTAGTTTTAGAGGCAACGCTAAAGAACAGGCATGATTCAGATAGTATTTGAATATAAAATGAAAATTGATGATTTGCGAGGGTCCAAAATAATCTATTTAGGTGATTAGTAATTTATTCAAATGAAATTAGGTGGCGATTGTATTTTATTATTCTGACTGCTCGCAAGCAGTCGTAGGTACTGCCCAGAGGCGGAGAGGGCTGCTTGGCTGTTTTTGTAACCCATCAAACACACCATGCGGAGGAGAGGGCTGCTTGACTGTTCCTTGTATCAAACACACCATTTGTAACATCAACTGCTTCGCGTATCATCTCATCTCATTTGTCAATTTTACTGTAATAATGACCACAAATTACTTGGATCTGTTGTTTGCAAATGCTTAGCTCCATCTTGTCAGAGATCCTGAAATTTGGTTGATGATAAAGCTGAGATAATTTGAATTATCTGGTTCATGGAAGAAATTAAATACAGAACTGCAATTCAATTAATAAATTCCCCTTTGAACATCTTTAAACCTTTAGTTAATATGATATGAAAAAGATGTGCTTATGCCTACTAGACCAGCTTCAAGGACGAATCTCAGCAAATCTGAAGAGCATAAGCAAATTGATTTACGAGCAGTTTAACACCTCATTTGCCATTTTACATTACAAAGAGGCTGCCTGAATTACTACTCGATTCTATAATTCAAAAACAATATATATGTACCATTCATACCAAATGAATTCGCCACAAACACAAATATTAAGTCGGGGCGAACTTTGGTCAAAAGGGTTGATATAGGGAGCTGCATTCATCACTAAGGCACGGTGATTTTAGCCAAAGAGCCAAACTCCAGCCCCATTTTTATCATATCATCCACCCTATATCAAAATCTATTTTAAAACCATAATTTCTCAAAAAAGAAAAAAGAAAAATGAACGAAACACTTGAAATCACTTTCAGTTAACCATGAAATCGGACGACTTCTACATCGTGTTTGCGTCCGCTGGCTTCCTCTCTGAGCCGCCTTGGCGTAAGACTGCTCATCTCATTGAGGTTTAGATGAAACCCTAGATAAATCTATCGCCACTCAGAGTAGAGGACTAATATATAAGCGGAGCGTGCCCTGATAAAACCCTTTCTTTCAACTGAAAGGACCACTTTGCCCTCACTTGTCTCATTATTCAATTTTTTATTTTTATTACTTTTTTAATGAAATGGCGCAAGTATTGGCATACCCATATAGTCATACGTCTCGATAAATTTTAGATTGTCCAATAAAATTTTTAATCTGATCAAACGGATCTAATTATTATTAGAAAAAGAAAAAATAAAATTACTGACTTTTAATTTAAATTTTTTAATATTTTATTTTTCCTAAATTACTTATAGCATGGAATAATTAGTGTATATTTAATAAGTAATAGGTTATTAAGATGAAGACATATTCTTAGATCGTCTTATTTATTTATTTATTTTGAGATAGAGAGTGTACGGGTCAATCTAGAATCTTGAAATTAAGGGTAGGGTATACTTTTCAATGGTCACCTCTACTAATAATCGAGAATAATTAAACTTAAAACTTTTGGATAATACACTCAAAATTCTCTACCGTTTCATCAGACCACCCACGGTAAGTAGATCATCTTATTGTCCCTTTCCATTTTATTTGAAAAATAAAGAAGTCGAAAGGTCTATAATACCCTACCATTTCTATAATATAATAGCAATGCCACAGACACCGAAAGTTGGTACCGAAATTTTACACCGATATACATGACACTTGACTTGGACGTCACCACATAGGACAAGATACAAGACTTTCATGAATGGATGGCCGTCCAACATTTTTGGACGGTCGTTCATATTTTCTAGACTACCATTCATTCAGGAATGGACGAGGGTCCAGAAAAAATATTTAAAAATAAATTAAAAATCAATGGACTCCTGTCCAAATACTGGGGGCGGGCGTCCAAATTATGTGGACGACCGTCCAAATAAGCACCCTAGATGGACGACAGTCCATCTATTGTGAACGGCTGTCCCTTTTATAGGGACGATCACCCGCATGAGATGGATTGGCATTCATACTTTGTCAAAAAAAAAAAAATCACATAATTTCAAAATAAAAATGCACACAATATGGACGTTAGTCCATCTATTGTAGATGGCCGTCTGAATTAGATGGACTGACGTCCATACTTTGTTAAATTTTTTTTCTTTTTTTACTTTTTTTTTAATAAAAATCAATAGCTTGTCTGATACGCTTTACAAACAAGCGCAAAAATTTTATGTGAAATAAGGGGAAAAAAACTTTCATTTTTATTTGTTTTTCTTCTCTTCTCGTTTGTTTGCCTGTTGTCTTCTGCTTACTCTTCGAAGCTGGTTTCTTCCTCAACAGCCAAACAACAACAACTGTTTATAGTTTTTTCACAGGAAAGGCACCTCTTTTGATAGACATACTCGTTTAGCATTGAAAGGGAAATAAGGAACTCAAACATTTCAAAGCTCATAAGGTAAAGAATTTTTGACTTATTTTGTATATTTACTTAGTTTCATATTCTATTTTGGATTGAATATACGTTACAATACAAAATAATTGATAGATAATATTTTTTGGCAACTGTTGTGAACTAGATTCATGAACACAAAAACTGGTATTAGTTGTGCATGAAATTACGGAATATGGAAGAGTCCAGTTTGCCTCGTTTCAATGATATTGAGGTAAATTGTGTTCGAAACTTTCACTTTATTGTTAACATGATTTTAAATATGTTGTATTGTTTCTTATGATGTGTTGTATTAGTACATTCTAATTTTGTTTATTATAAAACCATTAAATCAAGAAAATGAATGTAATGAATTAGAAGATATGGAATGTGTAGAGGAAGAAGTGGAGCTTCATATTGGAATGGTGTTTGATTCAGTTGATAGTTTGGTGAAGTATTACTGGGGAGATGAGATACGTGACAGTGGCATGTTCTTACTCTGGGAAGGAGAGAAGTAAATCCAGAAATACCTTGAAAAAGCAACTTGTTGCAAAAACATATTGTAAGAGTCGGATTAGTGCAGCTTTAAATGGTGAATGCAAATGGGAAATTAAATAAGTTGTGCTTAAACATAACCATGATCTTACAAGTCCGACGAAAAGAAGATATTTCAAGGTAAACCGAACGATACAACCTTTTGTGAAAAAGAGGCTTGAAGTTAATGATCAGGTTGGGATTAGACCGTGTAAAAATTTTCAGTCATGTTCAATTGAGGCAAGAGGTGTAGAGATTTTGACCTTTTTACAAAAAGATTATAGGAATTATATTGAAAAAGTTAAAAGGCTACGACTTGGAGTTGGAGATGCTTCGGCAGTACTTGGGTATTTTATGAAAATGCAAAAAGAGAATAAAAATTTTTGGTACATGATTGATGTAGATGAAAAGAGTCAATTAAAGAATGTGCTATGGGTTGATGTTAGATATAAGGCTGCATATAAAGAATTCGATGGCGTTGTGACCTTCAATAGAATGTATCTGACGAACAAGTATGATATGCCATTTACTGCTTTTGTGGGGTATGATCATCATGGACATTCGACATTATTAGATTGTGGGTTAATTTCCCATGAGAACACTGAGACATTTGTATGACTATTTCGTTCTTGGCTTGAATGCATGGATTTTGCTCCTAATAGAATTGTCATTGATCAAGATAAGGCCATGCAAAATGCAATTGAGACTGTTTTCCCTGGTACAAGACATAGTTGATGTTTGTGGCATATGATGAAGAAACTGCCTGAGAAGTTGAGAGGATATAAGGAATATGAAACTATAAAGTTTACATTAGATTCATTGACATGTGAAGAGTTTGAAGAATGGTGGAACAAATTCATTAATGTGTATAACTTTCACGAGAATGAATGGTTATGTGGAATGTACAAAGAAAGAGTATGTTAGGTGCTTGCATTTCTTAAAGATACTTCCTGGGTAGGTATGTCTACTATCCAACGTAGTGAAAGTATACATGCATTTTTCGATGGATACATAAATTCCAAAACAACATTGAAACAATATGTGGAACAATATGATAATGCATTGCGAGATAAAATGGAAAAGGAAAGGGGGGCTGATTTTAGATCTTTCAAGTCTTGGATACCATGCATTACTAATTACCCTATTGAGAAACAATTTCAAAATGGATACACAATTGCAAAATTTAAAGAGCTTTAAGAAGAGATTGGGGGAAAGATTTATTGTGAATTATCTTTTTTGAAAAAGTCTGATTCGTATGAGGAGTATCAAGTTTTAGAAGATGTTTGGTTTGGAGATAGTAATTGGCGTGTTCCCTTTCTGGTACACTTCAAAGAAAGTTCATGTGATATTCGTTGTAATTGTCATTTGTTTAAGTTCAGAGAGATTTTATGCAAGCATGCCATTATTGTGTTGATTCATGAAAGGGTTTCACACGTTCCAGAAAAGTACATTCTATGGCGTGGGAGGAAAAACATAAATAGACGCCCAACGAAAATCAGGATAAATTATAATAGGTGGAGCACCAATGTTGAAGGACAACCTTTTGAGAAATTGTCTAATATAATGCTGACAGTAGCCGATATGACATCAAAAAATGAGGAAGACTATAATATGTTAATGGAATTTATGATTGACATGAGAGAAAACTTAAAGCACGAGGAAAGTGAAGGAGGGCTTAGTAGTAAAGATAAGGACAGTTCTCCCAAAAAGGGGAATAGTCTGATTATTAGTCCATAGGCAGTTCGAAACGAATAACCATTTTTCGTTTGCTTCAACTTGATATGAATTAGGAAAATTAGTATTTGACACGCAATCCTCATGGGAATGATACTCTACTTATCACTTTATTACTTTTTGTGATAAGTGCACTTGCTACACATTGCATGTTGTAAAATCCATGCATCAAAGGGCTTGTGAAAACGAAATTGGATATGATTCCATTCCCAAGTCAAATTCTGACTCTTGAAGATAAACCACATAATCATTAGTAATGGCAGATCTCATTTGTCTTTAAGATCTTCTTAATGTCACTTATTTTTGTTCATTTACTACTTCATGTGGTTCATCCATTATATGTTCATTGACTACAACATTATTAGGAAGTGTTTGCTCAATTATTTGTTGTTCTTGATTGTTATCAGAATGTTTAACAACCACCAGAACCACAACCTCAGTAGAAGTCATAGGCGCAGGAACCTGTACCTTGACTTCTTGAATATCCACTTTATGTGATTCAACACTCCCACTAGTTTCACCATTCTCAATGAACCATGCATTTCTAGTTTCAACTATTCTCGTACTATGATTAGGACAGTAAAAACGACACCTTTTAGATTTTTCTGGATGACCAATAAAAAATCCACTAATCATTATTGAATCCAGCTTCTTTTCATGTGGATTATAGATTCTGACTTCTGTCGGGCAACCCCATACATGTAGGTGCCTCAAACTAGGTTTTCTTCCTGTCCATAGTTCAAAAGGAGCATTTGGAACTGCCTTACTAGGAACTCTGTTTAATAAATATATAGTAGTCTTTAATGCATATATCCACAATGATGAGGGTAACGAGGGGTTACTGAACATACTCCTAACCATATCTATTAATGTACGGTTACGCCTTTTTGCAACACTATTTTGTTGCGGTGTCCCTGGCATTGTGTATTGAGCACATATGCCTTGACTTTCCAAGAGTTTAGCAAATGGACCTGGACACTGTCCAGATTCATTGTATCTACCATAATATTCACCATCTCTATCTGATCGAACTATTTTCATCTTTCTATTTAATTGCCTCTCAACTTCAGTAATGAATACCTCTAGGATATTAACAAATTGAGATTTCTCACGCAACAAATAAACATATGCATAACGTGAAAAGTAATCTATAAAAGTGATAAAATAACTTTCCCCACTAAAAGAAGGTACATCGAACGGACCACATATATCTATGTGTATTAGTTCAAGGAGTCTTGTGCTTCTAGTGCTTGCTTTCTTAATTATGGATGTGGTTTGTTTTCCCTTAATACAGTCCACACAAATGCCAAGATTAGTAAAATCCAAATCAGGTAAAACTTCATTCTTTATTAGTCTTTGCATTCTTTCTTTTGATATATGGCCTAAACTTTTATGCCATAAATAAGCAGATTTCTCATCCACAGAAGCACGTTTTGTTTTTATACTATGATGCAGGGTCAACAATGTCTCAGCAAATGAACTATCAAGATGTAATTTATACAATCCATCACAACGCACACCAAAACCAATTAAACAATTATGTTCAAATAAACTGGAACATCCATTCCTGAATTTAAAAGAATATCCTTCTAAATCAAGTTTAGATAAAGATATTAAATTACGCGATAACTCCGATACATAAAGAGTATTAAACAAATCTAAATGATGTCTAGTACTTAAAATTAAACGATAGGTTCCAATAGCTTCAACTCGTGCTTTGACCTGATTTTCCATGTATACAAATCTTTCATTGTCGTTTATGGTTTGGGTCATAAGGAAACCCTACATAGTATATCTATGAAAAGGATTTCCTCAATTAACTTACGAGAGAAGAAAGAGTTATGCACTTACTAACTCTTCGGATTTACTTAGTTGAGTCGTGCTAATCTCGCCTTCTCATTCCTATAGCGAGTGCCTCCCGGGTGTGTTGTGTGATGAAGTCTCTTCTTTTCCCTTTTATTCTACTATAATAGGACTTGATGTGGATAATCCAACAGTCCAGTAAAGGCGGCTACTTCTCTTATCTTATTGTATAGTATTTCGATGATCTTTTCTTACCGGAAGAGGCAAGGAAGGACTGACCTAGAAATGAACACATTAATGTATGGGAAAGAGGATAGAGAGTGATGAAAGGGGAATTGCATTGTCATTCTTCAAGTACCCATACCTTTTTGCACCTTTCGAAAGAGTATGCTTTGGTTAGGCTGGAGTAGCTTGAGAATGGTATGATGTTGTTGGGCTTCCTACCATAAGGACTCGTTCTGACCATAGCCCCGTGCGTGAATCCCCTACAGCCTCGCTTGCGAAATGAACGGCTGATACGAAATTGAAAGAAGTGATTGCGAATAAGTAGTTTTTCAAAAAAAGTTTTTTCGAGATAGGGAATGTATGATCCTTACTTAACGTAAGGGGGCAGGCCTAAAACTTGTGGTCCATCCATCAGAGTATCACTGATGATGATGCTTAGTTAAATCGTAGTCAAGGTCTGTCTTAGTATTAGGTTTCATTCTCTTTTTGCCTGCGGCCTGTCTAATATCATGATAATAAACTTGTCTGGCTTCGTTTGATTCCTTCCCCATAGGAAAAAGGCTCTCTTGATACCTTTTTCCTCATCCTCATGCCTTTTTCCACCTGCCATACTTAAGATAGGCGAACCTTTCCTCAAGTTAGGATTTAGACTGAGTGCAATTCAGTTTGTCGAACAACTAATCAAAGAATTTCATTGTATTTTTTCTAAGATTGTTCTATTTCGTCTGGTATTTCGTAGGGATAACTGATACACAGATACAATAGAGAATGTATTGTATTTCGTAGGGATAATCGATACACGGATACAATAGAGAATGTATTTTGATTTTATTAAAACTAATAAAAGAAACCCCCGAATGACTCAAATATAGATATAGATACTGGAATGTCTCTTAGAAATATGAGTGGTACATCCAGAATCAATCCACCAAGTATTATAAGGAAATTCTAATAAATATGATTCCACACAACAAAAGCACTAGGCTTACCTTTCTTTTCAAACCCTGCCTTACGTTTAAGGCAGTCCTTCATATAGTGTCCAACTTTCTTATAGAAGTGACACTTTTATTTAGTCTTATCCTTCTTATGGATTTGGGCAGAAGAATCTTCAATCTTCAGTGGCCTTTTGCCCTTTCCATACTTCTTGTTAGATTTCTTCTTAACTCTGGACAAGCCCACAAGATTAACTAATTGAACTCCTTGTTTCTTTAATCTTTCCTCCTCTTGTACTAGCTTAGTTTGAAGCTCAATCATAGTCTATTTATCTTTAATTATATTATAATTAATTTGAAATGGACTAAATTGAGAAGGTAAAGAGTAATAATAAACTGAATTAGGAAATTTTCTTCCATAGACATTCCCATGTTCCTAATTGTTGCTGCTATATTTGACATCTCATCACATGCTCATATATGCTACAAGAAACATCATATTTCATGTGGTCAGCCTATTCATTAATGCCCCAGTACGAGACTTGTCAACGGCCTCAGACTGAGAAGTCTCTTTGGCTAATCTCATAAATTCCTTAGCATATTCTGTGGCAGGAAATGAAGTCTTAATTTCACTCGCCATTGTCATCCGTAAAAACTTCAAGCTCAATCTATTCAATCTCTCCCATTCTTTATGGAAAGACCTCTCCTCATCAGTGTTGTTCTTAGTGAGATCAATTGGTTTCTTTGTCATGAGTGCAAGGTCAAGATTCTGAATACCCAAGTAATACTCGACTTGCTCACTCCACTCATTATAATTGAACCCATTAAACTTAACAATATATGAGGCATTAATAGCATATGCTGCAAAAACAAAATTATGCTTACACATTAATGCTTTGAGTTTTATACCTAATACATAATTTTAGGTTCAGATATTAAAAATTATTATTATTAAAACATAAATGTATATTGAAAATCTCATTTGGGAGATATAATGATATACGATAATTAAACTTAATTGATGCAATTTTCTTAATTGGTAATCAAATATTCTTTCGTTAGACATGTTCGTTATCTTTGGATATACTAAACACACACAGTCAAGTACATTAATTAACCACAGTTATGTTCACAATTATAGGATTAACTAATCTACCTTTGGGTGATCCTTAACTATCCTATAATTTATGAACTTCAAATTACTCATATCAACTACATCATGTCATCTCTTTAAGGCATCTAACCATCATAAGTAATTAAATCTAACTTAGTTTGATATCTATAGGATAACCATTCTAATTTGGCCACTTTGGTGACTAACAAATTATATATAATATAGTATTAAACTTAAATAATAACTATAATACTATCCAAGGTCAAAATTAGGTCAATTCGACCCGTTGACCGTTAAATTTGATGGTTGACCATTAACTTTGATGGTTGACCGTTTAGTCAATGGTCTGGAGCGGTTTGACCCATTTACCAATCTGAATGTTGACTGGATCGGGTTTACCCCTTTGACTAAATGGGTTGGGCTTCTTTATGGGTTATTATTAATAGGTTTGGGTTTGAATTTTCTTAATGGGTTTGGGTTTGGGTTTGAATTGGGCTCACTTAAAAAATAAATATGGCTTGGGCTTCTTTTATTTGGGTTTATGTAAACTAAAACAAATAGACTTTAAAGGAAATTGGGCTGGATCAACATATGGGTCAATACTTGACCCGAATTTCTGGAAAAATTTTGGAATCTGAATTTTTGGAAATTTTTTTATTGAAAAACTATTCCGGAAAATCACATTTCATCATGAGAAAATTTGATTTCGGCCAACTTTCCAACCACTTAATAAATTCACAAACTCAATCAAATTTACAAAACCCAATCAAATTTAACAGCTCTTTATATTTTTCAATTTCCAAAACCCAATTCAATTTCTTCATCCTATAAGAACCCTAATATATTAAAAAACAACTTAATGGAAAATACATCAGTTTCTAAACCTAATGCTCTGATACCACATGTAAAACAATCTTAATAGCAATTTTATCAATTCCATGAATGGCAAAGAATCAACAATATAATCATATTTCTATGCCCTAAAATTGCATAATCTTAAATCCCAAAAATCTGAAACTTTGATGCATTTTCACTATTTATAAAACCAATAAGACATACCTAAATCCATGTGTAATCTTTAAATGAGATTGTGAAAGAAGACACTGTATATCTCTCCCTTTGTTCCCTTATTATCAATCTCTTCTTTTGATGGATAAAGAAAAATATACGTAATGAATTAATTTAGGAATAGAGAGAGAAGACCTCTTTTATATGGCAGTTCAAAAACTCCCAAACTGCAGTTATTTAATTAACTTTAGTAACCTCTCCATTAAAAGTAAATGACCATCATGCCCTTTAATTAATTTAATTATTTCAAAATAACTATATGATAAAATTAATAAATGGACCACATTATGAGAAATATAAAATATTTTTAACACACATGGGATGTAGAGAACAACCTTTCAAGTGGAAATAGGGTCCTCAACTTATTTTCGGGAAACTTTTTAGTATTGTGGTTCATTATAATGCTTGGAGAAGTTGAACTCTCCATAATGAACGTATTATTCACCCTGGCAAGACGTAAACAAAAAGAAACTAGAAACAAAGATGCAAAAACTTTTTACAGGAAACTTCAAATTAAAAAATACAAACTAAGCACACATTTCAAACCAAAAATAAATTGGCGTCGTGATTTAATTGGTACTTGACGCTGGCTCTTTAAGAAGGAGAATCTGTTGGATACAGTTCATATATTGCATGTTCTTGAACCTTACGCAGACGCACGGTAAGTCCAATTAATAATTTGACTCTAATATTTGGGTCTGGGTCATATTAGATTCGGATAGGCCCAAATAAGGTAGGGTTTTTTCTATTATATAATGTAATAGTGAAAAACTTAGGGTTACAAAAAGAAAATAGAGAGAGAGTGAGCTGTCGTCAATTATTGATTTGTAATTGTCGCATAGTTCTGAAACTCAATAAAATCTCTTATCAAATGCTAAACGTAGTTCCTTAATCGGAACGAATCAAGGTAAATCAAATGTCCTTTATTTACTTTTTTGTCTATTTTATTGTGTGTGTTTGGTTGGTGTTTCAAGAGAATCAACATTGTAGAGGAAGCGGGAGAATCGCCGAGTTGGGGAGTTTCTTACCCCATCTCGCATGCTTTCGACCAATTTTTGGCCAGAATTATTATTATTGGGTCTTCTTTTACAGAATCAGGCCTAGAATTAGAATAAAATTTTATTTAGTCTGAGAATACACTCAATTGGCACAATTTGCTTCCTTGGTATTATAACGTTAGACATTAGTGTTGTTAATTATTTGATTAAATATACTATATTATATAATATTCATTATTAAATTTTTAATTATTTTAATTAGTGTTATTTACTTAAATTATTGGTATGGTCTTTTTTATTAGAGCTTAAGAAAAAAGAGATTGAGTAGAGCTTATATGAATAGAGTTTTTGTTAAAATTTTGTTCAGGAAAATGTAAAAGAGCTATCTTACATTAATTTACCAAAAAGGATAGAAGAATTTGGAATTTACACTTTAGGTAAGTTAAAAAAAAGCTTATAAATTAGAGCTTCTCCTTGTAAGCCGGGAAATAGTTTATTTAAAATCCTAAAAACACTTTTGAAATGCAATCAAACAATTTCAAAAAAGAGGTAATTACTTATATGACCTTACATCTATTAAGTGGCAAAAGAGAAAATCGTATTAAAATTGTGTCACCGTGATGCAAGAGGGAAAAACAGATTGAAACTATATCAACGTATTCATTTCTCAAAGCAGAATGGCTACTGATCTTTGATCTTGCCTTCCAGTGTTTCTATATTAGCTAACTTCACCTCTCTGTCATAAATGGTGTGCTACACTATAATGCTAGTGAAACTCAACGTTATTGCAACTGTTTGGACCTAAAAAATGATTTGACTTCCAGGAAATAACTTTATTAAAGATATCTTAGTGGTGTCTAATGCTGAAGAAAATATGACCTGACATCAATCAAGTGGGCTTTAGCCATCTAAAATATAGTGGATTTATTTTCTATTCTTCATTTTAAATGTTATCAAGATCAAGAGCTAACAAAGTCTTAACACTAAACTCATGGATCAACGAATTATAGCCATAACACTATTAAATTTGGTTATTTGTATTCAAATTTGTTGGAGTTTTTATCATTTGTGTGAAGAGTGACTTATTAATATGACCACTTTTATCAATATCCACGCCAATAATTTAAGGAAAACTATAACTATGTTAATTATAAATTTACGTTCTAAATTGAATCAAATGATAGAGAGCATTAAATTATTTGATTTTAACTATTAACTTTGAAAATTCCAGTTTCCATAAAGTCTCTTATTCTGAAATGGGCCAGCTTGGCTAGCTTTAATTCAGTCAGTTGTCCTTCTTTACTACTTATTTCTACTAGATCTTTGGTAACCTTATTTTTTATTTTTTATTTTTTTTGCCTTGGTTAAATTTAAGTATCCTTATGCATTCATTTAGTAATTTTTTTCTCTTTTTTGTTTTGGGTGTTCTCCTACGTATTAAAAAAATAATGGAATTTAACAATTGTTTAACTTGCAAGTATAAACAAGAGTTGAATTGAATCTCTTGAAGCTGTGAAAATTTCAAAAGAAGAGGGGAGAGTTCTGGAGAAAATTCGAAGAATACTCAAGTAAAGAGTGTTTTCCTTTTTGTGTAATTAATTACAGAGGCAACAACTCGCCTTTTATACTTGTAACGAGCTGAAGCAGATAGCTGTTTTACAACAATAGTAATAAGAGTAAAACGACCTCGTGTAAGAGAAACAGGGGAAACAGGGGGCAAATTACAAAGAGACCCCTATTCTTCATCTAATGACTGACACTTCCCTTTAAACTAAACAACTCGTGTTCACGTTCAGAGCTTTTATACCAAAGCTAACTGACATTTCCCCGTAGACCAAGCCACGGGTTTGTCAAAAGAAAAATTGACTAACATTCCCCCGTAGACCCACTGGTTTATTCCAACTAGCTGCTCATGTTTCATTTACTTACTTCTCACTTTCTTTTCTCATAACTTTTCCAGAGCACCATTCTTGAATTGGTTGAGAAGTAATGACATTTCAACTAAGACAACTTTTGAACTTAAACATGAAAAAAAAAAAATCATGAGCATTCTCTGATCTGAACTGAACTTAAGTTTTAACATAAAAGCAGCAAATATGCAGACTACATAGACCACTATTGCAGTGTGTAATACTTGCAATATGGCAGCAAGAGGTGTTTTGAGACCAGTGAGTTGAACTTGATATCAATTTCAATAGCTGATTAAGGTCTCAGATCAATGAATTGAGCTTGGTGCCATCTCTATAGCAATTAAGTCTTCAATTCTATTGCAACCACTGTGAGTTTTCTTTTAAGTTCTTGAAATTAAGAAATTGAGAGAGCCTTTGTCAAAACATCAGCTATTTGCAACTTAGATGGAACATATTGCACCAGTACTCTTTTGGCTAACACTTGATCTCTTATATAGTGTGTATCTTTCTATATGCCTTGTTCTAGCATGAAAGACAGGATTGGCTGCTAAAGCTTCTGCACTTACATTATCACACCAAATTATAGGAATGAAGCTTAGTTTCACATCTAATTCAGAGAATAGACTACCCAACCATGCCAATTCAGTTGCTGTTTGTGCTAAGGCCCTGTATTCAGCTTCAGTAGATGAGAGTGCAACCACCTTTTGCTTGTGGGAACTCCATTGAACTAGATTAGGACTAACACACAATACCCGCTTGTGGATCTTTTATCATCCAAGTTACTACCCCAATCAGCATTAGCATAGCATTCAACACAAAGAGAGGCTGCTGGTTTGAAGATAAGGCCATGGAATTTGGTGCCCTTGATATACCTCAACACATGTTTACAAGCCTGCCATTGAAGTTCTGTTAGGGCTTGAAGGAATTGACTTAGTTTGTTGACTGTAAAACTAATGTCAGGCCTTGTTAAAGTTAAGCATTGTAATGCTCTAATGGTGCTTCTATAAAGACTAGACGCCTTAAACAACTCACTATTTGCAACAGAAAGCTTAGTCCCAATAGCCATGGGAATTGGGCAAGGATGAGCATCTTGCATTTTTGTCTTGACAAGTAAATCTATTATGTATTTGGATTGCCTCAAGTGAATTCCTTCATTAGTCCTTGTAGCCTCCAAACCCAAGAAATTGGTAACTAGCCACAAGGTTTCCAATGCAAATTGGTTATTTAAATCATGAACCAACTTGGTAATAAAAGAGTTATTAGATCCGATGATCAAGATGTCATCTACATAGATAAGCACATACAAAACCCGACTTGCATCTTTGAGAATGAAAAAACTAGAATCAGAAACTGAATTTTGGAAACTTTTTTCTAGCAAGGCTTACTTTAATCTGTCAAACCAGGACCTTGAGGCTTGTTTAAGGCCATATAATGCTTTATTAAGCTTGCAAACATGTAAAGGACATGTTGAACTCTCAAACCCAGCAGGTTATTCCATGTAAATAGTTTCACTCAATGTGCAATTCAGGAAGGCATTGTTGACATCAATTTGTTGTATGTCCCAGCCATAAGAAACAGCAAGTGTAAAGATGATGCGAATGGTGCAAAGTTTAATAACCGGGCTAAAAGTTTCAAAGTAATCTAGCTCGGGGGTTTGTTGAAACCCTTTGGCTACCAACCCAGCTTTATATTTTTGCAGAGTGCCATCAGCATGAAACTTGGTTCTAAAAACCCACTTGTTGTCAACAATGTTCATATCAGGAGTTGTAGGAACAAGAGTCCAAGTATTATTCCTTATAAGTGCATCAAATTCATCTTGCATAGCATTCTTCCAATAAACACTAGCCAAAGCTTCAGGTATAGAGGTAGGTTCTAGTTGTATGGTGGCTGATGATTTGGAGGATATTAGGACTGTTGTTATTTGACCAGTTGCCTTAGCTCGGGTTACCATGGGATGAATACTGAAAGGTTGGTTCTGGTTGGGTTGATGTTCTTGAGTGTAGTGATTAGTTGCTAAGGATGTCTGATTTGGTTGTTGTTGTTGGTTATGAACTGATGTGGTAGGTAATAATGTTGATGTTGGAACTTGAAATTGTGATGGTGTTAAATCAACCACAAGTGGACAAGAGGGCAATGTCTCTAGGCTGGTTGGTTGAGTTTTTGAAAGACTATCTGGTTTACAGCTGGTGTGATCATGTGAAAACTTTAAAAGAAGATGGGAGAGTTCTGGAGAAAATTCGAAGAATACTCAAGTAAAGAGTGTTTTCCTTTTTGTGTAATTAATTACAGAGGCAATAGCTTGCCTTTTATACTTGTAACGAGCTGAAGCAGATGGTTGTTTTACAACAATAGTCATAAGAGTAAAACGACATCGTGTAAGAGAAACAGGGGACAAATTACAGAGAGACCCTATATTCTTCATCTAATGACTGACAGAAGCAACCCTAAAACATGAAATGGTAATGGGATATCGATAACTTGTTTGATTCCATCTTCCATTTTAGGGTTTGAGAAAGAAAGAGATTTTTAATATATAGGTGTATTAAAAGAATAAATGCACTTATGGTAATCAACACTTAAACAAATATATACATCTTAAAAAATTGTTATTGGGGCTTAGAACGAAAATTGGTAAGGCTAAAATATAACACTACTCATGTAATACTTAAACCATTTCCACGACAAAAGGTTAAAAATACGTTAAGCATATAAAGAAGCACAAATCCATAAAATATCCATCTTAATGGAGAAACATATTACATATAACAAGGATCATTTGTTGTATTCTCAACTTTTTGTTTAATCAAAGTGCAGTTTTGATGAGGATATTAATTTCATAGCCCTAGGGTTAGTAAAAGGAATAGGCTAAAAATAATATAAATGAAAGAGCAAAAACTCCATAGAAATGAGACATTCCTTTCCAATGTTGTTTATCGTTTCCTTCAGCCTATGGTTAGTAGCAGTCATCTCTTCATCAACATTTGGAAGTACTGGTTCCTCAATGTGCATCACCCGGTTAGGCAAGGCTACTTTAGCAAAGTTAGAAAGGTTAACACCTCCCTCAAACATAACATCTGTGGGCCTTTTCCTCATTATCATCTCCAATAATGGGATTCCAAAATTGTACACATCCAACCATTTGTTGACACCTCATGGCTTCTAAGACCATACTCCAATTCACAAGAATAACATTAGAAAATACATGATCTTTTTTAACATTCCTTTATACTGTTACTTCTTGTTTCCTGCAGACTAATAGTAGCAACGATTTCTTCATGGTCATTTATAAGTATTGGATCCATAATGTTATATCGCTAATAAAAGAGTCTAGACTCAATTTATAAGACTTAAGTCTTCATAACTATAAAAGTTTCTCTGAATTTTTAAAAACAACAAAAATTTCTCTACTATTATTAAAAGTTAGTCAGTTATTTAACACCTAGAGTTCATAAATATTTATTTACTTAATTGACATCCTACAGTCATTAAATCTTTCTCTATCTATTATTTTGATAATTATCTAGGGGTTAGATTGACCTCCTAAGGTTTAGTTAAATACAAGAATCTTCCTAAGTTTTTTAAAAATAACAAAACTCCTACTTTTCTTAACAAGCTGTTATTGAATTGTTCACCTATTATAAGTTTATAAATATTTACTAAAATTATATTCATGACATTTATTTTAACACCTAAAAGATAACAGTAAGAGAATTTTTGCTGTTAGTGCAAGTGAGAAAAAATTGTTATTCAACTAAACTTGAGGGCTTACGTAATTAACCCATTATTTAGTCTGTGTTCACTCAAATGATTCAAGCTAGTACAGAGAAGACTTTTCTATTTTGATGGGGTGCATTTGAGAGAATCTTCTACTCACGACGAAATTTCTCCTCATCTTTAGAAAACCTTGAATGAATTCAGTCACATCTGTTAAATTTCCAGGGTTTGCCACATATCGAAGATGAAGCGTAAATTAAACAAAAACAAAACCTAAAAGCAACCATGTCGTTTTGACTCAATTGGAATGAGATAAAGGAGGTTAAGAAAAGGGTATCCGACTTGAGGGTTTGGTGAAAAGAAAGTGATATAGTTCTGCTAGCTTTGATTTCTTATTTATCCTCTTTCCCATAATGTTAGTTAACATATCCACTTGTTAGACATAGCACATTCTAAGTTGGTGCAGTTTGTTTAATGTATTTTATAAGTTAGATGTATGAGATGTGTTTAAGATAGGAAGACTATCAAATGAAGGTTTTGATACCAATTGTTGCAACTCACTGGAAACTCTCTAGCGTAGTGACTCCAATCCATGAACGAAACTCTCAAGTCCACAAAGACGCTTCTAAAAAATGAACCATTAAGAAATTTTATTGATAAGTCATTGTTATTGCTTGTTAAAGTGAAGATTGAAAAACGACATCACTTTGGTACTTAAGTGAAACGCAGAGTTTTAAGATAGAATAAGCTGAAAATCCTGACCATCAAAATTGTCCAGATCCAACGGTTGAGGCTTGTCAAAAGGGTCAATGGTATAAAAGAGGGGTGAATAATTCATTCGCGCATATCTGATTTGGGGGTTTCTTTTCTAATCGTGTTATCTATTCTTGGTTAGGTTTTCTACACTTCTTTGAGAATCATTGTAACTTGGGTAGATTGATTAGTGAGCGTTAGTCAATCTGAGAGTGTTGTATACTCTAGTGTCTTGAAGATTCCTGGTGAGTGTCCTTAGGTTTAGTTACGGGTTGATTCTTGTGTAAGATCCGAGAGGGTGTAATTTGGTTTGATTCTGTACTGAGAGAATCTTGTTCTAATAGTAGTGCCATGAGCTCTCCATTTCTGGAGCTCAACGTGGATGTAGATTATCCAATTTGGATAATTAAACCATGGTAAATCTTGTGTTGTTGTGTTGGTGATTTGTGTGAATCTTTGTGTTTGGTGGATCTGGTGATTTGTTTGTGTTTATTGGCTGATTACAATAGTAGTATCAGAGCCAATAGGCATAGGTTGGATTGATTTGGAGATTATCCAGTGATCTAGGGTTTCTAGAAAATTAGGGTTTGTCTAGAATCTGGGGCTTTTTCAAATTAGAGCTTCCCTTGGTAATCTTGAGTCTTAGTTTACAGATTTGAGTGGTCAAATCATCAATCGAAGAAATCCTTTGAAGATTTAGGTTCGGGTCTAAGCAAATCGTTCAAGAATCCCGTTGTCAATTCGGTCTAGGGTTTCAAATAGGGTTTCTTGAAACAGAGTCAATTGTTTAACTCAAATATGTCAACCACACCATTAGAAATCACTCGATACAATGGAAAGATAGATTTTGGGAGTTGGAAAAAGAAGATGAAGGCACTACTGTCCCACAATAAGGTGGGAATTGCCCTTGAGAAAGACACATCCAAATGGCTAGAAGAGAAACTGAAGAAGAAGGATGAAATCAATGAGGAAGCGTACAACCTTATAGTGATGAATCTATCAGACAATGTCCTGCGAAAGGTAGACGGGCTAGAAACTCCTATAGTCCTATGGGGTAAACTCGAAACCTTTTATTCTTTATAGTCAGCTCCTAATCTTGTGTTTTTAAAAGGTGCTTTATTTTCATACAAAATAGATAATTCTAAATCAATTGAGGATAACCTAGATGAATTCCTGAAGATGACTTTAATTATTAAAGGAACTGATCAGGAACTAGGAGACACCAGCTTAGCAATGATCCTATTAAATTCGTTAACCGAAGATTATATAGTTGTAAAGAATGCTCTTCAGTATTCAGAGACAATGCCTAGGCTAGATTTAATAGTTGCTGGTCTTAAAGCTAGGGAACTGGAGCTTAAGTTTCAGAAAAGATCTGGGAGGAATCTGTTTGTAAAAGGTAGGCCAGAATCCAGTCAAATACAAAAGACTAACCAGTACCAACAGGGGTCTAAAAACAAGAAAAAATGGAAGGGGAATAATAAAACAAAATCTGACACTAGGAAGTGCTTCTTTTGCAATAAACCTGGTCATATCAAGAAAAACTGTTTTGAATGGTTGAAGAAACATAAACAAGGAAACACTGAGAGTAACCTGGCTTCTAGTAAAAATCAATGGGATAAGCCTGGGGTCTTGATAGTATCAACATCTGATACTGCTAAGGAATGGATCCTGGACTCAGATTGTTCCTTTCATATGAGCCCACTCAAGAACTGGTTCCAGAATCTAGAATCTCAGGACACTGAAACTGTCTATATGGGAAACAATCAGGCCTGTAGAGTGAAGGGTATAGGCAGTGTAACTCTTAAACTAACTAATGGAAAAATTGTAAAATTAACCAATGTTAGGTACATCCCTGATTTAAAGAGGAATCTTATCTCCCTAGGAACCCTAGATGAGGCTGGATGTTCCTATAAAGCTAACAATGGGTACTTGTATGTGTACAAAAACGAGAACCTGGTTCTTATAGGGGAAAAAAGAAATGGTTTGTATATATTATGTAGAGATTCTCATCCTGAATGTTCTAGTATTGTGTTGCCTCTCACTAAACAAATTGTAACTGAAAAATGGCACCTTAGGTTGGGACATATGAGTCAGAAGGGTATGAACATCCTTAGCAGCTAGGGAGTGTTTGGGAAGGACACCATTAGCAACCTAGAATTATGTGAAAACTATGTGTTAGGAAAACAACATAGACTAAGCTTTTCAAAGGGGACTCATCTAGCCACAAACTGTTTAGAGTACCTACACTCTGACCTCTAGGGACCTGAAAAAATTAAATCCCATGGTGGGAACAGCTATTTCTTATCCATTGTCGATGACCATAGTAGAAAAGTTTGGACATTTCCCTTAAAGACCAAAGATCAGGCTTTGACCAAGTTTATGGATTGGAAAACACTGGTAGAAAACCAATTAGGAAAGAAAGTAAAGGCACTTCGTACTGACAATGGACTTGAATTCTGCAATTTTGAGTTTGATAACTTCTATAAAGAACATGGCATTTTGAGACATAGAACAGTAGCTAAGACGTCTCAACAGAATGGAGTGGCAGAGAGGATGAACAGAACCTTACTAGAAAAGGTTAGGTGTCTCTTATTTACCTCAGGGTTGCCAAATACTTTTTAAGA
This sequence comes from Pistacia vera, assembly GCF_008641045.1. Lineage (NCBI taxonomy): Eukaryota > Viridiplantae > Streptophyta > Magnoliopsida > Sapindales > Anacardiaceae > Pistacia > Pistacia vera. Next base: position 475,141 of record NW_022196607.1, on the reverse strand, counting down.
GGAAGCCTTAGCCACCACAACCTACCTTATAAATAGAAGCCCTTCTACTGCCATCAATGGAAATTGTCCCAAAGAAATCTGGTCTAGAAGAAGAGCAAACTTAAGCCATTTGAGGATTTTTGGTTGTGCTGCTTATGCACATACTGTAAGAGGAAAACTTGAACCTAGGTCTACCAAGTGCATATTTTTAGGTTACCAAGAAGGCACAAAAGGGTATAGATTATGGGATAGGGAGACTTCAGTGGTAAAGATCATTGTAAGCCGAGATATAGTGTTCAATGAGAGTGAATTCCCTTGCAAAGGATCTGCCACTGGTCAGGGAATCATCAAAAACATTGAACCTAACCCCAACACTACTGGAAGTACAACAATTGAGGTGGAGCAATGAACACATCAGCCTAACCCCACCCAAACTGAAACCGAAACCCAAACTGAAGCTGATACTGAACCTGAACAACTAGAAGAAGGAATCACTGATGAGATCTTAGAATATCAACCAGTTGACCTTCAACAGTACCAACTGGCCAGGGACAAAACCAGGAGAGAGGTAAGGCCACCTACACATTATTCTTATGCTGAACTAATTTTTACTGCTTTGCTTGCAGGTACAGAAGTCTAGAGGATAGAACCTGAAACATATGATGAGGCTATGAAATCCAAAGATAAAGAAAAGTGGGAAACAACAATGAGGGCAGAGATGCACTCACTAGAGGTAAACAAAACTTGGACTTTGGTATCCAAACCCAAAGACCAGAAACTGATCCAATATAAGTGGCTCTATGAACTGAAAGATGGTATTCCAACCCTGGCAGTGAACATTGGATTGCCCTGAAATGGGTTCTTAGATATATTAACAACTCATTAAATGTTGGTTTAAAGTACTATAAGAACAATACTACGCTTGATCTTGTTGGGTTTGTAGATTCAAATTTTGCAGGTGATAAAGACACCAGAAAATCCACAACTGCTTACTATTTTACATTTGGTGGAAATTGCATATGCTGGAAATCACAATTGCAGCCCATAGTTGAACTATCATCAATAGAGGCTGAATACATAGCCATTGTTGATGTGATCAAGAAGGCAGTGTGGTTATAGGGAATGATGTCAGAAACAAACCTAACTGAAGGGAAGGTTACAATTTACTCAGACAGCCAGAGTGCTATACATCTGAGCAAAAACCCAGTCTATCATAAAAGGACCAAGCATGTAGACTTGAGGTTTCATTTTGTGAGAGATGTGATTGCCCAAGGATTAATTGAGCTGAAGAAAGTACCCACTGAGGAAAATCCAGCCGATATGGTGTAATATCCCGCTTGAGGTACGTATTTAAGATTTGTTGTATTAGTTAAAAGTTTATTGTTTCAACTTAAATTGAGTTTGTATGTTGAGTTGGTTGAATTGTTGCCTTGAAAATGGGTTGAGTTTTGGTGAAGTTGGAAATCCAATCTTCGCCGGGGCGAAGAAGAAGCTTCGCCGCGGCGAGGAGGAGAAGTTGCACTGCGGGTAGCTTCTGCCCTATTTCGCCGAGGCGACGAAAAATGCTTCGCCGCGGCGACGAGCCTAGGACAAAGATTCTTGAGTTTTCTAGAGAATTCTTCTTTTGGGACACAATGACCATTCTACCCCTAATTAGTAGGAAAAGTGGGGAGTAAAATGAAAGGAAATTTAGTAGAGATTGTGTTTGAATGGGGGTGTAGTTGTAAAGAATCAAAGGATATAGATGGAATTTCCAAGGAAGGACAAGGGCAAAATGGGAAATGAAGCTTATAATATGAACTAAAAAGAGTAAAGTGTAGAGAAAGCCTTTATTCATCTTCATTCCACCGCCTCTTCCATTTGCCCATATTCTCTCAATTTCTCCACCCAATTTTCCAAGAGTTCTAAGGGATTTAAGAGGGGTTTTGAGTAGAGATTTCATCTAAAGCTTTCTAAGGTAAGAATTCATGCTTTAGATGTGAATTTTCTTATATGTTTAATAAAAGAAAAACTTGGGCCCAATTTCTTTATGTTATTTTATATGTATTTCTTTACTAAGTTTTGAGTAGTAGTGGCTATTACATTTGGGGACCAAGATCATCACACTAGCAAATTCAAGCACTGCTTGAAGCTGCTGTCCATGGAGTAATTCAACATAAACTGGAGCTATGAGGGATATGGTTTAGAGCCCACTGCATTAGTGGTTATTTTTAAGTCTTCAAGGTGGAGATTATTAAAGTGAAGACTGAAAAACGACATCACTTTGATACTTAAGTGAAACGCAGAGTTTTGAGACAGAATAAGCTGAAAATCTTGACCATCAAAATTGTCCAGATCCAACGGTTGAGGCTTGTCAAAAGGGTCAATGGTATAAAAGAGGGGTGAATAGTTCATTCGCGTAGATCTGATTTGGGGGTTTCTCTTCTAATCGTGTTATCTATTCTTGGTTAGGTTTTCTGCACTTCTTTGAGAATCATTGTAACTTGGGTAGATTGATTAGTGAGTGCGAGTTAATCTGAGAGTGTTGTTTACTCTTGTGTCTTGAGGATTCCAGGTGAGTGTCCTTAGGTTTAGTTACGGGTTGATTCTTGTGTAAGATCTGAGAGGGTGTAATCTGGTTTGATTCTGTACTGAGTGAATCTTGTTCTAATAGTAGTGTCATGAGCTCTCCATTTTCGGAGCTCAACGTGGATGTAAATTATCCAATCTGGATAATCGAACCATGGTAAATCTTATGTTGTTGTGTTGGTGATTTGTGCCTTTGTGTTAGGTTGATCTGGTGATTTGTTTGTGTTTATTGGCTGATTATAACATTACTTGTAGGATAACAAACATATTTATAATAAGCTAATTCTAGTGCTACTAGAACAAAAAATAAGCAAATCCTTATTCTATAGAACAAGGAATTATAAAATAAGAAACTAAAATTAACTAAAACAAACCTTCCTAATTTAACTAAAATCCTAAAATAATTAAACTTCCGAAACTAAATTAGAAAATCAAATAATAAACAGGAAATAAAATAAAATCCTAAGTTTAGAAAAATATGTCCTACGTCACTAGCTCATTGTAATTCGTCGCCAAATGACCTAGAATTGTCTGGTTTGCATCCATTTCGGAATTGACAACACTGGGTGACAAATCATTGTATTCGTTTCTGAAAATTAAAAAACAATTGTTTGATATTGCCTTTCTGGATTCTTTATTGGTGCTTCTATTTGGTTGTCATATTTTCCTATCACGTGTAATTTCTAAGTCTGCTTAGCACTTTGCACGTGTGAGGTGTTGGTGTCAAAATCAAGCATCAACATTTTTGAAATTTTATTCTATATATGTGAATTTCTTTGAAATTGTCTAAAACTGTGAATGTAAATTAGGGATGGTGTGAGCTTTAATCTTGAATTCTTTTAGTTTATATGATGATTTTAATTTAATAGCCCTGTGATTAATAAAAGGAATAGGCTAAAAGTAATCGAAGAAAAGATCAAATATGACACATTTTAGCTCATTAATCAAGAAGAGAGTTTAAATCTTAGGAACTGGAATTCATGATCAACACCGCTTATATTGAACTTCTTAAATCAAACATTAAACTCAATAAAAGTATCCATCAAAGGGATTTAACTTTAAAATGAAAATAAAATACAAATAGGTTGATAAAATGCTGGTGGCCTAGCAGATCATCCCAGAAACTCCATTCTCTTTTCACCTTGCTCAAATTGCTTGACGAAGATATTGATATCTTAGCCTTGCGATTAAAAACGGCAACAGCATAGAAAAAAAAATTAGAAAAATAGCTGAAAAATTACAAGGAAATTTATCTCCTAAACAAAAGAGAGGGTTTAAATCTTACCTCCTTGCCTCATGAGAACAGTTCTAGGCTGGAGAAGGATGTTCTTGACCTCTTGTAATTCATGAACAACATTGGTTATGTTCATTCGATCTTGTGGTATCTCCATTGAACATGCCACTCCGACCCTTACCATTGAAATGAGACATTCCTTTCTTTTAATGTTTCTTTCTTGTACTAGTATCCGATTAGCAGCAACCTCTTCAACCTCATTTAGAAGTACTGGATCGACAATGTCCATCACCCAGTCAGGCAAGGCCATTCTAGCAAAATTGTGAAGATTGTGGCCTTCCTCAAACATAAGGTCTGTGGGCCTTTTCCTTGTTACCATCTCTAACAACAAGATCCCATAACTGTAGACATCCCCATTTGTTGACACCTCACTTCCAAGACCATACTCTGCAATTCACAATAATATTATATTAGGAAGTATATGATCTTGGACAAGTAATTAACTGTTCAAATTATCCAATCTTGTGGTTACCTGGGGCTGCATAGCCTATTGTTCCTCTTATGCCAACAGAGCTACTTTGATTTGGATTTGAGACTTCTGGGAGAAACCTTGCTAGACCGAAATCTCCAACATGAGCTGTCATGTCATCATCTAGAAGAACATTGCTAGGCTTTAAATCGCAATGGAGGATTGGCTCATGGGAACGATAATGGAGATAATCTATTGCAGATGCCACATCAATTGCAATGCTTATTCTCTGAAGAAGGGTAAGATTTTGAATTTCAGGTTGCTCTTCTTCTGTTTCTAGAGCTGGGTGCAGCCACTTGTCAAGACTCCCATTTGGCATGTACTCATAAACAATAGCTTTAAAGTCATTGCCCTGAAAATCAATACTTGAGCAAGAAGTTATGACTTTTACGAGATTCCTGTGACGGATATTTCTCAACGCTTTACACTCTGCCATGAAACTCTTGGAAGCTCCTCGACGTTGAAGATTTAGTACTTTGATTGCAACAATAGTTCCATCTTCATCAAGGATACCCTTAAACACAGAGCCGAAACTTCCCGCACCAATTAAGTTTGTTGAAGAAAACCCATCGGTCGCTTTGAGTAGCCTTTCATACGATAAATTCAGAAGTTCTTTTATCAACCTAGATCCAGAATCAAAAGGTTGTTTCCCGCTTCTCTTTCTGAGCCAACAAAAAATGAATAATGACATCATGGTTAGTCCTGAAAGGACACTTGCAATTGATATCAATATTTTGGTTCGCGGAGAGATCCTCTCTTTCTTTGCATTCTTGCTAGTGCATTTGAGCAAATGTAGTTCAGCTATTCCTCCACAAAGTCTACCACTATTTCCGACAAGTGATATTGCACTTGCATTTGCAAAAACACCTATTGATGGCACTTCACCCTCAAAATTATTAAAGGATAGGTTTAGATTCTCCAAAGGGAGAGTCTCTAAGAATTTTGGAATTTGGCCAGACAAATTGTTGCGAGAAAGATTAATGATTCGAATACCTTTCAGAGAACTCAATGATGTAGGTATAAATCCTTGGAAAGCATTGCCGTCCATTACAAGATATTCTAGACTAGAACAAAGACTAAATTGACTCGGAATTTCACCTGACAAATTATTATCAGACACATCAAAAAAGGACAGAACTTTTAGGTTACCGATGTTTGAAGGTATGGATCCAATCAATTGGTTTTGGGATAGTTTTAGTAAAATTGACAGATACGTTATTTCGAAAACTTGTTTGGGTATGGTTCCACTAAGTTCATTTTGGGAAAGATCCAAAATTTCTAACTGTTTCAAATTTCCTAGACTACCAGGGATGACTTCTGATAATTTGTTATCTGTCAACCACAAGGTAATGATTTTCGACAGGTTCCCCAAAGAAGGAGGAATTTCCCCGGAGAGTTTATTGATAGACAGATCTAAATATTCAAGGTTGTGGAGCTTACCTAATTCTTCGGGAATTGTGCCCGAAAATTTGTTGCTATTCATTCTCAACGAAGTCAAGTTAAGAAGGCAGCCTATCCCTGATGGGATTGTTCCATAGAAATCATTCACTCCAACATCTAAATGTTGCAGTTTAGTTCTAGAAAAGTTAGCTATTGAATGGGGCAAGGGTCCTCTGAATTGGTTTTCAGATATGGAAAGTACCCTCAAATTGCTGCAGTTGGCCAACGAATTCATAAAATTCATCTGATCAGCGTCGCTACTTTGTATATGATTGCTGGCCAAATGCAGGAATTGAAGGTGTTGCATTCCTCCAAAATCAACACACAATTTTCCTGAAAATTCATTATGTCCCATCGTAATAGATTGGAGTTCTGAAGCATTTGATAAAGATACTGGAATAGATCCACCAAATGAGTTAGATGAGATTTGAAAAAATTGGAGACGAGGAAGAGTTAGGCCTAAATTTGGTGGAAGACTTCCCTCAAGTTGATTCTCAGACAAAGAAAAATTAACAAGGGAGGAGAGATTGTATATAGAAGGAGGGACAACACCAGATAGGTTGTTTCTACCAATTGCAAGAGTTGTTAATTTTTTGAGTTGACCCAATGAATCTGGAATATTTCCTCCCAAAAGATTACTTGCCGCAGATATCCATTCCAGGGAGGTAAGATTCCCAAGAAATGGTGGGATACCTCCTGTCAAACTGTTAAAGTGCAGAGTTATGATTTTGAGGTTGAACAAGGAGACAAACTCCGGTGGAATTTTCCCAACTAGCTTGTTAAATCCGAAATATAAGAATGTGAGCCTGGAACAACGGGACAAGTTGGCTGGAATTTCTCCCACCAAGGAGTTATTTTGAAGCTGTAAATCTTCTAACCTGAACAGACGGCCAACTTCAGGAGGCATTTCACCTTGGATACTGTTGTTTGCGAGATCAAACTTCCGTAGGAAGCTGAGGTTGCCAATGTATGGTGACAAGGACCCGAACAATCCTCTAGAACGTAGGCTTAGGATGGTGACTCTTTTATGCCTGCGACCACAGGTAATCCCCTCCCACTCGCAGAAGTGGCGAGAATCATTCCACGAGTTTAGAACCCCTTGAGGATCATGAATAATCTTTGACTTGAAGGCTTGCAAAGAGACACGATCTGTCTCCCGTTGAGCCAATTTGGAACTGACAAAAGTGGTACCTTGCATAAGCGTGATGCAAAAAAGTAAAACAAAGCCAAAGCAAAGCGAGTGACTTATCATTGTGTTCATTTCTGAAAGTGAGATGTGAGCTTACTTCACCTGTCGCTTTATATATGGTGAGTTTGTGAAACTCTTAACGCCTATTCAGTGGCATTAATTATTACAAATCTGGACTTAAAACAGGGAATTGACTAGTGTTACGTAACTTTACTAAAGATTTCCTTGCCGTGCGTATAAAGGTGAAGAAATTTGGTGTATTGATCTATTTCAATATAATTTTGTCACCAAATGACAATGTCTTTTTCAGATTTTGTTTTCCTTCTTTGACAATTTTGAATGAGTTTTATGCCGTGTGTGATAGTTATTGGGGCCGAATTTGATGTATCCAACACAAAAAGCTGGATATATGAGCTATGCTTCAGTGTGATAATGTTATATGTTTGCGCACATTATATAATGGTGAAGAAATTTGACTCTTGTTACATAATTATATTTTTTATAATTTTTTAAATTTTTTCTTACAACAATCTCATGAAATTAGTCGGTGCATATTTTTTTTCTTTCCTCAAGTTAAAGTGGAGTCAAGTCTCTTACCGTGTTAGTTAAGGTAGAAAATGTATCAAGAACTGTGACTTTCATGTAAAGAAACGGTGACTGTGATCCACAATTATTCTTTTTTTCATCTATTTTCAAAAAGTGTGAATTATCTTCCACCATGAACCAAAGAAAGTTGTAAAGTTGTAACAACTTTTTCCAAGAAATATTTAAGAGCACATCGGATGTAGAGAACAACCTTTCAGGTGGAAATAGGGTCCTCATCTTATGTGGCTGCATGACTCGTGTTTAGTAATTTAGAGTGTGGACAAATCTCACTGCTAAATCGGCAATTATTTTTATTTTCTTTTGAGCAAACTGAAAGCAAAGGGAATGGAGTAGCCAATTCCTTTAGCTTTCTTTTCCGTGTACTTTACGTGAAGCGAGTATTGTAAGTGTTTGTGAAACTCGGGTTTCAATTTAGTGGTATTAACTGAACGAAATAGAGACAGTAGCAAGAACAAAATAACAATAAAATAATTCACAGACAGTAAATAAAGAGATAATAACACGCGCGATTTACCATGATTTACTCAATATAAACTATGTCCAAAGAGAAAATAACAAGTAGGACCCCTGAATATGTCTGTGTAATCTATTAACACTGAAGTAGTCGACAACTCCAACATTAACGCTAGTCTAAACTCCAAAGGGACTCTGACCCACTTTACATAAACTTTTATCGTTTGGTTTGGTGTCTGAATATTATTCTTTTCTGATTCTCCAGGTCAAGAAATTTCATAGAATGGTGATCATAACTGCACATGATAACTCACATTTTTCTTTTCTTTTTTTTTTTTTTTTTTTTTACTTGAAGTCCACCAGGAATGAATGAATTTCCGCAATGAATCATAGAAAGTTGTAGAAGTCAATATCTTCCACTATAACTATAGAAACTTGGAAAAACTTCTTTCCGGGAAATTTCTGAGTATTGTGGTTCATTATGATGCTTGGAGAAGTTGAACTCTCCATAGTGAACGTAATATTCACCCTGGCAAGACGTAAACAAAACGAAACTAGAAACAAAGATGCAAAAACTTTTGAAACTTCAAATTAAAAAATACAAATTAAGCACAAATTTCAAACCAAAATAAATTGGCATTGTGATTTAATCGGTGCTTGACTCTGGCTCTTTAAGAAGGAGAATCGGCACCACAGAGGAAGCGGGAGAACCACGAAATCGGGGAGTTTCTAATCCCATCTCGCGTGCTTTGGGCCAATTTTAGTTATTTGTATTAAATTATAGCCTTATCACTATTAAATTTGGTTATTTGTATTCAAATTTGTTGGAGTTCTTATCATTTGTGTGAAGAGTGACTTATTAATATGATAACTTTTATCAATATCCTGACCGGTAATTTAAGGAACACTATGAGTATGCTAATTGAATCAAATGATAGAGAGCGTTAAATTATTTGAATTTTACTATTAACTACTATTTATTGGATAATGAAATACATAAAGGTTGAAAGAAATACATCTATTCTTACATGATATTTGTTTTTGAAATATTATTTACTTATTTGAAATTTATAATAATATTTACTTGATTATTAATGTGTTATGCTACTTTATAGGGAAATAATTATCAGTAGAACGAGACAACATTGCTGAAAGTCTACCGAGAACTCAAGTGTTGTCAAATGATGTTGTTGCTACTCAGGTATGTGTTATGTATGTTATATAATTGTAAAAACCTTAAGTTTTTTATAACTTGTGCTAAATTGTGGTTGTTAAACATTGACAGTTGTCCACTGGTCTAGTTTAGAATCTTGTAGGAAAAAGTAATTTATGTACTGGGCAGGAGGATGTAAATGATGAACTCTTTGGGAGAGATTTGATATTGTAAACCGGTTGAAGCATATAAAATTGTATTCAGTAGAAATTATTCGCATTGTGGTTAATTTCTGACGAATGCAGTTGAGTTGTCTGCTGATTCAGTTGTTTTGTTTTTATTATCTTTGTCTCTGGTTGGGTAAGAGTATAATGTATGTTGTAGGGTTGTGAATGCATAATAATAACATAAATGTAAGTTATTCTTATTCTGAATGTTTTCAGTACGTATTATCATCACATTTTAGTATATATTATTCTACATTTCATTTGAGATTTTAATTTTGATATGTCTTTTGGTACGTCTAGTATTACATATACATATACATTGAGATATGTATTGAACAATAATTAATGATATGAAACTATGGCAAATATAATCTTCATACATAACATTCATACTGACAGTTAACATTTATATGATATTGGAGAAGTTTAGCTAATTGAGAACATCTTGTGAAATCACAATTTGTTAATTAACCTATTTATAAACAAAAGGCAAATATAATATGCTTACATGGAGTTTAGTATTTGAACTACACATAATGATCATTAACATTCATAGTGCGTTCGTCGAGGATGTTGAGTGATGCGCGTTTACTACAACATGCAAAATTAGCAAGTATACTAGTCGCTCAAGTAATAAAGTGATGGGTAGGATATCGTTCCCACGAGGACTGTAGCAAATCACTAAGTTTCCTAATGTTATCAAGTTGAAGAAATCGAAATCTTTGGATTGGTGGGAGAAATTTTTAAAAGAAAAAGAAAACAAAGCTGAAATTAAACAAAGAATTAAATTTTAACTAAGAAAACAAAATGAAACACAGAATATCAAATTCAAGTAAAACGGGCAGGGTTTTGACTTCGTTTGGACTTTATGGGTTAAACCTAAGAGTTACACTATTTTCACATTCATGTGCGATGGTTGTAAATCGGATTCACTAAAATGTTAACATACCCTCTCGGGCTATGTTTTCCTATTCAATCTTATTAACAATCCGCACCCAACAAATTGAAAGTTAATAATTCTAGATTCATTAAGCATAAGAATCCTAAAGTGATTTCATTAATTCTTGAATCTATCTCTAGCATCCAATACTATAATGGTGAAGACCCAAGAAGCCTAACATGAATTATTTCTCAATCTCTTCATGTTCATCACATTCAGCATTTAAAAACAGAGTAACACACAACCAAAACTTATTCATATGGAAATAAAACCATCAAGTAATTAACCCATATAAAATCCAAACTACTACAATCAAAACCCTAACCCATAGAAAATTAGTTCATAACTAAATTAATACTACAAAAACGAAAAATGGAAATAAACAAGTTATACATAATAAAACTGAGATGAAAGAGAAGAGATCTTCCCAAAAGATGAATCTTCTAGCAAAAATCTGAATCTTCCCTTCAATAATCCGCAAAACTACAAGCTTTACTCTAAGAAAAGTGTAAAAACGGCTAAACCTAGAAAGCTCAAAAGTCCCCCTTACAAAAGAAAACGTTTTTCCTTTTATACTTAGTCCAAAAACCCAGCCAAAAACACGCACACGCGAAACTGTGCGTTTACAAAACTGAATAATTTGACTGTCGCCGCGGCGAAGAATGAAAAATCCCAATCGTCTCTGCCTAACTTCGCCGCGGCGAAGACAATTTCTTCGCCGGGGCGAAGCTCCTTCAAAAGTTCTGAAATTTACAGAACTGCCACTCTGCTTGCCTCTTCGTTCGATTCTTCGATTTTCGGCTCTCTACCTTGGAAACAAGCTTCATCGTGCTTTGTTCTGCTCTGGAACTCTCCTATCTTCTGAAATCCGTTCAATTCTGAGTCAAAACTATCAAATTTTGTCTTTATTCGCTCAAAAAGTACATTTTAACCTGAAACAAGAAAAGTAAAGAATTAAGCACCAATTCAGGTAAAAATGCACTAGAAAGTACCTGAAATCCGCCAAAAAGATCAAATAAAAACTGTATAATTTACGGATTATCATTGAGAAGGTGGAGGTTGTTGAGAAGTTCTTTATCATAGTGTAGGGGGTGGAGGCTGACTGGAGGAGGAGGAAGCTGTTGATAATTTCTTCATCATGCTAGAAATTTCTGTCATGCGTTCCCTAAGGGTGTCAACCGTTTCTTCTATTTTTGATGTGAACGAGTTGAAATCACTTTGCAACTGATCTTATTGTTTCTGCATTTTCCTCTCAATACGTGAAAAACTCTCTTCTTGAAATCTTTCGATCCGCTCAAATCTGCTTACTATTTCGTTTAGGGTATGAGAAGACATTTCTTGTATATTCTGAGAAGATCTAGGTTCAATACTCATTCTTATTCTTTTACACATATAGACTCATCCTTGATTTTCCTCTTTTGGAACAAGGACACCTTCCTAAACCGTTGCCTCTTCCTCTATTTCATCCCTAATAAAAAACTATTCTCCTGTCACATTCTTTTTAATCAAACCCATTTTACACAATGTCACATCCCCCAACAAATTATTTGCAGAAAATGTAATCTTATTGGCTTCTTTAGAAGGGGTGATCTCTAAACCCAACTTCTCACATATTAGCATAACAAGCATCCCCTAATATATTTTTCCTTTTTTTGCTTTAATCTCTCCCAACTTTTAATAAATAACTTTGTTGAATTTACTTGTCTCCCTGTTATTGTTGTTTCCATGATTAATAAATCTTTGACTGTCACATTTCCATTTGTCCATTTCCTGCCATTAAATGTGAAAGTCAGAAATCTGTGGATGGTAAGCCCCTATTCTAGAAACATCCGTCCAAGCTTGTTTGGAATTCCACGTTCTGGATACATTATCCATACCTTCAAAACCAAACCCTATCCAGATTGCTAAACCATGTGGCCTCACTACACAATTCTGATTCTTTAATCTAAAAAACATTGTCTACGCCGGAAAATCATTAGTATTTGTCTCCACAACTTTCAAACTACTAAAAAACTCATAAATCAAATGCTTATATCCATCATATTTAATACTCACGAACTTGTCCCATTTCAAATTACGGATCCAACCATTATCTCATGACCTAAACCCAAACTTGCTATAAATCCTAAATCTAAACTTCTTCCAAGACAATATCTCTGTTCGCCATCTCTTTGTATTGCTTTTTATGTTGCACGTCTCGAAATTGGACTCCATATGACAATGTGCCTCCATGAGGAATGGTTGTATTTTTTGCTCTTACTATTTTTTGTTTTCTTCTAAAACCAGCAACTCCCTGGAAAAAAAATATCCATAAGTAATTCTACAAATATTCAAAAAAAGAGAACTATAATGAAAAATCATGTTTAGTGGCATTCATGTCTAGATTGTAGCATTACTATACGAATATCATCACCTTGGAGCAGTTATGACTTATGTGATCTATAAAATGTTCAAAAAAATGAACTTCGCATGCATGCTGACTAATGCATTGCCAACAATCAAATTGTCATATAGGCCCATACGAGTTAGCAGAGCATGAACAATCTTGCCTTGAACAATCAACTCAGGATCTAAATAGGCAACCAATGCACTTCTAAAAGTCACATAGTTGTATATTTTTTCCAGCTAATAATATTAATAATAATCAGTTATAGTTTTCTTGATATTTAGTCTCATCACCTGTTTCTTCTTCACTTTTCCATGTGATATCAGTTCTCTGTCTCTCTAAATCCAATGACCGATTTTTCATTTCTTTCCGTTTCTATAACATTGTCTTTTTTTTTTTTGTTTTTTCTTTTTTAATGGTTTTTGGTTTGGTTGTTTTTTACATGGACATATAGCTCAGAGGAAGAGAAAGTTTTCTGAATAATGCTCTTACTTCCATTTATTTACAAGAGAGTTTATATACAAGTCTTAGCTAACTAATTACTGACTAACTAACTACTTAGGCAACTAATCCAACTAATTAAACCTGACTAATTAACAACTTAACAAACCAGCTAAAACGTGTGTTAAAACTAATAGCTATTGAATTACATAAATACCCTTCCAGTTAATTCCTACATCCCCCCCTCAAGTTGGAGCTAGGTGACAATCACCTAAACCCAACTTGGATAAGAAATATGTAAAATGAGGAGCAGCAAGAGGTTTAGTGAAGAAATCAGCAAGTTGCTGTGAAGATGGAATATACTGGGGAGTTATGAAACCTGCCTTGAACTGATCCCGAACAACATGACAATCTATTTAATATAACAGATTCTTTTCGTTAAATATTGATTTTGGCGTGGAGTGTGGATTGTTGTTGGTAGTTTTGTCCAGATTGCAGGTCAGATCCTAACACATAACATGGAAAATTTGTAATAACATCAAATCTTTAGGGCATTGCTTTCTTTTCCAAATTGACAAAGTGCCATATAATGACATTAAGAAAACAACAAATATGATGATAGCAATTTACTATATAAGGGACAAGAAGAATGGGAGAGATGCATTATAAAGAAAAATAACAGAAGGCAAGGAAAAACTGTATGCATGTAAAGAAGCTAGTGAGTAGCAGAAACTCACATTGGTGCTATCTTACAACCAAATTTGTTGAAATATGTACACCTAGATCTCAGATCCACATTTGCAGCATCAGCCTGGATTTCCCGCCTTGTTTTGGTATTCAATTAAAACAAAGAAGACTAGAAAAGTAAATAAATATTCACATCTTCAGATTCTCATTCACATAAATAAATATGTCATTCTTCATGCATTCATTTGAACATAGGAAAACTTTGCAAGAAATTGCGATCATAGAACTTGGTTAAAATTAACTACCTAATTCCAGAGGGGGTTTGGTCACTCGAAAAAGTAAAAGGGGAGGGAGTTATCAAATAAATACAATAAGAACAACAAACTCTAGAAGACTTTGACAAAATAATTTGACCTAGTAGGACTGGTGAACACAAGTAACCCACATATGCAGCAAAACCAAAAAATATCATAAACGGAAAAAATAGTGGATCGTAACATATTAGAATACAAAATCTAATTGGTTTTTAATGACCAAAGGCCATTTCTTGCCAAAAAGTTTCTCAATCCATTCTACATCAATCACACATAAAGCAAAATCATGTTGAAAATTCTTCTTGCAAGTCAGTTTTTAATGAATTTCTTAGTGTTATTACTATCTTTAGTCAGAAATAAGAATAACACTAGGAACTAGTACGGAATTACTTTTGTTCAAAACAAGTCGGAACATTTATTGATATAGCTTGCCTCAAATATAACTCCTGAGCAAGCCAAAATGGTTGCTCTACCTTCACACCTTCTTCAACCTGAGAACAACCACCAAAAACAGAATATATTATGATACAGTCATTGAACATCAATTTCCACCAAACTCCAGTTAACTTACACAATCTTTTTCAGCGTTGGGATCAACTTTCACTCCATTAGCTGACTTATGGAACACAACAGGGACAGTGAAAGAAAAAAAGAAAAATCATTAAGCAGTTTCAAAGTTGAATTAAAGACAACCGAGAGTATGAAGACCAAGATAATAATCTCTTCCTATACAAGAATATCATCAATGCCATACGAATTTATGAGATATTATGAGACATTAAGCAGTTTCTCTTGATTTTTCCTTCACAATTTATGAGATATTTAACAGCTGGGGAACAAAACATAAAAAATTAATAACAATAAATTGTGAATATAAATGAATTTCAGCGTAGAGAATGCTGGGGATCTAAACAGTTTATGTGATTCCATCAAAATGAACGAATCAGATTTCTCAGTTGCAAGAATATAAACACATTGACTAAAACCTTCAAACCAAGATTAAAAAAGGAAAATCGTCTAGATCTAAGCTCTAAGCGAGAATTAGATCCAATTCCAACCTGGAACTCACTATTCCTCAGCAACAAGAAGAAATGTAAACTAAAATAAATTCTGAAAGATTTGAAACCCTAGAGTGAGCAAAATTTGTAGCTAGAACAGATAGATATAGAAAATGAAATTTAGAAAAGTAAAAAGTTGACGACGAATTGAGAATATGAATCAAAGATATAATATCAAATTGCAAGAAATTAAAATTACCTCAAATGTTCTCACAGAGCTTGCTTGTGTTTGTCTGGCTCTCAAGTCTCAAGTGAATGGGGAGGGAAAATATCAGATAAAATACAAAAAATCCTAATTTAGGGGCTTTTGATAAATAACAAAGAACAAGGGGTTTAATAAAATTACTCACCGATATATATACCAGTAGAAATCAATTCTCTTCGCTTTCTCCTTCTTTCTTTTCTTGTCCTCTCACCTCTCTCTAATTCTCTCCTCTCAAGTCTTAGATGTTTCAATGGAGTTATAATCTAACAAGCAACTTAAGAATTTTGTGATGTCTCCCGCACAATACAAAAACCCGCACAGTATGAAGTTTTTGACGTAAATTCTTCATCTTTTCGAAAAGTTAAGAAGATTAAGCCCTCTGTTAATAATCGAGAGAGTAAAGAAATGTAGCTGAGTTTT
Source organism: Pistacia vera (assembly GCF_008641045.1). NCBI lineage: Eukaryota > Viridiplantae > Streptophyta > Magnoliopsida > Sapindales > Anacardiaceae > Pistacia > Pistacia vera. The sequence continues at coordinate 459,312 of NW_022196607.1, read as the reverse complement.
GGGAAAATGAATTTGTGTCTTGACTAAAGTGTTACTGTTCTTTATATACAACATAGTAGCTCAGTTACTTATTCAGCTGAAGAGTGAACTAACTCATTCTAAACAAAGTTAGCTTAGCAAGAATAAATTACATTAATACCCTTTACATCTAATACCCCCCTCAAGTTGGAGGGTGGTAAAGATCTAGAACACCCAACTTGTGCACCATGTGATGATGAAGAGTCTTGCCAAGTGCTTTAGTAAGAATATCAGCAGGCTGCTCACATGAAGAAATATACTCTCGCACAATATGACAATCAATGTCAATATGATATGATAATCAATGTCAATATGTTTGGCCCTCCCATGGAACATAGGATTGGAAGCAATGTGCTAGGCAGCCTGGTTGTCACAGTGAAGAGTAACAGGAAGCTGAGCAGGGAAACCAAGTACCGTAAGCAATTAAACTAACCAAATTACCTCACATACAGTAGAGGCCATAGCTCTAGATTCAGCCTCGAAGGAAGACTTGGAAAATGTAGCTTGGTGCTTGGATTTCCAAGAAAGCAGAGAAGAGCCAAGAAAAATACAGAAGCCAATGATAGACTTCCTTGTCATCAAGCAAGAACCCCAATCAGAGTCACTATAGGCAGATAAAGACAACGTATTATGACCAGGAAAGAATAAACCAAGTCCAGGAGCTGACTTCATATATCTGATCACTTTGAGAGCTGTTGCCATATGTGACTGCTTGGGCTAGTGCATAAATTGATTCAATAAACTGACTGAGTAATTGAGGTCTGGCCTTGTCATACATAGGTAGAGCAGTTTGCCAACTAATCATTGATCAACTATAGGATCAGGAAGTAAAGGATTATTCTTAGTGCTATTAGAAGTGAACTGATGATCAAATGCTGCGAAAGTGACCTTCAGATTGGACTCCATGGGAACCAAAGATGGCTTAGAACCTGAAAGACCTGATTCTGAGGTCAATTCCAATGCATACTTGCGTTGACAGAGGCTAATTCCCTTAGAGGACCTGGCCACTTCAAAGCTTAGAAAATACCGCAATACACCTAAATCCTTTAGCTTAAAATTGTGGTGTAGCAGCTGTTTAGTGTGGCGGATTAAGGCTGGATCATCACCTGTTATCACAATGTTATCTACATACACAAGAATCAGGACAATGTGAGATTGACTTCTTTTGAGAAACAATGAATAATATGACTGAGACTGTTGGAAACCACCATTCAAAAGAGCTATAGTCAGTTGATAATTCCAGGCTCTAAAAGCCTGTTTCAATCCATATAAGGATTTATGGAGCTTGCATACCAGATTCTACCCCCTTGCCTTGGAAAACCTTGGGGCAATGTCATGTAAATTTCCTCTTGCAAGAAAGCATTATCCACATCAAGCTGATAAAGGGGCCCCTTGTTCATGGAGGCTAAAGCCAAAACTGTTCTAACAGTAACCATCTTTACAACTGGAGAGAAAGTCTCCTCATAATCAATCCCAGCCTGCTGTGTATACCACTTAGCAACCAAGCGTGCCTTATATCTGTCTAGGGTGCCATCAGCCTTATACTTAAGTTTATATATCCATTTACAACCAATGGGAGCCTTACCAAGGGGCAGAGGTACTAAGGACCAAGTTTGATTGCTTTCTAATGCCTGAATTTCTTTCTGCATAGCAGTGACCCAATTCTGATCTTTAGAGGCTTGTGTAAAAATAGTGGGTCCAACTAAGGAGAGATTGGATAGGAATGCTTTATAGGAAGGGGATACATTAGCATAGGAAACAAAATTGGTAATGGGATAATGTGAAGTTTTTGCTGTAGGATTATGATGTAGTGTAAGACAAACAAAGTCTTGTGCCCAAATAGGGGGATTGGTATATCTACTAGATCTTCTAAGAGCAGAAGGTGAAACAGGAGTAATTCTAGGCATAGAAGGAGTGGAATGATCAGGAACATAATTATGAGAAATAGTAGATTCTGTATACTGGATAACAGGAGAGTCAGCAGTAAAATGAGGTGAAATAGAACCTGTAAAAGGAGTTGGAATTGACTCTGAAACAAGGAACTCTGAATTAATAGGAAAAAGGATTCAAGGAAGATGTTGACAAGGCAAAAGGGAAAACATTTTCATAGAAAATGACATCCTTGGTGACAAAGACAGAATGAGTAGACAAATTGTGTAAAATATAGCCCTTTTGGGTAAGAGAATAACCCAAGAAAACTGAAGGAGCAGCCCTAGGATGCAATTTGTCCTTAGAAGGTAAGATTGTAGCATAGGCCATGTAATAGCTTCTTTTCTACTGGTATACTTAAAAAAATATATTAAGAAAACACACATATTTATTATATGAAAAGTAGATGGGCCTAAATTTTCCTTGACTAAACATATAATTCTTTACATAATACAAAAATAACATAAACAAAAGGTTTTACAATGGTGGACAATAGTGCCATTTCTCTCCGCTTCTCGATGTCCATCCGATCGCTTCTCACATATTTCCTGCAAAACATGGAAAAATAACGGGGTGAGCACAATATGCTCAGTAAGTAAATCCTCTACTCTTCAATCCCCGTGACTTTCTCTTTGGTTCTTTCCTTACTCTATTCTTTCTCTTCTTCATTCTCTCTTTGTTCTTTCTCTGTTTTTAGTTCTCACTGTTCTTTCCTTCTTTCTAATTCTCTCTTTTCTTCTTTCTTTCTGTTCTTTCTTTTCTTTTGATCTTTCTTTCTCTCTGTTCTTTCTTATTCTCACTAACCATGATGGAAATCATGGTAACATGCATGGATAAGATGCACATGCACTAATGCAAAGAAATGCATTTTCTTTCTTCTTTTCTATTTCTTATTCTGTTTCTTTTCTTTTCTTTCTTTCTTTTTCTTTTCTTGCTTGCTCAAGCTCTTCTTTTCTTTTCTTTCTTTTCTTTTCTTTTCTTGCTTGCTCAAGCTTTCTCATTCTTTCTTATTCTTTGCCGATCGGACTCGGTTGATGCATGGATTCAAAACCCTGGCCATGTGAGTGAGTACAGTCCTCATCTACATGCACTCTTGCGGACTGTACAAATTCTTTCTTCTTCTTAGGCCACTCAATTAAGGTGGCGTGCATGTAGAAAATTCTTCTTGGTACAACCCTTATCCACATACATTTTTACGGGTTGTACAAATTCTTCTTCTTCTTAGGCCGCTCACTTAAGGCGGTGTGTATGTGAGAATCTTCTTCTTATCCCCCATGGGTTCCCCATCGCAACAACCTTTTCTTCTTTTTATCTTTTTACACTTCTTTAAATAAAATTTAGATTTGAAACTTTTTAATGTTGTCATTTCTTTCTATTTAATCTTTAACATTCTTTAGTGCTTTTTTATGCTCTTATGAATATGTATGCATGTAGATGGCTTCATGCTTATAATTCTTTCTAAATTGACATGTTTAAATGCAATTATGCAATATGGAATGCAAACATGTCACTCTCCACTATCTACAAACTCATCTCAATACAACACATAATCATACTCATATAAACACTTCTCTTTGACATTTCATCAAACAACTTATGTGCACAAAGTAACCCTAATTTGGCTACATTTCTATCTCTTTTCTAAGCCACCAAAAATTGGGAATTAAGCCCTCCATATTCAATGCCAAATCTGCCCAAAATATATACTTCAAAATTTCCACTCCAATTTTTCCAAATCTCATCCAAACATTCATCAAACATCCAATACACCAACACAACTACTCATGAGTAAATTATAATCATCATTCAATACCAAATCCATCAACAATTTCTACATATAAGACATATGTATATATAAAAGAAATTCTCTACACCATAACTTAAATCATACTTAGGATATGATATACTTACCTTGTATAAGAGCAATCCAACTCCCTTTTTCTTAAATCCTATGAACATAAATCATCAAAATCAACACTTTAAAAGCTACAAATCACTTCTTAGTGCAAGGATCTTACCTATAGAAGCTTGAGATTGAAAATCCACTCAAAAACACCCAAAACCTATGAATTTCCTTTGAAGAAGAATTGAAGAATTTGAGAGAATATGGAGGTGAAAGTGGCATGCATATGGCTAAGAGTGGCTAGGGTTTCACTCTTCAATTTGATATAACATTAAAATTATATATTAGTTTCCCATTTTGCCCTTGCACTTTCTTTAAAATTCCATCTATGTCCCTTAGTCAATTACGATAATGCCCTCATTTTTATTGCATTCTCCATGAAATTCTATCTCTTTTCACTCCCCACAATTTCAACTAATTTTGAGTGAAATGACCATTTTACCCTTAATCAAGTTTAAGGCATTTTCTTCACATTTTCTCAAAATAACTTCATCAAAATCAACTAAGGGTATAAGAACATAAATTAAATTACGTACCTCCATGTGGGCGTTACAGGCCAAGCATCCAAAACCTTTAAACGATTCAAGAAAGGTGGTTTGACAAAAAATTTCTCAAAAGGTGACTGACCTTTAAGGACTGCAATAGGCAGTTTGTTAATGATGTAGACAGCAGTTTGTACACAATACCGCTAAAAATGAGTGGGAATATTGGACTTAAGTTTTAAAGCCCTAGCAACCTGTAAACTGTGCCTGTGCTTTCTCTCAACAATACCATTTTGTTGAGGAGAATAAGCAGAACTTTGATGAATGATTCCCTGACTACTTAGGAGTTCATGACAATCTTTGTTAAAAAACTCTAAAACCATTATCAGTCCTAATGCACTTAGAAGTCAAACTATATTGTGTATGGACCATACGAAGGAAGTGTTTAATGGTAGAGTAAGTGTGTGACTTGAATTGCATAAGGAACAACCAAGTAACCCTAGAGAAATCATCTGCCATAGTGAGAAAGTATCTAGCATTCCCATGTGTAGGTGTTTTTATAAGGACCCCATACATCCATATGTAGTAAATCAAAGATTTTTTGTGTTTAAGATGTACTATTAGGGAAGGGTAACCTGGTCTGTTTAGCTAGAGGATAGATAAGACAATGCATATAGTGTAAACTACTTTGAGCACTAGACCTTGACAAATTGGGATAAACAAGAAGCAAAATTGAACAAGAGGCATGTCCTAATCTTTGATGCCATAATGTAAAATTATGAGATGAAGATAATGACAACATGGAAATAGGCATTTTATTCAAATTCATCTCAAAAGGTAGAACCTGTGATGATTCTACATTATGGCAAACAACCTTATTTAATTGTCCTAGGTCTGATACAAAAGTGGAAAGTTTCTAATTTGGATTAAAGAAATAAACACCTTGCCTATGCTTACCAATCCCCTTCAATTTGCCATTGCACAGATCCTGAATGAGACAAAAATCAGGGTAAAAGGTAACAAAATAGTTGTTAGAAGCAACAAGTTTGGAGACTGAAAGTAAATTTTGATGGAAATCTGGAACATGTAGGACATTTGGTAGATGTAAATTATTGTCTAGAACTACAGACCCTACATGTTTAACATATGTTCTTGTTCCATTTGGTAACCCTACAAGGTATTTTGCAGAAGGTTCTATAGCAGTAGGTAATTGTAGGACATAATAATCAAATGTCATAAGGTCAGATGCTCTAGTATCAATTATCCAACTATTCTAATGAAGGTAAGACATCAAGGCAATAGAATTACCTGCCAAGTTAGCAATGGGAAGAGAAACATTCTCCTTTCCTAGCAATTGGAGGATGTGATTGTACTGCTCAGTAGTCATAACAGGACCGACAACTGAATCTGAGTTTCCAGTGCTAACCATTGATCTTGAATTTCCCATATCCAATGACTCTGAAGTATGCACCTGATTGGCAGTAAATTTTGACTTGAGTTTGCTTTCCCTTTAGTGAATTGATGGTCAGGTGGATACCCATGCAACTTGTAACAAGTTTCTCGTTTGTGATGAGGAATGTGACAAAATTCACATTCAATGTAGGGCTTCTTCCCCTTATATTTTTGGCGTTGATTCCAACCTTTGCCATTTTCAGAATGATTGGCAGAAAGTACTGTAGTTATTTCTGAATTCAAACTCATCCCTGCCAAGATTTTCTAACTTTCACTTGATTGAACTGCAGTAATTTTCGCTGATTCAGATGCTCTAAATATGCTTTTGCCGAGGCAATATTAGGTGCAAGAAGACTAACCAAGGAATCCAGCTCATCCCATAGTGACTTCAATTTACTATAGTATTTGACTACAGAGTTAGTTCCTTGAGTTAGGTTAACAATTTCCTGATGCAACCCAAACACTCTAGTGCCACTCACTTTGTTGTACTATTCTTTCAAATCTTGTCAGACCTGTGCAACACTTGTAGAGTAAACTATACCATTGAAGATCTCTCTTGAGATTGAATTAAAGATCCATGCAAGCACCAATGAATTACATCTCTCCCATTGTGGAGCCAAGATAGAATGTACAGTCGATTTGTGCAAGTACCATTAACAAATTTTATGCCAGCGACCACAGGTAATCCCCTCCCACTCGCTGAAGTGGCGAGAATCATTCCAAGAGTTTAGAACCCCTTGAGGATCAGGAACAATCTTTGACTTGAAGGCCTGCAAAGAAACATGATCTGTCTCCTGTTGAGCCAATTTGGAACTGACAAAAGTGGTAACTTGCATAAGCGTGATGCAAAAAAGTAAAACAGAGCGAAAGCAAAGTGAGTGACTTATCATTGTGTTCATTTCTAAGAGTGAGATGTGAGCTTACTTCACCTTGTCGCTTTATATATGGTGAGTTTGTGAAACTCTAAAGCCTATTCAGTGGCATTAATTATTAAAAATCTGGACTTAAAACAGGGAATTGACTAGTGTTACATAACTTTACTAAAATTTCCTTGCCGTGCATATAATGGTGAAGAAATTTGGTGTACTGGTCTATTTCGATATAATTTTGTCACCAAATGACAATGTCTTTTTCAGATTTTGTTTTCCTTCTTTGACAATTTTGAATGAGTTTTATGTCCTGTGCGATAGTTGTTGGAACCAACACAAAAAGCTGGATATGTGAGCTAAGGTTCAATGTGATAATGTTATATGATTGCGCACATTATATAATGGTGAAGAAATTTGACTATCGTTACATAATTATATTTTTTTATAATTTTTTAAATTCTTTCTTTCTTACAACGATCTCATGAAATATGATTTTTACTCTTAATATACCCAAAAAAGATCAAAGCCAGTTGAATTTTTGTTAACCTTTATTTATTTATTTTTTAAATGAGATGTGTGGGCCTCTTGCACTTGGTGTGCTACACACTAGAAATTAGTCGATGCATATTTTTTTCTTTCCTCAAGTTAACAATCACTAATCAAATCTTAACTATGAAACAATATTTTCTACGTAGAGACGAGTGACTTATCTGTTTTTCTCTTACGTATATGAATGAAATATTTGTTATGTCCTTATATGGGTTAATGTCTATTAGAATCAATAGAGTCTATCTTAATAGATTAAACGATAAGATCTGGTTAATACTATACCCAAACCTAAGGGGTAACTGCAATTAACGCATTTCATATTTCGCGGTCTTTTAAGGGGTTAGAATAATAATCCCTCCCACTTTTGACTTGATTGCAAGAGCAATGAAGTTATTATAATTTAAGTGCAGAAAATATGATTAGAAAATAGAAGATATGGTGATCTTGATGAATATCTACCAATCATCAAATCAAATGGAATCAAAGTTGAAAGGTTGGCATTCATAACTCAAACCTATAATATTGTGTCAACGATAACTTCAACATGGTTACATGTCTCATTGATTTTTAATCACATTTCACTTGGAAATCGAAATTAGATATTTTTATGTATATAAAATTGAGAAATTAAAACAAATACTCAATAAATAAGATAAATGATATAAATAAATAACGATTTGTATTAGTTCACATAAGAAATGGTGAGTGAATCGTTTGAATACAAAAATCAATCGGCCAAAACAACAACATATTGCTGGTGATTGGTGGACCGAACAGGGTTGAGGTGAGATGATTTGGTTAGGAGGCTCATGGGAATGTTTCGTGGTGTAGGGAGTGTTGTCATCACTAAAACAGACCATATTTGGCCTGGGTTTTCGACGCCGGCAAGGGTGTTTGTAGGGTGAGCACGGGTAGCGGGTAGAACCGGACCGGGGGTAAGAACCAGAACCGGAACCGGAACCTACCCGAACCTGCACTGTGCGGGTAGGTTCCGGTTCCAATTTTTTGGAACCCTACTGTGCGTTTCCGGTTCCGTTCTTGCATGTGGAGGAACCGGAACCGGAACCGAACCGGAACCTGTAAAGGTACCCTATTTGGACACCTGTTTTGGAACCTATTTGGAACCTGTTTTGGAACCTTTTTTGGAACCTATTTTGGAACCTGACTATAATGAAATATTTGTGAAATGTAAATAATGGGGAGTTTCTATTATTTTACATATAAAAAAATTTAAACTAGAAAAAGTTAAATCTGTTTGGGGTGTTTTTGCAGATTTTAAATCTGTAGAGGCTTATATGTAATTTTCAAGGGTATTTTTGTTGAATTTCAAACCTTGGACACCGGTTTGACCCACCAGTCAAACCAGTTCAACAGATCAACCCAGATCCGCCACTTAATTGGGTTTCACCCTAGGCTGGTTATTAAAACTAGGGTGTTCAAAACTAGTTAACCATTTTGTGAACTAAATCGGTTTTTAGGTTCAAGAATTTTCCTAAACGAAACTTAACCAATTTAACCAAAAAACCGGTTTTAATTTAATATTTAATATATTTTTTTAATTTATATTTTTATAATAAACCATATTTCTTATATTTTAATTTAATATTTTTATAATAACCAGTTAATAAAACCGATTTTCATATTCTTCCAAACCAGTAACCAAACCAAAAATTTGTTTTTTTTTTTTTTTTGGACCAAAACCAAACCGATTTTCAGATAACTGAAAATTCGGTTCGTTTTACCATTCGTTCGGTTTTTGCTTTTTTTTTTTTTTTTTAACACCCCTAATTAAAACATTGCTTTAATTACCTTAATATAATGAGTCACCAACTCGGGCGGTGGACTGAACAACCCAACCAGTGGGCCCATCGAGGACTTTCTTTTCTCTTGTCCATTACTATGTTCAAAGTTGGACTGACCTGGCCCAAATGAAATTCATTTTCAAAAGTATAACCCCTTTTACTTCAAATTTACTATAATTCTACAAGCTCTGTTTCTGATTGATACATTTGCATTGATTTAAAACATTTCTGACTAATTACACATATTGGGTTACAATCATTTGACATCATTCTCATTCAACCCCCTTTTCATTCATCATCTAAAACGCATATCACCTATCCCATATCTTATTCTTACCTTCTTCCTGGAAGTCGGCAGATGATAAAATTTATCTTTCAATGCAAAAAACAATTCTCAAGATTTTCATGTAAAGAACGGTGAACGTGATCCACAATTATTCTCTTTTTCATTTATTTTCAAAGGTGTAAATTATCTTCTACCATGAACCAAAGAAAGTTGCAACAACTTTTTCCAAGAAATTTCCATGAACATGAATTAAAATTAAGAGCGCATGGGATGTAGAGAACACTTCAAGTGGAAATAGGGTCCTCATTTTTGTGGCTGCATGACTCGTGTTTAGTAATCTCATTGCTAAATCGGCACTATTATTATTATTATTATATTATTATTATTTGGAGCAAACTTTAGAAAGTGAAGTTTATATTTTGCAAGATTCTTGAATGAAGTTCTGTTTATTGTTTTTACAATAACGTCTATAAAGTAGATAAGTTCAAAGGAATCAAAAAATATTTACTAAGCGGTGAAACTTTAATCATATAAGGAAAGCCATCATGTATTACATAACTAATAAAGATTCTTCTGTGGTGAAGAAATTTGGTGTATTGGGCTATTTCATTATAATTTTGTCACAAAAGGCCTGATATTATAATCAAATCCAAAAAGCCCGCTTATTAACCTTTGCATATTTTCACAACAATTCAGCTGTGTTTTGAATAAGTTTTTTAAACTTGGAGCTTGTAACAAGTGAATTAACAATGTAGAAACAATTTGTTTTTCAGATTTTTTTTTCCTTAATCTGATGAAATATGATTTTTACTATACCTAAAAACATAAAATCAGTTGAATTTTTGTTAGCCTACACTTATTTATTTATTTTTATAAAAGATGAGTAAATTTTTCTTCTTTTTTTGATCTGAGAATAGCTATTAAATTTTATTTATTCATCAACTTGAGCTACAGTTCTCTGCTTCATGTTATGGCTTCATTTCAAATTTTTTTTTTTTTTTTTTTTTTTTCGTTTCTCTGCTCTGTCACCCTGCTTTCGCTTCAAGATTAATTTCTTAAAAGCCCTGCAATTCGTGAAAAGGATTAAGAGCGTAAAACTAATTTAAAGAATATTGCAAATTACAGGACAATTTACGTAATTATCAGCAAGTGAAGTTATTTAAATCTTTGGAATCTTACCTCGTTGCCTTAGGTTCCAGAAGGTGTTCCTGGCTGATAGCAATTCATGGACAACATCCGTTATGTTCATCCAGTCTTGTGGTGACTCCATCGAACATGCCACTCCAATCCTTACCATAAAATCAGACATTCTTTTCTGCTGTTGAATTTGTTTCTCTCTTGCTACGGTTTGTAGAAAGACGACTCTTTATCTCTTTTAGAAAAAATGGATCCACAATGCCCATCAAACTTCAGGCAAAAGTTATGAATGAAGCCTCCCTCAAACATAAGGTCTGTTAGGTTTTTCCATGTTACCATCTTTAACAACAGGATCCCAAAACTGGAGACATTCCCATTTGTTGACACCTTACTTCCAAGACCATACCCTGAAACCCAACAAGAATAACGATATAAAGTATAATCTTTTGAAAAGTAAATTACCTGTTCAAATTTTGTAGTAGGCATGAGTTAATATTATGAACAGAAGACAAAGTCTTGCGGTTCCCTGCGGCTGCCACAACCAATTGTTCCTCTACTCCAGAAAGCTGCTATGATTTGGATTTGACACTTATTGAAGCAACCTTGCTAGCCCGAAATCCCCAACATGAGCGGTCATGTTGTTGTCTATAAGAATTTGCTTGGCTCTAAGTAGCAATACATGGATACTGGCTCTTGCAGTGGTGATGGAGAAATTTAGTGCAAGGCCGCATCAAGTGCCATGTTTATTCTTTGCAGAAGGGTAAGATTCTGAATTTCATTTGCATTTTCTTCTCTATTTGGAGCTGGGTGCAACCATTCTGAAGACTCCCATTTGGCATGTGTTCATAAACTATAGCTCTGAAGTCATTTTGGAATCATTACTTGAACAAGATTATGACTCTAACAAGTTTCTGTGATGATATTTCTCAATGCTATACTCTCGCCATGAAGCTGATTGCTCTTTGTGACCAAAGGCCACTTCCTGCCAAAAGTTTCTCTACCCATTCTACATCTTCACACATAAAGCAAAAAACAAATTCTGCTTGCAAGTCGGTTTTTAATGAATTCTTAGTATTACTACCTTTACACAGAAACAAGAATAACACCACAAACTACTATGGCAATTGCAAGAATATAAACACATTGAGTGAAACATCCAACCCAAGATCTAAGCTAAGTGAGAATTAGATCCAATTCCAACCTGGAACTCCCTATTCCTAAGCAGCAAGAAGAAATGTAAACTAAAAAAAATCAAACCATCGTCCCAAGAGTTTTTAGACAATATTAATTTAATTAATGTTATGTAGATTGTATATGAAAGGAGGGATTGAACCTGAGAGATTGTTAGTGCCAAGTCACAGAAATGTTAACCTCGTCATTGACCATAATCTGGAATAGTTCCTCTTAAAGCATTGTGAGCTAAAGATAGTTTACAGGAGCTAAGATTCGCGAGAAAAGTGGGACCCCTCCCTTGTTAAATTGTTTCCACGTAGGCTTACTTTTCAGGTTCAACGAGGAGACATATTTAGGAGGAATTTTCCTACTAGCTTGTTAAATCCTAAATGTAGATTTCCGGCTGGAGAAATGGACAAGTTAGCCGAATTTCCCCACCAGGGAGTTAGAAGAAAGATTTAAAATTTCCAACCTGAACAGACGGCCAAATCCTGGAGGGATTTCACCTTGGATACTGTTGTCGACTTTTAATGAAGTGTGCTCTTCTCTGACTTAGATGTACCAAGAAGCATTATTTATGATAGAGATAAGGAACAAAGAAGTATCCATCACCACAGTACAAGGCCACACACGTGATATAGCTTCCCAACATTTAGGATAATACATGAAGGGTGATCCTCTTCATTTCTCTTTTCATTCGAATGTTTTCAACATTAACTTTCAACGAAACTATCTCTAACATAGAGATATTCTGAGACAAGGAACTGATCACACCTTCATTCCATCCAAACAGAAAATGCAGGTTTAGCTCTAAACTTTCAATGTGCTTCTCAGTTTGATAATTGCAGAATCTAGGAAAACACTTGAGGTTACATCAAATAGACACTTTCTTGTGAAAAAGCAGTGAACAAACAATGAAAATTTAATAACATAATTATCAGGGCATTGCTTTCTCTTCCAAATTGACAACGTGCCACATAATGACATTATGAAACAACAAATATAATGATAGCAATTTACTATTTAAGGGACAAGAAGCATACTTACAGAAGGCACAGGACTTATATCTGCATTGAAATATGCATGCATGATTTTTTAGAAGCATAAACTCACAATGGTGCTATCTTACAGCCAAATTCGGAGAAATATGGACACCGAGATCTCAGATCCACATTGCAGATCAGCTTGGATTTCCCTCCTTGTTGTGGTATTCAAATGAAACAAAGAAGAATAGACTAGTAATAAATATACACTCAGATTCACATTCCCCACATAAATAAATACGTCATCTTCATGATTCATTTGACAAGAGACAACTTTGCAAGAAATCACGACCATAGAACTTGGTTAAAACCACCTAATTCCTGAGAGGTTTGGCCACTAAGGTTGGAGGGATCAAAGAAATACAATAAGAAACACATCAAATTTTTGAAGACTGACAAAATATATGACCTAGCTGGACTGGTAAATGCAGGTAAGCAAGACCAAGAATATCATACGCGAAATCGTGTATCAGAACATAATATAACACAAAAGCTGGTTGCTCTTTGATGACCATAGGCCACTCCACAAAAGTTTATTCACCCATTCTACATCTTCACACATAAAGCAAAAAAAAAAAAAAAAAAAAAACAATTCTTCTTTCAAGTCAGTTTTTAATGAATTCCTTAGTATTACTACCTTTACACAGAAACAAGATAAACACTAGAAACTACTATGGCATTATTTGGTTGAACAAGCCGGAACATTTATTGATACAGCTTGCCTCAAATATAACTCCTGAGCAAGCCAGAATGGTAGCTCCACCTTGGCACCTTCTTCAACTTGAGAATACCCACCAAAACAAAAATATTATAAGAGTCATTGAACACATTTTCACCAGACTCCAGTTACTTACAGGTCTTTTTTAGCACTGGGATCAACTTTCACTCCATTAGCTGATTTATGGAAAAAACGACGAGCTGAAATCAAGCAAAGGAAAAAAGAGAATCATTAGCAATTTCAAAGTTGAATTAAGACTATTGATGTTAGAAGACATGGGATCTGAACCGTACATGTTTCCATCAAAATAACGATCAGATTTTCAATTGCAAATATAAACACATTGAGTGAAACATCCAACCCAAGATCTAAGCTCTAAGCGAGAATTAGATCCAATTCCAAGAACTCACTATTCGAAGCAACAACAAAAAGCAAACTAAATAAATTCTAAAGATATGAAACCTAGAGTGAGCAAAATTATAGCTAGAACAGATGGTACAGAAAATGAAATTCGAAAAATAAAAAGTTGAGATGAACTTTAAGAAATAAATTACCTCAAATGTTCTCACGAGATTGCTTTGTTTGTTTGGCTCTCATTCTCTCAAGTCTCAAGTGAATGGCGAGGCAATTTCAGATAAAATACAAAAAATCTTAATTTGCTTTTGTGTAAATAAAAGAAAGGGGGTTTCATAAAATTGCTCACCGATATATACCAGTAGAAATCATTCTCTCGCTCCTCTTCTTCTCTCTCTATCTCTCTCTAATCTCTCCTCTCAATCTCAGAGTTTCAATGGAGTTCTAATCTAACAAGCAACTTAATTTTGTGATTTCTCCCGCACAATACGAAGTTTTTGCGTAAATCTTCACTTTTCGCAAAGTTATGAAGATGAGGCCTCCCTTAAACATAATTTTCTCCAATAACAGGATTCAAAAACTGTAGACAACCCTGTTTGTTGACACCTCTAACCCCGAGACCATATCCAATTTGCAAGAAAATACATGATCTTTTTGACAATTATTAGTATCAAATTAGATAGAAAACATTCTAACGTTCAAATGATGGTGATGACAGATTGAAACTGTTTATTGCCTGACCTTTCTGCTAAACTGGGCGTTTTGGTGGGAATTGTCTTTGTCCTGTTTATTGCAATTTTTAGTCACTCCATCCAAATGAAATAAGATATGTAGAAATCTTGAAATTCTTAAATCAAACATTCAAACTCATAAAAGTATCCAACAAACTCCATAAGGGATTTAACTTTAAAAAATAAATACAAATAGGTTGATAAAATGTGGGTGGCCTGGCAGATAATCACAGAAACTCGTTACTTTTCACCTCGCTCAAACTGATTGACCTCCTTGCCTGATAGAAACAGTTCTAGGCGAGAAGGATGTTCTTGACCTCTTGTAATTCATGAACAACATTATTATGTTCATTCGATCTTGTGGTATCTCCATTGAACATGCCACTCCGACCCTCACCATTGAGATGAGGCATTCCTTTCTTTTAATGTTTCTTTCTTGTACCAGTATACGATTAGTAGCAATAACCTCTTCAACCTCATTTAGAAGTACTGGATCGACAATGTCCATCACCCGGTCAGGCAAGGCCATTTTAGCAAAATTGTGAAGATTGAAGCCTCCCTCAAACATAAGGTCTGTGGGCCTTTTCCTTGTTACCATCTCTAACAACAAGATCCCATAACTGTAGACATCCCCATTTGTTGACACCTCACTTCCAAGACCATACTCTGCAATTCACAATAATTTTATATGAGGAAGTATATGATCTTTGACAAGTAATTAACTGTTCAAATTATCCAATCTTGTGGTTACCTGGGGCTGCATAGCCTATTGTTCCTCTTACGCCAACAGAGCTGCTTTGGTTTGGATTTGAGACTTCTGGGAGAAACTTTGCTAGACCGAAATCCCCAACATGAGCTGTCATGTCGTCATTTAGAAGAACATTGCTAGGCTTCAAATCGCAATGGAGGATTGGCTCATGGCAACGATAATGGAGATAATCTATTGCAGATGCCACATCAATTGCAATGTTTATTCTCTGAAGAAGGGTAAGGTTCTGAATTCAGGTTGCTCTTCTTCTGTTTCTGGACTTGGGTGTAACCACTTGTCAAGACTTCCATTTGGCATGTACTCGTAAACAAGAGCTTTAAAGTCATTGCCCTGAAAATCAATACTTGAGCAAGAAGTTATGACTTTTACAAGATTCCTATGACGGATATTTCTCAACGCTTTACACTCTGCCATGAAACTCTTGGAAGCTCCTCGACGCTGAAGATTTAGTACTTTGATTGCAACAATAGTTCCCTCTTCGTCAAGGATACCCTTAAACACGGAGCCGAAACTTCCCACACCAATCAAGTTTGTTGAAGAAAACCCATCGGTCGCTTTGAGCAGCCTATCATATGATACATTCAGAAGTGCTTTTATCAACCTGGATCCAGAATCGGAAGTTTGTTTCCCTCTTCTCTGTCTCAGCCAACAAAAAATGAATAATGACATCATGGTTAGCCCTGAAAGTACACTTGCAATTATGATAAATATTTTGGTTCGTGGAGAGATCCTCTCTTTCTTTGCGTTCTTGCTTGTGCATTTGAGCAAATGTAATTCAGCTATTCCTCCGCAAAGTCTACCACTATTTCCGACAAGTGATATTGCACTTGCATTTGCAAAAACACCTTTCGATGGCACTTCACCCTCAAAATTGTTGAAGGACAGGTTTAGATTCTCCAAAGGGAGATTCTCTAAGAATTTTGGAATTTGACCAGACAAATTGTTGAGAGAAAGATCAATGATTCGAATACCTCTTAGAGAACTCAATGATGCAGGTATAAATCCTTGGAAAGCATTGCCATCCATTACAAGATATTCTAGACTAGAACAAAGACTAAGTTGACTAGGAATCTCACCTGCCAAATTATTATCGGACACATCAAAACTGGATAGAAGTTTTAGGTTACCGATGTTTGGAGGCAGAGATCCTATCAATTGGTTTTGGGATAGATTTAGTGAAATTGACAGATACTTTATTTCAAAAACTTGTTTGGGTATGGTTCCACTAAGGTCATTTCGGGAAAGATCCAAACTTTTCAGTTGTTTCAAATTTCCTAGACTACTAGGGATGACTCCTGATAGTTTGTTATCTAACAACCCTAACTCAGTGATTTTCGACAGGTTCCCCAAAGAAGAAGGAATTTCGCCGGAGAGTTTATTGATAGACAGATCTAAATATTCAAGGTTCTGGAGCTTACCTAATTCTTCGGGAATTGTGCCTGAAATTTTGTTGCCATACATAATCAAGGCAGTTAAGTTAAGAAGGCAGCCTATCTCTGATGGGATTGTTCCGTACAAATTATTCCCCCCAACATCTAGATATTGTAGTTTAGTACTAGAAAGATTAGCTATTGACCGAGGCAAGGGTCCTCTGAATTGGTTTTCAGCTATGGAGAGCTCCCTCAAATTGCTGCAGTTGGCCAAAGAATTTATAAAATTCATCTTATCACCTTCGCCACTTCGTAAATTATTGCCGTCCAAATTCAGGTATTGAAGGAGTTGCATGTCTCCAAAATCAACACTCAATTTTCCTGAAAATTCATTATATTCCATCTCGATATGTTTGAGTTCTGAAGCATTGGATAAAGATACTGGAATAGATCCACCAAGTAAGTTACTTGAGATTTGAAAAAGTTGGAGACGAGGAAGAGTAAGGCCTAAATTTGCTGGAAGACTTCCCTCAAGTTGATTGCCAGACAAAGAAAAAATAACAAGGAAGGAGAGGTTGTATATAGAGGGAGGGACCACACCAGATAGGTTGTTTTTACCAATTCCAAGAGCTGTTAAATTTTTCAGTTGACCCAATGAATCTGGAATATTTCCTCCAAAAGAATTTGAACCAATAGATATCATTTCCAGGGCGGTAAGATTCCCAAGAAATGATGGGATGCCTCCTGTCAAACTGTTATAGTGCAGAGCTATGATTTGGAGGTTGAACAAGGAGACAAACTCCAGTGGCATTTTCCCTTCTAGCTTGTTATATCCTAAAAATAAGACTTTGAGCCTGGAACAATGGGACAAGTTGGCTGGAATTTCTCCCACCAAGGAGTTATTTTGAAGTTGTAAATCTTCTAACCTGAACAAACGGCCAACTTCAGGAGGGATTTCACCTTGGATACTATTGTTTGCGAGTTCGAATTTTTGTAGGAAGCTGAGGTTGCCAATGAATGGTGACAAGGAGCCCAAGAAACCTCTGGAACGTAGGCTTAGGACGGTGACTCTTTTATGCCTGCGACCACACGTAATCCCCGACCACTCGCAGAAGTGTCGAGAATCATTCCATGAGTTTAGAACCCCTTGAGGATCATGAATAATCTTTGACTTGAAGGCCTGCAAAGAAACACGATCTATCTCCTCTTGAGCCAATTTGGAACTGACAAAAGTGGTAACTTGCATAAGCGTGATGCAAAAAAGTAAAACAGAGAGACAGCAAAGTGAGTGACTTATCATTCTGTTCATTTCCAAGAGTGAGATATGAGCTTACTTCGCCTAGCTTTGTCCCTTTATACATGGTGAGTCTGTGAAACTCCAACGCGTAATCAATGGCATTAATTATAACAAATTCGGACTTTAAACAAGGTGTTGACTAGTATTACATAACTTTACTAAATATTTCATTGTCGTGTAGATGACGGTGAAGAAATTTGGTGTAAGTGGACGTTAAAAATGCTTCAATCTACTTTTGATTTGACTCTTGTTGAGAAAATATTTATCCTTCAATTCAAATTTTAAAAATTCCAAGGGCCTCCTCCAGTTGGTGCTACACACAAGAAATTAATCAATGCATAATCTTTTCTTTTCCCAATTTGAAGTGGAGTCAAGTCCCTTACCGTCTTAGTTAAGGTTAAAAAAAGGTATCCACTGTCCAGGGCTAAGTGGAGTCAAGTCTCCTGCCGGTGGAGTCAAGTCTCTTAACACTCTTTGACAGTTGCAACAACTTTTTCCAAGAAACTTCCCAGTGAACATAAATTAAAAATTAAGAACACGTGGCATGCACAGCACTAGTAAAGAACAACCTTTCAAGTGGAAATAGGGTCCTCATCTTATGTGGCCGCATTAAAAATTAAACAATCATTCCAAGTTTTATTAAAATCATCAAATTTTAAACCATCCTCCCAAGAGTTTTTAGACAATATTAATTAATTTAATGATATGTAGATTTATCGACCTTTACAAATCATAATAATTCTATATTTAATTCCTCATAAGACTTTCAAAAACTTTTATATAACTGAATTTTACCCTTTCTTTTAAATTTAAAGCAATCTTGTGGGTGGATTTCACTCTCAAACTTTATTTTCTCACCTCTCCATCATCTCGCATTTGACAATAAAAAAAGTGTGAAAATAAGAAATAGCTTAGGAACTTTACACCCGTAATGTTTACGATCAAAATAGCTGAGAAATTTTATGATTTTCGAATCTCTAGTAGAGTCAATTCTACTTTATTAGTCACGCAAACATCGATCAATCAATTCTTCTCTCTAGGTCACGCAAACATATTATTTGATTATCATCAACAGGACTAAGGAGCATAATTATTTCTCCTTTGTCTTTAATTCTGTTTGTGATTTTTCCACAAGGAGTAGAAAGTTGCATCAATGTTTTCCAAGAAATTTCCAATGAAACCTACAAATTTAGTTCATATTCATTGCATTCATGTAAAAGTACACCTGGAATGAAAACAGACCCACAACTTTGAAAATTCCAATTTCCATGAAGTGTCTTATTCTGAAATGGGCCAGTTTTCCTCTTCCCATGGGCCAGCATTAATTCATTAATGCAGTCAATGTCTTTCAACACAAATATATTTGTTTTTTTTTCTTTTTTTTTTTTTTTTCTAGTAATGGAAGTGTTTGGCTTAGTTTGCACCTTATAATCCCAAATGTTTCAGATAAACCACAAATATGACATATTACCCCAATGTAGTTTGAACCCAAAAATTCATTTAAAAGAACAATGTAAACCCCACGTTATTATTCCGATGCCCTAAGGTATGAAATTTACCTTTTCAAGTAATTTTCTTTTTTTTTGAATGGAAGGGTAAAATGGTCAATTTACATATATTTCGAGATGTGGCCATTATAAAGTGTAAGGGGTGATGTCATTGAAGATAAATGAGGGTAGAATGGTCATAAAGTTGATTGATATGGTTATATGTCTTAAACGGTAACCAATGGTATAATGGTCTTTTCATACAAATCCATATGAATTAAGTATCCATAAAAGTGCACCAAGGGTAAATTAGTCATTTACCTAATGGGATTGCTTAATTACTAAGTGTTTTGAAGAAGTCAAATGGCATTAAATGAGTGCTAATCATTATGTTGTAGTAGAAATGACCAAAATGCCTTTATATGCAAAATTTATACGAAATGACCCATATCTCTAACTTTGATGGCCAATCTCATTTGGGAATTAAAAAAAATAAACTATTTATAAGATATTTCCTTGGTTAAGTCGGCCAACACTCTTAGAACATCAAACTCTCTTCTTCAAGTCTCATTCTCCTCCATTAAAGGCCTGTATTGTAGCAAGATCTGTCTCGTTTTGAGCCAACTCTTTAGTGATCAAACTGGAAGAACTGGCAATAGTTGTAACTTGCATCATAGTGATGCAAAAAAAGAAAAGCAGCTGACGGCAAAGAGAATGAATTAGCCAATTCCTTTAGCTTTCTTTTCACTTTTCCATTTGTCGAGTTCTGTTAATACACTTTACGTGAAACGAGTATTGTAAGTGTTTGTGAAACTCAGGGTTCAATTTAGTAGTATTAACGCTAATCTGGACTCCAAAACGACTTTGACTCACTGTACATAGACTTTTATCGTTTAGTTTGGTTTCTCATTTTCTAATACTCTAGGTCAAGAAATTTCATAGAATGGTGATCATAATTGCACATAATTATTATTATTATTTTTTTGTACTTGAAGTCCACTAGGAATGAACAAATTTCCGCAATGATTCATTGAAAGTTGCAAAGGTGAATATCAAACAGTTTTAAAAAAGAAATAATTACTTATATGACCCGACATCTATCAAGTGGCAAAAGAGAAAAAAACATATTTATTAAAGATATCTTAGTGGTGTCTAATGCTGAAGAAAATATGACCCGACATCTATCAAATGGGCTTTAGCCATCTAAAATATAGTCGATTTATTTTTTAGTCTTTAAAACCATTGGAAAATTTTAGTCCAATAATGTATTTTAAATGTTATCAAGATCAAGAGCTAACAAAGTCTAACACTAAACTCATGAATCAATGAATTATAGCCATATCACTATTAAATTTGGTTATTTGTATTCAAATTTGTTGGAGTTTTTATCATTTGTGTGAAGAGTGATTTATTAATATGATCACTTTTATCAAGCCAGTAATTTAAGGAAAACTATGAGTATGTTAATTATAAATTTATGTTCTAAATTGAATCAAATGATAGAGAGCATTAAATTATTTGATTTGAACTATTAACTACTATTTATTGGATAATTAAATACAAAAAGATTGAAAGAAATAGCTGAGAAATTTTTCGATTTTCGAATCTCTAGTGGACTTGAGTCAATTCTACCCCTATTAGTAACACAAACATTGTTCAATCAATTATTTAATATAAGTCACGCAAATGTGTCATTTGATTATCATGAATAGAATTGAGGAGCATAATTATTTCTTCTTTTTCTTTAATTCTATTTGTGATTTTTCTTCTTTTTCTTTAATTCTATTTGTGATTTTTCTTTCTTTTTCTTTAATTCTATTTGTGATTTTCTATGAGGAGTAGACAGTTGCATGATTTTTTGCAAGAAATTTCCAGTGAAACCTACAAATTTAGTTCATATTCAATTACTCATTGCATACATAAAAAAGAACACCGGGATTGCAAACTACTCGGCGGACCCACATCTTTGAAAATTCCAATTTCCATAAAGTCTCTTCTTATTCTGTAATGGGCCAGATTGGCCAGCTTTTATTCAGTCAATTGTCATTCTTTACAATTTATTTCCACTAAATCTTTGGTAACCTCATGGTCGCCTTTTCTTTCATTTTTTTTTTTTTTTTGGTTTGCCTTGGTTAAATTTAAGTATCTTTTTTATTTTTTGGTAAAACTTGAATTATGCATTCATTTAGTTATTTCCTTGTTGTGTACATGACGGTGAAGAAATTTGGTGTAATTTTGGTGTAATTGGACGTTAAAAGTGCTTCAATCTGCTTTTGATTTGACTCTTGCTGAGAAAATATTTATCCTTCAATTCAATTTGAAAAGATTCCAAGGGCCTCCTCCAGCTGTTGTGCTACATACAAGAAATTAATGCATGATCTTTTTCTTTTCTCAATTTGAAGTGGAGTCAAGTGCCTTACCGTCTTAGTTAAGGTAAAAAAGGGATTAGTACTAAGTGGAGTCAAGTTCTTACCGTCTTAATTAAGTGGAGTCAAGTCCATCATCTCCCATATGACAATGAAAAAAGAGTGCCTTCTTCCACTTAATAATTTTTAGTGGGAACGTTTTGAAACAAGTCCAAAGAGGTAAAACCATTGTCGCAATTTGCCAAGACTTCAAACTCTCTTCCACAACGAATCATAGAAAGTTGCAACATCCATCTCTAACAACAGGATCCCATATAACTGTAGACATCCCCATTTATTGACATCTCACTTCCAAGACCATACTCCTAAACCCAACAACAATAACATTAGAAATTATAATAATCTTTTGAAAAGTAAATTACCTGTTCAATTTTTTTAGTAAGCATGAGTTAATATTAATGTAGCAGAATATCAAAAGTCTTGCAATTCCCTGCAGCTGCATAACACGAGTTCAGGACACCTTGAGGATCATGAAAATCTTTGTTCTACATCTGATGTAGGACAGAATTCTAATCTTTGTCCTACATTATTTTTTGTTATTAGATTTTCCAATATTAATTATGATTTTATATTTGGGAAGTTTAATTATTTTAGGATTTTGGTTAAATTAGTAAGGTTTATTTTAGTTTCTTATTTAATAATTCCTTATCTCTTGTTCTATTAACACTAGGATAAATTTAGTATAAATAGATTTGTTATCCTACAAACAATAATAATGGCTTATCAATAAAATTTCTTAATGGTTTCTTGGTGAACTGTTTTGTCGTAGATTCGACATTTTCTTGTGGATTCAAAAAATCTCCTTATACATTCAGGAGTTTTATTATTGGATTTGAGCTACTATGCTAAAAAATGTATCTAGTGTCTATCCTATTCTGCTGCATCACAAACAGAATGGCATTTCATTATAATCAGTTCTGAAATCATTCCTAGTCGACTCTCAAACGCACTAGCTTGACCCATCGCCGACTCGGTCAAGTTAGTGTGCCTCTTGATTTGATTTTCAAACTCAAATGAAATTATAAAACATATATAAAATAATTATAGAATCTTCCTGGGGATTGGTCTTCCATTTTTTGTTAATTTCATCAACTTAATTGAAAGCAGTTTGTCTGTTTCATGCCATGGCTGTTTGTTTTCCACACGTTTCGCTTGCTTTAGTCTATATGGACATTCTGCAAAAGCTTCAAACAAGTTAAGCTTTGTTCAGAAAATGTTTATGCCACAATTCAATTTTCAAAATACTCAAGTCCTTTGTGTTGCACATAAGAAATTGGTCAATTCCATAGTTCTTTTGTCAAATTTAAGTGGAGTCTAGCCTCATTCCTCTCTGTTTTCTGGTAAAGAACTGATGATCATGAGTACATAACATTAAATTTCTACCAATAATCATAGAATGTTGCAAAAGTCAATATCTTCCACTGAAAATATAGAAAGTTGCAAAATCAATTTCCCTGGAAATTTCTGAGTACTGTGGTTCATTATGATGCTTGGAGAAGTTGAACCCTCCATAGTGAACGTATTATTCACTCTGGCAAGAAGTTGAAACCAGAAACAAAGTTGCAAAAAAAATTTATAGGAAACTTCAAATGAAATAATACAAATTAAGCACATTTTTCAAACGAAAAATAAATTGGCATCGTGATTCAATTGGTGTTTGACGCTGGCTCTTTAAGAAGCAGGACCGAAGCCGTAGCGGAAGCGGGAGTTTCTCACCCCATCTTGCATGCTTTGGGCCCATTTTCGGCCCAGAATTATTATTATTGGGTCCTCTTTTAGAGGAATGGACCTAGATTTGGAAAAAAAATTATTTAGACCCAGACATTAGTGTTATTAATTATTTGATTAAATAGACTATATTATACAATATTCATTATTAACTCTTTAATTATTTTAATTATTGTTATTTACTTAAATGATTGGCACAGTCGTTTTGACTGGAGCTTATGAAAGAAAAGATTGAGTAGAGTTTATAAGAGTAGAGCTTTTGTGAAAATTTTGTTAATTGTTTTTTAGGAAAATGTAAAAAAGCTATCTTATGTTAATTTACCAAGAAGGCTTTAATTTTCTAGAATAAATCAAGTTAAATTTATAAAATAAAGTAAGAAAATTTTGAAATTTCAACACTTTAAATAAGCTACAAAAAGCTTATAAAATTTGAGTTTCTCCTTATAAGTTGGAAAATAATTTATTTAAAATCCTATAAGAACTTTTGAAATATAATCAAACAGTCTTAAAAAATATATAATTACTCATATGCCCCTATTTTAAGAGTCAAATTAAAAACAACCTATCCCTAATTGTCTTCGCAATTATGACATTTGTTACAAAATTTGGACAATTTTGCCCTTCTCCTTCAATTCACTTCTTTACTTCTTTCTTTCTCCTCTTTTCTTCTTTTCTCTTCTATCTTCTCCTTAACGTCTTAGATTTATGTTTTTTGTATTTTTTTATATAGGTAGTGTGATATTATGTTCATATGCGTTTAATATAAGTGAAATATTGCATATTTAGGGGAAAAAGAAAAAGAAAATCTCACTTTCTATTATTTAAATAAAAAAAATCTGATTTTAAGAAAAATTATAGAAACTCGAGTTGCTTGAGTCTGGTGGCTCGAATCTAGTCACTCGAGTGGGGTATAAAGATATTAAACTCGCTTGAGAGAGACTATTTGATATATATTTGATATGAATTAATGATAGACATTTTACATAATAGATTATATGCAAAATTTCAATATGACCCATGTATCAAAAACATTAATTTATTATGCCCCACTTGAGTGACTGGACTCGAGTTTATTCAAATTTGCTCGGATTTTTTCATCATTTTTTTTTTTGGAAAAGTGAATTTTTAACTCAATTTGAAGTAACATGGTTCTTTTTTCATACACTAAACATATTTTCGACATTTCATGTACATTTTTAACTTTAAATTCTTTCAAAAAAATCAACCAAAAAACCAAAAATTCTATATTTCA
Organism: Pistacia vera; assembly: GCF_008641045.1. Classification (NCBI taxonomy): domain Eukaryota; kingdom Viridiplantae; phylum Streptophyta; class Magnoliopsida; order Sapindales; family Anacardiaceae; genus Pistacia; species Pistacia vera. Next base: position 434,537 of record NW_022196607.1, on the reverse strand, counting down.
ATCTTGAATCAAAATCTTTTTTTTTTTTTTTCATGGAAATAATGATACACATGAGTGCGAAAGACAGGGGTAGAAGTGTTCAAAAATATTATGAGAGGTCTTGCTTAAAAAGCCATTTAGAAGTTGGATATTTAGAAGTTAGATTGAAACCCTAGAATGAGCAAAATTAATGGCTAGAGCAGATAGATATAGAAAATGTAATTCAAGAAAGTAAAAGTTGATGACGAACTGAGAATTTCAATTAAAGATATAATTTGAAATTTAAAAAAAAAAAATTAAAATTACCTCAATTGTTCTCACAGATCTTGCTTGTGTTTGTTTGGCTCTCCAGTGGATGGGAGAGACAAAATATGAGCTAAAATGGAGGGAAAATTAAAATTATGAATATTAGAGATTATATATTATGCGGTGGGGTGCACTATAAGTTTTGGTGTTATAGAATTTAAGGAAATTTTAGGGTCTTTTTATAAATAAAAAAGAATAAGGGGTTTAATGTTATTACTCATTCCTCATTTCTTCATTCTTTGTCACCTCTTTCTAATTATCTCATCTCAATCCTTGGACGAGGGACAAAATCAGAAATTAATTTTTGAGAGGGTTAACAAAATTTGTAAAATTGTTATTTATTTAATTATATTAGTAAAAAATTATTCTCTTTAGAAAACATTAGTGATCGATATTAACCAATTATATATAATGTATTTATACATGTATAAACCAAATATTTTGAAAATATGGAATGCTATGCATTTGACATCTCTTATGTTTGAAATAAATCATCCAATTATATATATATTTGTTTTTGAGCTATTGGGACTTAAAGCTTAATTGTTTGAGAATAACTTTATGACAGAATTATCTTTTTAAGTTTTATTGAAGACGTTAAGGTGTTTATATCAATAAATTTGAGATACATGGATAGTTTACGGATAAATAATGAGATATGAACTTATTTAATATAAAATATTAAATAATTGGAATTTAATTGATACATATATAATTCATGAAAGGGAAATTTCTCTTAAACTAGAAACCTAGAAAGAAAAATCTCACAAAGTTGATTGAAACAAAGAGAGTACATATAATATAAGTTAATAAAATATATAGCNTTGAGCTATTGGGACTTAAAGCTTATTTGTTTGAGAATAACTTTATGACAGAATTATCTTTTTAAGTTTTATTGAAGACCTTAAGGAGTTCATATCAATAAATTTGAGATACATGGATAGTTTACTGATAAAAAATGAGACATGAACTTATTTAATATAAAATATTAAATAATTGGAAGAATTTAATTGATGCATATATAATTCATGAAAGGGAAATTATTTTTAAACTAGAAACCTAGAAAGAAAAATCTCACAAAGTTGATTGAAACAAAGAGAGTACACATAATATAAGTTAATAAAATATAAAGCTCAGAAGAACTTCTTGATAATGGTTATATCATCTACCTCCTTGTTTGTCTATCGATAACAACCTGCTGATGATATTCATTTCATAACCCTACAATTAAAAAAAAAAAAAAATTAAAATAATAGTGCAAAAATGGTGGGAGATTTTACCTCATTATCAAAAAGAGAGGTAATTTAAATCTTTTTCCATCTTACCTTCTTGCCTGTTGAGCTTTAGAAGGATGCTCTTGGCTGATTTTAGTTCATTCACAACATCTCTTATATTCATTCGATCTTGTGGAGATTCCATTGAACATGCCACTCCAATCCTTACCATAATCTTGAAACATTCCTTTCTGATGTTGTTTCTTTTTTCCCTTAGCCTATGCTTTGTACCAAGCACCTCTTCTTCATCATTTAGAAGCAGATGATCCACAATGTCCATCACCCGGTCAGGCAAGGCCATTCTGGCAAAATTGTGAAGATTAAAGTCTCCTTCAAATATAGGGTCTATGGGTTTTTTCCTTGTTACCATCTCCAGCAACAAGATCCCATAACTATAGACATCCCCATTTGTTGACAACTCACTTCCTAGACCATACTCTGCAATTCACAATAATATTATATTAGGAAGTATATGACCTTTGACAAGTAATTAACTTTTCAAATTAAAAAAAGTTGTGGCTACCTGGGGCTGCATACCCTATTGTTCCTTTTACTCCAACAGAGCTGCTTTTATTTGGATTTGAGACTTCTAGGAGAAACCTTGCTAGACCAAAATCCCCAACATGAGCTGTCATGTTATCGTCTAGAAGAACATTGCCTGGCTTTAGATCGCAATGGAGGATTGGCTCATGGCAATGATGATGAAGATAATCTATCGCAGATGCCACATCAGTTGCAATGTTTATTCTTTGAAGAAGAGTAAGATTCTGAATTTCAGGTTGCTCTTCTTCTGTTTTTGGTGTAGGATGCAACCACTTCTCAAGACTCCCATTTGGCATGTACTCATAAACAAGAGCTTTAAAGTCATTGCCTTGAAAATCAATGCTTGAGCAAGAAGTTATGACTTTGACAAGATTTCTATGACGGATATTTCTCAATGCTTTACACTCCGCTAAGAAACTCTTGGAAGCTCCTTGACGTTGAAGATTAAGTACTTTAACTGCAACAATGGTTCCGTCTTGACTAAAGATTCCCTTATACACTGAACCAAAACTGCCCACACCAATCAATCTTGTTGAAGAAAACCCATCAGTTGCTTTAAGAAGCTTTTCATAAGACAAATTCAAAAGTTCTCTTATCAACGTAGATTCAAATTCAAAAGGTTGTTTTCGTCTTCTCTTTTTGAGCCAACAAAAAATGAAAAAAAACATCACGACCAAGCTTGAAAAAGTGCTTACGATTGGGATTAATATTTTGGACAGTTTAGAGATCTTTTCCTTCTTTGACTCATTGTTGACGCATTTCGGGAGATATAGTTCAGCTATACCCCCACAAAGTAGATTACTATTCCCGACAATTGATATCGCACTTGCATTTGCAAAAACTCCTTTTGATGGCACTTCACCCTCAAAATTATTAAAGGACAGGTTTAGATTCTCCAAAGAGAGAGTCTCTAAGAATTTCGGAATTTGACCAGACAAATTGTTATGAGAAAGATCAATGTCTCGAATACCTCTGAGAGAACTGAACGGTGAGGGTATAAATCCTTCAAAGAAATTGCCCTTGATATAAAGATATTCAAGACTAGAACAAAGACTAAGTTGATTTGGAATTTCACCAGATAAATTATTATCAGACACATCAAAAGTTGATAGAACTTTCAAGTTACTGATGTTTGGAGGTATAGATCCAATCAATTGGTTTCGGGCTAGATTCAGTGAAATTGACAAATATGTTATTTCAAAAATTTGTTTGGGTATGGTTCCACTAAGTTCATTTTGGGAAAGTTCCAACTGTTTTAATTGTTTCAATTTTCCTAGACTGTAAGGGATGACTCCAGATAATATGTTATTGCTCAACCAAAGGGCTTCGAGTTTAGATAGGTTTCCCAAGAGACAGAGGAATTTCACCTGAGAGTTTGTTGTAAGATAGATCTAAAAATTGAAGGTTGTGAAGCTTACCTAGTTCTTCGGGAATTGTGCCTGAAAATTGGTTAATCGAAATCTGGAAAGAAATTAAGTTAACCAGGTTGGTTATCCCCGAAGGAATGTTTCCATACAAACTATTATTATAAACACCAAAATGTTGGAGTGTAGTACTAGAGAGATTAGCTATGGAATGAGGCAAGGGTCCTCTGAATTGGTTTTGAAGTAGCATGATAACACGTAAATTGCTACAGTTGACCAAAGAACTTAAAAAACTCATCTCATCACCTTCTCCACTTCCTAACTTATTAGTGCCCACATGTAGAAATGCAAGATGTTGCAGGCCTCCAAAGTCAATTGACAATTTTCCAGAAAAATCGTTGTTGTTCAAATGAATATGTTCCAGTTCTGAAGCATTGGATAAAGATACTGGAATAGATCCACTAAACAAGTTATAGGAGATATGAAAAAATTTGAGACGAGGAAGAGCAAGGCCTAAATTTGGTGGAAGACTTCCATGGAATTGATTGAAAGGCAAAGAAAAATTAACAAGAAAGGAAAGATTGTATATAGAAGGAGGAATCGTACCAGATAGGTTGTTTTGACCAAGTCCAAGACCTGTTAAATTTTTCAATCGACCCAATGAATCTGGAATGTTTCCTCCAAAAGCGTTGACAGCTAAATCTAAAATTTCCAGGGAGCTAAGGTTCCCAATAAAATGTGGGATGCCTCCTGTCAAACTGTTACTGAATACAGATAATCTTTTCAAGTTTCTCAAGGAGACAAACTCCGATGGAAATTTCCCTACAAGATTGTTTATTCCTAGATTCAAGAATGTAAGCCTTGAGCAATGGGACATGTTGGCCGGAATTTCTCCCACCAAGGAGTTATTGCGCAGCTGTAAATCTTTTAACCTGAACAGACGACCAACTTCGGGAGGGATTTCACCTTGGAGACTATTGTTTGAGACATCAAACTTCTGTAGGAAGCTGAGGTTGCCAATGGATGGTGACAATGACCCAGACAAACCTCTTGAACGCAGTTCTAAGAAGGTGACTCTTCTATGCCTGCGACCGCAAGTAATCCCCTCCCAATCGCAAAAGTGTCGAGAATCATTCCAAGAGTTAAGAACACCTTGAGGATCAAGTATAATCTTTGACTTGAAGGCCTGCAAGGCAACACGATCTGTCTCGTTTTCAGCCAATTCAGAATTGACACAAGTTATCAATTGTATGACCGTGATGCAAAAGAAAAAAATGGATTGAAACTGAATCAATGTATTCATTTCTCAAAGCAAGATGGCTACTGATCTTTGATCTTGCCTTCCAGCATTTTTATATTAGCTAACTTCATTTCTCTGTCATAAATGGTGTGCTACACTAAGTGGGGTCAAGTCTCTTGCAGTCTTGGTTAAGTGGAGTCAAGTCTCTTACAGTCTTAGAAAGGAACAACCATTCAAGTAGAAATAGGATCCTCATCTTATGTTGCTGCATGACTCGTGTTTAGTAATTTAGAGTGTGGAAAAATCTCATTGCTAAATTGCCAATTATTAAAGTCATCAAATTTTGAAACGATCGTTTGAAGTTTTATTAAAATCATCAAAACTATCCTCCAAATAGATATTAATGAAATAACACGATACTAACCAAATAGATATTTTTTTATAAGGGACATGTAAATTTTTCTTCTTGTTTTTGATCTGTGAATAGCTTATTAAATTTATGGCTCAAAGAGCAATCTTGCTCCATTGAATCTTCTTGTAGTTTGTCTGTGTATCATTTTTATTTATTTCATCAACTTGAGGGCTAACAATTCTCTGCTTCATGTTATGGCTTCTTCTAATTGGACCATACAAATATTTAACCTTCAATTCAATTTTAAAAATTCCAAGGGTCTCCTGCAGTTGGTGTGCTACGCACTAGAAACTAATAATGCATAATCTTTTCTTTTCTCAATTTGAAGTAGAGTCAAGTCCCTTACCGTCTTAGTTAAGGTAGAAAAAGGTATCCACTATCCAGGACTAAGTGGAGTCAAGTCTCTTGCCGTCTTAGTGAAGTGGAGTCAAGTCTCGTACAGTCTTAGAAAGTTGCAACAACTTTTTCCTAGAAATTTCCTAAGAACATAAATTAAAAATTAAGAACACGTGGCATCCACAGCATTAGTAAAAAACAAACTTTCAAGTGGAAATAGGGTCCTCATCGTATGTGACTGCATAACAAATCTCGCAATTATTATTATTTTTTTCTTTTGAGCAAACTTTTAGAAAGCGAAGTGCATATTTTGACTGGATTGTTAAACGAAGTTCTATTTATTGTAATTTTACTTCAAAAGAAAAAATTCAGGTTCTCATTCTTCAAACAAGATAAGAATCACAAAAATTTAATACAAGGGATATATCTCTAAAATCATTTAAGTTGATAGAATGTAAGTTGTCAGGCAGATCATAGGAGAAAAGCTCTTTCACCCTGCTTTTCTAATGTCTCACATTCTGCTTATCTACTACTTCATGATGATCTTTTCTTCATAGCCCTGCAATTAGTAAAAAGGATTAAGAGCGTAAAATTAATTTAAAGAATATAGCAAAATTACGGGACACATTATGTAATTATCAGCAAGTGAGGTGATTTAAATCATTTGAATGTTAACTCCTTGCCTTAGGTTCCAGAAGGATGCTCCTGGCTGATACCAACTCATGGACGACATTCCTTATGTTCATTCGGTCTAGTGGTGACTCCGTCAAACATGCCACTCCAATCTTATCATAAAATTTGACTATTGTTACACAATTATTATTTTTTAAATTTTTTAAATTTTTTCTTACAACAACTTTCTCCAAGAAATTTCCAATGAACGTGAATTAAAAATTAAGAGCAGATTGTAAAACAATCTTAATAGCAATTTTATCAATTCCATGAATGGCAAAGAATCAACAATATAATCATATTTCTATGCTCTAAAATTGCATAATCTTAAATCCCAAAAATCTGAAACTTTGATGCATTTTCACTATTTATAAAACCAATAAAACATACATGAATCCATGTGTAATCTTTAAATGAAATTGTGAAAGAAGACACTATATATCTTTTCCTTTGTTCCCTTATTATCAATATCTTCTTTTGATGGATAAAGAAAAATATATGTAATGAATTAATTTGGAAGTAGAGAGAGAATAACTCTTTTATATGGCAGCTCAAAAACTTCGAAACTGTAGTTATTTAATTAATTGCAATAACTTCTTCATCAAAGGTAAATAACCATCATGCCTTTCAGTTAATTTAATTATTTCAAAACAACTATATGATAAAATTAATACATGGACCACCTTATGAGAAATATAAAATATTTCTAACACACATGGGATGTAGAGAACAACCTTTCGAGTGGAAATAGGGTCCTCAACTTATTTCCGGGAACTTTTTAGTATTGTGGTTCATTATGATGCTTGGAGAAGTTGAACTCTCCATAGTGAACGTATTATTCACCCTGGCAAGACGTAAACAAAAAGAAACCAGAAACAAATATGCAAAAACTTTTTACAAGAAACTTCGAATTAAAAAATACAGATTAAGCACACATTTCAAACCAAAAATAAATTGGCATCGTGATTTAATTGGTGCTTGACGCTGGCTCTTTAAGAAGGAGAATCTGTTGGATATTGTTTATACTTTGCATGGTCTTGACCCCTACATAAACACACGGTAAGTCTAATTAATAATTGGACTTGTGATTATTTTACTAATATTTGGACTTGGGTCAGGTTAGATTCAGATAGGCCCAAATGAGGTAAGGTTTTTCTATTATATATATAATAGTGAAAAACCTAGAGTTACAAAAAAGAAAATAGAGAGAGAGTGAGCTATCGTCAATTATTGATTTGTAATTGTTGTATAGTTCTAAAACTCAATAAAATCTCTATTCAAATGCTGGACATAGTTCCTTAATCGGAACGAATCAGGGTAAATCAAGTATCATTTATTTATTTTTCTGTTTATTTTATTGTTTGTGTTTGGCTTGTGTTTCAAGAGAATCAATGCTGCAGAGGAAGCGGGAGAACCACGGAGTCGGGGAGTTTCTTACCCCATCTCACATGCTTTCGACCAATTTTCCGCCCAGAATTATTAGTATTGGGTCTTCTTTTACAAGATCGGACCTAGATTAAGAATAAAATTTTATTTAGTCTGAGAATACACTCACTTGGCACAATTTGCTTCCTTGGTATTATAACATTAGACATTAGTGTTGTTAATTATTTGATTAAATATACTATATTATATAATATTCATTATTAAATTTTTAATTATTTTAATTAGTGTTATTTACTTAAATTATTGGTATGGTCTTTTTTATTATAGCTTATGAAAAAAGAGATTGAGTAGAGCTTATACGAATAGAGTTTTTGTCAAAATTTTGTTCAGGAAAATGTAAAAGAGCTATCTTACATTAATTTACCAAAAAGGATAGAAGAATTTGGAATTTACACTTTAGGTAAGTTAAAAAAAAGCTTATAAATTAGAGCTTCTCCTTATAAGCCGGAAAATAGTTTATTTAAAATCTTAAAAACACTTTTGAAATGCAATCAAACAATTTTAAAAAAGAAATAATTACTTATATGACCTTACATCTATTAAGTGGCAAAAGAGAAAATCGTATTAAAATTGTGTCACGGTGATGCAAAAGAGAAAAACAGATTGAAACTATATCAATGTATTCATTTCTCAAAGCAGAATGGCTACTGATCTTTGATCTTGCCTTCCAGTGTTTCTATATTAGCTAACTTCACCTCTCTGTCATAAATGGTGTGCTACACTATAATGCTAGTGAAACTCAACTTTATTGCAACTGTTTGGACCTGAAAAATGATTTGACTTCCAGGAAATAACTTTATTAAAGATATCTCAGTGGTGTCTAATGCTGAAGAAAATATGACCTGACATCAATCAAGCGGGCTTTAGCCATCTAAAATATAGTGTATTTATTTTCTATTCTTTAAAATCATTGGAAAATTTTAGACCAACAATTCATTTTAAATGTTATCAAGATCAAGAGCTAACAAAGTCTAACACTAAACTCATGGATCAATGAATTATAGCCATAGCACTATTAAATTTGGTTATTTGTATTTAAATTTGTTGGATTTTTTATCATTTGTGTGAAGAGTGACTTATTAATATGACTACTTTTATCAATATCCTCGCTGGTAATTTAAGAAAAACTATGAGTATATTAATTATAAATTTAGATTCTAAATTGGATCAAATGATAGAGAGCATTAAATTATTTGATTTTAACTATTAACTTTGAAAATTCCAATTTCCATAAAGTCTCTCATTATGAAATGGGCCAGTTTGGCCAGCTTTAATTCAGTCAGTTGTCCTTCTTTTTCTACTAAATCTTTGGTAACCTCATGTCGCTTTTTTTTTTTTTTTTTTGGTTTGCCTTGGTTAAATTTAAGTATCCTTATGCATTCATTTAGTTATTTTGTTCTCTTTTTTGTTTTGGGTGGTCTCCTACGTATTAAAAAATAATAGAATTTAACAATTGTTTAACTTGCAAGTATAAACAAGAGTTGAATTGAATCTCTTGAAGCAACCCGAAAACATGAACAGGTAATGGAATATCCATAACTTGTTTGATTCCATCTTCCATTTTAGGGTTTGAGAAAGAAAGAGATTTTTAATATATAGGTGCATTAAAAGAATAAATGCTCTTATGGTAATCAACACTTAAAATATATATATATATATCTTAAAAAATTGTTATTGGGGCTTAGAAAGAAAATTGGCAAGGCTAAAATATAACACTACTCATGTAATACTTAAAGTCTTAAACCATTTCCACGACAAAAAGTTAAAAATATATACGTTAAGCATATAAAGAAGCATAAATCCATAAAATATTCACTTTAATCTAGAAACATATTACATATAACAAGGATCATTTGTTGTATTCTCAACTTTTAGTTCAATCAAAGTGCAGTTTTGATGAGGATATTAATTTCATAGCCCTAGGATTAGTAAAAGGAATAGGCTAAAAATCATATAAATGAAAGAGCAAAAACTCCATAGAAATGAGACATTCTTTCCGATGTTGTTTATTGTTTCCTTCAGCCTATGGTTAGTAGCAGTCGTCTCTTCATCAACATTTGGAAGTACTGGATCCTCAATGTGCATCATCTGGTTAGGCAAAGCTACTTTAGCAAAGTTCACCTCCCTCAAACATAACATCTGTGGGCCTTTTCCTTATTATCATCTCCAATAACTGGATTCCGAAACTGTAGACATCCAACCATTTGTTGACACCTCATGACTTCTGAGACTATACTCCAATTCACAAGAATAACATTAGAAAATACATGATCTTTTTAACATTCCATTATACTGTTACTTCTTGTTTCCCTCGGCCTAACAGTAGCAACGATTTCTTCATGGTCATTTATAAGTATTGGATCCATAATGTTATATCGCTAATAAAAGAGTCTAGACTCAATTTATAAGACTTGGGTCTTTATAACTACAAAAATTTCTTGAATTTTTAAAAACAGCAAAAATTTCTCAACTATTATTAAAGGCTACTCTACCATTATTTTAACACCTAGAGTTCATAAATATTTATTTACTTAATTGACATCCTACAGTTATTGAACCTTTCTCTATCTATTATTTTGATAATCATCTAGGGGTTAGATCGACCTCCTAAGGTTTAATTAAATACAAGAATCTTCCTAAGTTTTTTAAAAATAACAAAACTCCTACTTTTGTTAACAAGCTGTTATTGAATCGTTTACCTATTATAAGTTTATAAATACTTACTAAAATTATATTCATGACATTTATTTTAACACCTAAAATATAGCGGTAAGAGAATTTTTGTTGTTAGTGCAAGTGAGAAAAAATTGTTAGTCAATTAAACTTGAGGGCTTATGTAATTAACCCATTATTTAGTCTGTGTCCACTCAAATGATTCAAACCAGCACAGAGAAGACTTTTCTATTTTGGTGGGGTGCATTTGAGAGAATGTTCTACTCACGAGGAAATTTCTCCTCATCTTTAGAAAACCTTGAATGAATTCAGTCACATCTGTTAAATTTCCCGGGTTTGCCACGTATCGAAGATGGAGCGTAGATTAAAAAAAAAAACAAAACCTAATAGCTACCATATCGTTTTGACTCAATTGGAATGAGATAAAGGAGGTCAAGACAAGGAGGGTTTGATGAAAATAAAGTGATATAGTTCTACTAGCTTTGATTTCTTATTTATCCTTTTATCCTCTTTCCCGTAATGTTAGTTAACATACCCACTTGTTAGACATAGCACATTCTAAATTGGTGCAGTTTGTTTAATGTATGCGTATAAGTTAGATGTATGGGATGTGTTTGAGATAGGAAGACTACCGAATGAAAGTTTTGATACCAATTGTTGCAACGCACTGGAAACACTTTAGCGTAGCGACTCCAATCCACGAACTAAACTCTCAAATCCACAAAGACACTTTTCACAAATGAACCATTAAGAAATTTTATTGATAAGTCATTGTTATTGCTTGTGGGATAACAAACATACTTATAATAAACTAATTCTAGCGCTACTAGAGCAAGAAATAAGCAAATCCTTATTCTATAGAACAAGGAATTATAAAATAAGAAACTAAAATTAACTAAAACAAACCTTCCTAATTTAACTAAATTCCTAAAATAACTAAACTTCCGAAACCAAATTAGAAAATCAAATAATAAACAGGAAATAAAATAAATTCCTAAGTTTAGAAAAATATGTCCTACATCACTAGCTTATTGTAATTCGTTGCCAAATGACTTGGAGTTGTCTGGTTTTCGTCCATTTCAGAATTGACAACACTGAGTGACAAATTATTGTATTCATTGCTGAAAATTAAAAAACAATTGTTTGATATTGCCTTTCTGGATTCTTTTTTCTTTATTGGGGTTTCTACTTGGTTGTCATACTCCACTCTCAAGTGCACTAGCTTGACCCATCGCCCACTGGGTCAAGTTAGTGCGCCTCTTGATTTGATTTTGAAACTCAAATGAAATTATGAAATAATTATAGAATCCTCCCGGGGATTTATCTTCCATTTTTTATTAATTTCATCAAACTTAATTCAAAGCTAACAGTTTCTCTGTTTCATGTGACGGCTGTTTGTTTTGATACGTTTCGCTTGCTTTAGTCTAAATGGACGTTCTGCAAAAGCTTCAAACAAGTTAAACTTTGTTCAAAAAACGTTTATGCCTCAATTCAATTTTGAAAATGCTCAGGTCCTTTGTGCTGCACAGAAGAAATTGATCAATTCCGTAGTTCTTTTGTCAAATTTAAGTGGAGTCTAGCCTCATTCCTTTTTATTTTCTGGTAAAGAACTGATAAGCATGAGTGTATAACATTAAATTTCCACAAATAATCATAGAAAGTTGCAAAAGTCAATATCTTCCACTGAAAGTATAGAAATTTGCAAAAACTAATTTCCTAGAAATTTCTGAGCATTGTGGTTCATTATGGTGTTTGGAGAAGTTGAACTCTCCATAGTCAACGTATTATTCACCCTGGCAAGATGTAAACAAAAAGAAACCAGAAATAAAGATGCAAAGACTTTTTACAGGAAACTTCAAATAAAAAAATAAACGAAAAATAAATTGGCGTCATGATTTAATTGGTGTTTGATGATAGCTCTTTAAGAAGGAGAATAGACGCCGCGGAGGATGCGGGAGAGCCGCGGAATTGGGAGTTTCTCACCACATCTAAAGTGCTTTGGGCCAATTTTCGGCCCAGAATTGTTATTATTCATTGGGTCCTCTTTTTAAAGAATTGGAGACAATTCGCTGCCTTCGGACCATAACGTTAGACATTAGTGTTATTAATCATTTGAATAAATAGACTATATTCTATAATATTCGTTATTAAATCTTTAATAATTTTAATCAGTGTTATTTACTTAAATTATTGGTATGGTATTTTTTATTAGAGCTTATAAAAAAAGAGATTGAGTAGAGCTTATGAGAGTATAATTTTGTGAAAATTTTGTTAACTGTTTTTTAGGAAAATGTAAAGGAGCTATCTTACGTTAATTTACCAAGAAGGCTTTAATACTCTAGAATAAATCAAGTTAAATTTATAAAATAAAGTTAGAAGAATTTGAAATTTCAACTCTTTAAATAAACTAAAAAAAAAAAAACTTATAAATTAGAGTTTCTCCTTAGAAGCACTTTTGAAATGCAATCAAACAGTCTTAAAAAAGAAATAATTACTTATATGACCGTATTTCAAGAGTAAAATTAAAAACAATCAATCTCTAATTGTCTTTGTAAGTAATACATTTGATACAAAATTTGGACAATTTTGCCCTTCTCTTTCAGTTCACTCCACTTCACTTCTTTCTTTCTCCTTTTTTCTTCTTTTCTTTTTTATCTTCTCCTTAATGTTTTAGATTTATGTTTTTTTGTATTGTTTGTATATAGTTAGGGTCATAATATGTTCATATGTGTTTAATATAAGTGAAATACTGCATATTTAGGGGAAAAAAAAAACCCATTTTCTAATATTTGAATCAGAGAATCTGATTTCTAGAAACATTATAGAAACTCGACTTGCTTGAGTCCGGCCGCTCGAGTGGAGTATCAAGATATTAAGCTTCCTTACTTAAGTGAGATTTTTTGATATTCTATATGGATGATATTGATATTCTACATAATAGATGATAAGTTGCATAACTTGAGTGTTTTTAGGGTTGTTTTGATGTTAGTTTAGTTATCTTCTCATTTATTTTCTTTGTTTTGATGTTAGTTTTTATTAAGTTTGAGATATGAATGGTTACCTATTGATTTGGATAGTTTTTTGTGTTTTTCAGGCTTCGATTGAGTAGATTGGAGCATTGGAATGAAATTGTGACATAAAGCTTGAAGAAGTTGAGATTACCTAACATTCTTGAAGGCCACGACCATACCTTGGTAGTTCACCATGGCCATGGTGGTGGAACAAAGATAAAACAAAGAGACCAGAAGGCACCACGGCCTAGGCTGTGGTGACTTGAATTTGGCCACGGCCAAGGTCGTGGCGGAAACTATTAAGGCATTTTTGCCAGTTTTTCTTTCCTTTTTCACTAAAGACTCTTTTAGGTATTTAAGTATAATTGAGATTAGTTGTCAACGGACGAATTTTGCATATTTTTTAGAGGAGAAGACGCATTCTTGGGGCTTGAAGACTGAAGATCAGATTTAAGAGTTTGATTTTTGTTCATTTTCAAGTCTAAATGTGTTTTATTTCTTCTCTATTTATTCTTTTGTTCTTAGGATGGAGTAAATTTCTTTCGTTAGGGGAGGATGAAACCCTAATTATGTTCTAAATGATTTTTATTCTTAATATTAGATTTATGTTTATGAATTTGTGCAAGAGTTTAGGTTTGATGCTTTATGAATGTTGAATTGATTCAATTACCTTGATGATGTTTCGAATAAAGAAGTTAGGGTTTATTGCTTAATTCATATTCATAATTGTTTTATGGGAATAACATTGCACAACATATTAATACTAGAAGTAATAGAATAGAGATTCTAGGATTAATTTGTGACCCACCTTATTCATAATCGAATAGGGCGAATTAGTCGTAAGGGATAGATGAATTATGCTTCTTAATTTCAGAGTAACCGAATAGGGATCTGTATTAAGTTGAATATCATGCCTAAATAATGATAATTAGCCTTAGAAGAATCCTACCAATTCATAACACAAACGGATATTAAGAGTAGTTGTCAAACAGAATTAGGGGGAAATCTGTATCCTAACTTCATCAATATTGCAAAGTTCTTCACATTATATATTTGTTTAATTTAGTTTTTTTTTTATTCCATTAGTTTTACACTCTAAAATTTCGTTTTCTCAAATAACGTGTAAGTAGTTTTAGGTAATTATAAATAATTGCTTTGATCTCCGTGGGACGATACTCAAACTCATCACTTTAGTACTTGAACACGACTAGTGCACTTGCTAAGGTTGATTTAGTCGCATCAATAGATGATATGAAAAATTTTAATATGACCCATGTATAAAATAATGTCCATTTGAGTGAGATTAATATCATTGTACCCCACTCAAATGACTCAAGTTTATTCAAATTTAATCGGGTTTTTTCATCGTTTTTCTGCAAAAGTAAATTTTCAATTCAATTTGAACAAACACAATTCTTTTTTGGTTTTTGTTATACACTAAATGTATTTTCGACATTTTATGTACCTGTTACACTAGCTTCTTTTAAAAAATCAACCAAAAAACCATAATATTATACCTTTCAATCTTAAATCAAAAAAAAAATTTTATAAATTTTTATTTTCACTTTCATGGAAGGAATGATATTCATGTGATTAAGCATGAAAGGTAGGGGTAGAAGTTTTAAAAAATACTTATTGTTTTAAATAAGCTCTTTTGGTTACTAAATAAACCCGACCAAACAGGCTTTAGTGTTCTCATATTATTACAATCCATACAACAATTTTTTTTCTCTGTTTGAAAGAAAAAGAAAAAGAAAAACCAAAATTGAAATTGGTTTTCTGATGAAAGTAATGCGAGTGCTTTATGTGGATCAAAGTGTCAGTCTAGAAAGTTAAGGGTTTAGTTTGTAAAAGTGCCAAAGTGATGTCGTTTCAAAGTAGTTAACTACTCTACTACTCTTGTATATAAAGCAATATGTAATCAGTTTTTTCTTTAATGAAAATCAGCTTACAATTCACGTAACTTTCTCTGTTTTTCTTTACTAAACTGTAGCCTAGAAGTTTTTCCTCCAAATCCCTTCAAGATTCACATGGTATCAAAGCCACCGACTAACTGTCAATGGCGAATTCCTCCGATTTTGATCAGTCAGTGAAATCAGGGACTAACATGCTCCATAGCTCGTCCAGCTCCTTCACTTCAGCCTTTCCCTCTAGCCTCCAAGTTGTAAACCCGAAATTGACAAGAGACGGTTACAGGGACAATTATAGAGTCTGGAAATCGCAAGATCTATTGGCAGTTGGAGCTCATGAGGTTGAAGACCATCTAACAGGTTTAGTTCCCTACCCTACTCCACTAATTGATAGTGAGAATGAAACCACTTAAGAAACTGGAGAAATTAGGGCAAGAAATTTAGTTAATCTAGCATATGTAGCTTGGAAAAGGACTGATAAATTTCTGATTACTTGGTTGCTAGCATCAATATCCGAATGTATGTTTAGCTATGTGTCTAAGTGTTAGTCATATACTGCTATTTGGCTCACTCTCGAGCATGAGTTCTTAAATGAATCTAAGGCAAGAGCTTTGCATCTTAAAAACCTTCTACAAAATACTCAAAAAGGGAACTTAACTGTTAGTGAATATGTGAAAAAGATGAAAGGTATAGCTAAGAATTTATCGGCAAGTGGACCGTTGATTTCTAGTGAAGATTTGTTGCAACTGATTCTGGATGACCTTGATCCAGAGTTTGATGTTGTCATCGTCAACTTAACCTCTAGGATTGAATCTAAATTTGATTCTGTTTCATTACAAGAAGCACAATACTTTCTTCAAAAGTATGAAATGCGAATTGAGAAGTTTAATTCTCTTGACTTCTCAAATAGTGCCGTCCATATTGCTGCCACTAATAATTCAGGAAGCTCAACATCCTATTCCACTTTACACAATAACACAATGTCCAACACAATGTTCTCTAATAACCTTTCTCTTTTACCAAATACGCCACTACCAGCTTCCTCTGTTCCAAATATACCAAATCATTCCTTTACACCTCAACATTACCCTCCAAATTGTCACTCTTAGCTTCTTGCTTCCAATACGGGAGTTTTACCTTCCATTAATCCCTATCCAGCTTCAGCTCATATAGGACAGTACGGAAGTCCTTTTTCTGGTAACAACACTCCTGGTTTTCCTCAAATTGGAAGAGGAGGAGGTAAGGGAAACAATAACGGCAAACCAGTTTGTGAAGTGTGTAGCAAAGTTGGACACACTGTTGTCTAATGCTACCACGGGTATAATTCATCATACAATGGTGCACCTCCCTACTTTGGAGGTCAAATTGGTAATCCTGGTTAGCTCCAAACTTTATCTACTTACTTAGGAGGACAAATTAATAGTCCTGGTCCATTTCAGCCTCATAACAAACCATTTTATCCTCCTATCTCTAGTGGACAACAGCTTTCAAGTGGACTTCCTTTTATCTCTCCTTATGGAGTGAATCAAGTCTCTGAGTTGAATTGTGGTAGTTGTCAACAACAACAATTTTCTGGGCAACAACAATTGTTAAGACAACAATTTTCTGGAACTACAAGTTCCAGTCTTGGTCAATCTGGGTTTACAGTACCTAGTCAGGAACCATCTAGATCAACTTAGGCATATTTTGCTACTCACCATAACCTACCTGGTTGTGCACATTCTGGTTCTGCAATGATAGCCACACCAGTAGCCACACAAAACCCCGCCTGGTATATGGATTCCGGGAGTATGGATCATGTTACTGCTAACCTGAATCACCTTAATCTTAGCAGGAGCTATGATGGAACAGAGCAGCTACAAGTTAGCAGTGGTGAGTACCTAAATATTTCACATGTTGGCCTTACATATTTACCTAGTTCTTTACATTCCAAATGTCTTTTTTTGAAAAATATTTTATGCGGACCTAGAATTGCCAAAAATTTACTTAGCATTTCTAAATTTACTAAAGATAACAATGTTATAGTTGAGTTCTCATCTGATTGCTGAGTGGTTAAGGACAAAGTCACTAGTATAGTGTTGTTGCAGGGAGAACTTAAAGTTGGGTTGTATCAGTTGAACCTCCCTTCTACCCTTACTTCTCAGACTTCATCAAATTCAGTTTCAACTAAAATTCCTGCACAATCTGCTTTACCTGGTTCTCGGTCCTTTGTGTCTTTAATAGAGTCTAATAAGTTTCCAAGCACTGTTACTCAATCTAGTTGTGTTTCATCAAGTATTGAGCATTCTTATAATTCAATACATGTTAATGTTAGTTGACCACTTTCGTTTTTGTCTAATTTTGACATAACGTCTCCAAGTTGTACTAACAATGACATTACTCCTAATAATGTCAATTGTACACAGCAGCCAATCAATAAAAGTACTTTTTTTTCATTGCTCAATCCAATGCATGTTGATGATATGAATGATAATGCACATTTTGTGTCTGTTGCGGATTGTTACTTACCTGTGAATTCTTTGTGTTCGCCTAAAAATGATAATATTTTAAGCAATGTGTTAGCTGCTACTATAACTGATTCTTTATGTATTGTTGCTGAAGTAAGGAATTCTTTGTGTTCTAATACTAGTGTTGCTGAGTCTCTAATTGACATTTTAACACCTTCAGTTCATATGTCTGCCTTCGCATGTCACGCGGATTCTATTAAAGATCTTACATATATGATATGGCATCAAAGATTAGGCCACCCTCATGCTGAGGCATTTTCCAAAATCATGCATCATATTCCTTGTACTTCTTTGTCTAAAACTAAATCAATGTCTGCTGTAGCTTTTTAATCATTTTCCAGCCTCTCACTCAAAGGCCACTGAACCACTTCCTCTTGTACATAGTGATGTTTGGGGGCCCGCACCTTTAAACTCCTTAGAGGGATTTAGGTACTACATTCAGTTCATAGATGATTTTAGCAATATACTTGGCTGTTTTCTTTAAGAACAAAGGTTGAAGTTGCATCTGTTTTCATTCGATTTCATCATTTAGTTGAAAGACAATTTGGATACAAACTTAAATGTCTTCAGTCAGACCAATGGGGAGAGTATAAAGGCTTGGTCTCATATCTTACTAAGGTTAGTATTCAATTTCGATATTCGTGTGATATGTGCATCAACAAAATGGTCGTAGTGAAAGAAAACATAGGCATGTTGTCGAGATTGGTTTAACATTGCTTGCACATGCATCTATGCCTATGAATCTTTGGTGGTGTGCATTCGATATAGTTGTATTCTTGATAAATCATATGCCATCATCTGTTTTACATTTTAATTCTCTATATCAAATTTTATTTGCCAGATTGCCTTTGTATTCTACATTGAAAGTTTTTAGTTGTGCTTGTTTTCCCTACTTAAGGGATTTTAATTGTCATAAATTCAGCCTATATTCCTCCAAGTGTGTCTTCATAGGGTATAGTCTTATTCACAAGGGTTATAAATGCATGAATTATGATGGAAAAGTCTATATTACACCCAATGTTAAATTTAATGAGTTAGAGTTCCCTTATGCACATGATTTTGGGCATCCCACCTCATCACCTATTCATACAGCTTTATGTGAACATAGGCCTTCCAGTTTTCCCTTTGTCTCCTCCATGCAGAGCTCTCGATCAACTGATGCTGCACCTCCAGCTTAAAGTCTCCAACAGTATCCTATTCTCTGTCAAGTCCACCACTGTCAATTGTTAAGGGTACTTCTTCTATAGCATCTGTTATACCCTTCACACCAAACACTACCTCACATAATCAGTCCACCATCCCTGAACAATCTACACTACATAAGTCACCTTTTACAGCATCTATTACATCCTCTATATCAGATATTTCCTTACACAATTAGTCCACCACTCTGAAGCAGTCTTCCCCATCCAAATCACCTTCTTTTTCATCATCATCATTCCCATACACTTCAACTCGTCTCACTAGCACTTATCACAATCAGCTTCCTTGCGCCTTAGAAGTTGATTTAACCTCTTCTTGGTTTCTTTCCTCACCTACAATATCTGAAACTTCATTACCACCCTACCATCTTCAAGTTGACTTGACTTTCTCATAGTTTTCTTCTAAGACTCAAGATGCTTCAGCTTTCACAAATGTGCATCCGATGGTCACTAGATCCAAGGCAACTCAAAACAAAACTACCCTTATTACTATTCCAGGGGTCTCTATCAAAGTTGAACCTACTTCAGTGAAAGAGGCCCTAAGAAGTGAATAATGGAAAGAGGCAATGTAGGCTAAATTTAATGCATTAGTAAAAAATGATACCTAGATACTTGTTCCCATGACCAATGATTTACATGTTGTTGGCAACAAATAGGTTTTTCGGACTAAGTATAATGCTGATGATAGTCTTCAAAAATATAAGGCTAGACTTGTTGCTAAAGGATTCCAACAAACACATAGGCTGGATTATTTTGAAACCCTTAGCCTTGCTATAAAGCCCTCCACTATTTAGATTATCCTAACTCTTGCTATGACTTATAGATGGGATATCAAGCAAATCGATGTTAGCAATGCATTCCTAAGTGGGACTCTTAGTGAAATAGTCTTTATGTATCAACCTGAGGGTTTTGAAAATCCTTCTTTCCCTGGTCATGTTTGCCAACTTAAGAAAGCCCTTTATCGCCTCAAACAAGCCTCAAGAGCTTGGTATGAAAAGCTGAAACAAGCTCTTTTGGATAAGGGTTTTAAAAATTCTATGTCAGATACCAATTTAATCACCTACAAACTTGACAGCTGCATGATCTACATCCTTATCTACGTTGATGATATTTTGATCATTGGTGGACATCCTACTTTCATTCAAAACCTGGTTCAAGACTTAAATACCTAGTTCAGTCGTAAAGATCTTGGTTCAATACACTATTTTCTTGGTATTGAAGCTACTAGGATAGCTCATGGTATTCATCTAAGATAGGCCAAGCACGTTTCTGATCTTCATGCAAAAACAAGAATGTTAGAAGCAAATGTGTGTACTACACTTATGGCAATTGGTACCAAACTGTTTTCTACTGATAGTATTGCCTTTCAGGATCTTAGCCTTTCAAGGCGCTAAAGATCCAGCATACCCAACTTGAGCAACATGTGATGATGAAGAGTCTTGCCAAATGCTTTAGTAAGAATATCAACAGGCTGCTCATATGAAGAAATATGGGCAGTAGTGATTAGACCATTCTTCAGTTGCTCTCGCACAATATGATAATCAATGTCAATATGATATGACAATCAATGTCAATATGTTTGGCCCTCTCATGGAACATAGGATTGGAAGCAATATGGTTGGCAGCCTGGTTGTCACAGTGAGAGTAACAGGAAGCTGAGCAGGGAAACCAAGTTTCGTAAGCAATTGAACTAACCAAATTACCTCACATATAGTAGAGGTCATAGCTCTATATTCAGCCTCGAAGGAAGACTTGGAAATGGTAGCTTGGCGCTTGGATTTCCAAGAAACCAGAGAAGAGCCAAGAAAAATACAGAAGCCAATGATAGACTTCCTTGTCATCAAGCAAGAACCCCAATCAGAGTCACTATAGGCAAATAAAGACAAAGTATTATGAGCAAGAAAGAATAAACCAAGTCCGAGAGCTGACTTCACATATCTGATCGCTTTGAGAGATACTGCCATATGTGACTGCTTGGGCTGGTGCATAAATTGACTCAATAAACTGACTGAATAATTGAGGTCTGGCCTAGTCATACATAGGTAGAGCAGTTTGCCAACTAATCATTGATAAACTATAGGACAGGAAGTAAATGATCATTCTTAGTGTTGTCAGAAGTGAACTAATGATCAAATGCTATGGAAGTGAGCTTCAAATTGGACTCCATGGGAACCAAAGATGGCTTAGAACCTGAAAGACCTGATTCTGAGATCAATTCCAATGCATACTTGCATTGACAGAGGCTAATTCCCTTAGAGGACTTGGCAACTTCAAAGCCTAGAAAATACCACAATACACCTAAATCCTTCAGCTTAAAATTGTGGTGTAGCAGCTGTTTAATATGGTGGATTAAGGCTGGATCATCACCTATTATCACAATGTCATCTACATATACAAGAATCAGGATAATGTGAGATTGATTTCTTTTGAGAAATAATGAATAATCTTACCGAGACTACTAGAAACCACCATTCAAAAGAGCTGTAGTTAGCTGATAATTCCAGGCTCTAAAAGCTTGTTTCAATCCATATAAGGATTTATAGAGCTTGCATACCAGATTCTGCCCCCTTGCCTTGGAAAACCTTAGGGAATGTCATGTAAATTTCCTCTTGCAAGTCCCCTTGCAAGAAAGCATTGTCTACATCAAGCTGATAAAGAGGCCAATTGTTCATGAAGGCTAAAGCCAAAACTGTTCTAACAATAACCATCTTTATAATTGGAGAGAAAGTCTCCTCATAATCAATCCCAGCCTACTATGTATATCCCTTAGCAACCAAGCGTGCCTTATATTTGTCTAGGGTGCCATTAGCCTTATACTTAAGTTTATATACCTACTTGCAACCAATGAGAGCCTTACAAAGGGGCAGAAGTACTAAGGACTAGGTTTGATTGCTTTCTAATGCCTGAATTTCTTTTTGCATAGCAGTGACCCAATTCTGATCTTTAGAGGCTTGTGTAAAAGTAGTAGGTCCAACTAAAGAGAGATTGGATAGGAATGCTTTATAGGAAGGGGATACATTAGCATAGGAAACAAAATTGGTAATGGGATAGTGCGAAGTATTTGCTGCAGGATTATGATGTAATGTAGATTGGTATGTCTACTCTATCTTCTAAGAGCAGGAGGTGAAACATGAGTAATACTAGGCATAGAAGGAGTGGAATGATCAGGAACAAAATTATGAGAAACAGTAGATTCTGTAGACTGGATAACAAGAGAATTAGCAGTAAAATGAGGTGAAATAGAATCTATAAAAGGAGTTGGAATTGACTCTGAAACAAGGAACTCTGAATCAATAGGAAAAGGATTCAAGGAAGATGTTGACAAGGCAAAAGGGAAAACATTTTCATAGAAAATGACATCTTTGGTGACAAACATAGAATGAGTAGACAAATTGTGTAAAATCTAGCCCTTAGGTAAGAGAATAACCCAAGAAAACTGAAGGAGCAACTCTAGGATGCAATTTGTCCTTAGAAGGTAAGATTGTAGTATAGGCCAAACATCCAAAGACCTTTAAACGATTCAAGAAAGGTGGTTTGACAAAAAATTTCTCAAAGGTGACTGACCTTTAATGACTGCAATAGGCAGCCTGTTAATGATGTAGACAACAGTTTGCACACAATACCCCTAGAAATGAGTGGGAATATTGGACTAAAGTTTTAAAGCCTTAGCAACCTCTAAAATGTGCCTGTGCTTTCTCTCAACAATACCATTTTGTTGAGGAGAATAAGCATAACTTTGATGAATGATACCTTGACTACTTAGGAGTTCATGACAATCTTTGTTAAAAAAACTCTAAACCATTATCAGTCCTAATGCACTTAGGAGTCAAATTATATTGTGTATGAACCATACGAAGGAAGTGTTTATTGGTAGAGTAAGTGTCTGACTTGAATTGCATAAGGAACAACCAAGTAACCTTAGAGAAATCATCTACCATAGTGAGAAAGTATCTAGCATTCCCATGCGTAGGTGTTTTATAAAGACCCTATACATCCATATGTAGTAAATCAAAGTTTTTTTTTGTGTTTGAGATGTACTATTAGGGAAGGGTAACCTGGTCTCTTTGGCTAGAGGACAAACAGGACAATGCATAGAGTGTAAACTAATTTGAGCACTAGACCTTGACAAACTGGGATGAACAAGAAGCAAAAGAGAAGAAGAGGCATGTCCTAATCTTTGATGCCATAATGCAGAATTATGAGATGAAGATAATGAAAACATGGAAATAGGCATTTTATTCAAATTCATCTCAAAAGGTACAACCCGTGATGATTCTACAGTATGGCAAACAGCCTTATTTAATTGTCCTAAGTTTGATACAAAAGTGGAAAGTTTCAAATTTGGATTAAAGAAATAAAGACCTTGCCTATGCTTACCAATCCCCTTCAATTTGCCATTGCAAAGATCCTGAATGAGACAAAAATCAAGATAAAAGGTAACAAAGTAGTTGTTAGAAGCAGCAAGTTTGGAGACTGAAAGTAAATTGTGATTGAAATCTGGAACATATAGGACATTTGGTAGATGTAAATTATTGTCTAGAACTACAGACCCTACATGTTTAACATATGTTCTTGTTCCATTTGGTAACCGTATAAGGTATTTTGCAGAAGGTTCTATAGCAGTAGGTATTCGTAGGACATAATAATCAAATGTCATATGGTCAGATGCTCAAGTATCAATTATCCAACTATTCTTATGAAGGTAAGACATCAAGGCAATAGAATTACCTGCCAAGTTAGCAATGGGAGGAGAAACATTCTCCTTTCCTAGTGACTGGAGGATGTGATTGTACTGCTCAGTAGTCAAAACAAGACCGACAATTGAATCTGAGTTTCTAGTGCTAATCATTGATCTTGAATTTCCCATATCCAATTACTCTGAAGTATGCACTTGATTGGGAATAAATTTTGACTTGAGTTTGCTTTCCCTTTAGTGAATTGATGGTCAGGAGAATACTTATGCAACTTGTAACAAGTTTCTCGTTTGTGACCAGGAATGTGACAAAATTCACATTCAATGTTGGGCTTCTTCCCCTTATATTTTTGGCGTTGATTCTGACCTTTGCCATTTTCAGAATGATTGGCATAAGGTACTGTAGTTACTTCTGAATTCAAACTCAAGATTTTCTGACTTTCATCTTTATTGAACTGCAGTAATTTTTGCTGATTTAGATGCTCCAAATATGCTTTTGCCGAGGCACTATTAGGTGTAAGAAGACTAACCAAGGAATCAAGCTCATACCATAGTGACTTCAATTTACTATAGTAGTTGACTACAGAGTTAGTTCCTTGAGTTAGGTTAATGATTTCTTGATGCAACCCAAACACTCTAGTCCCACTCACTTTGTTGTACTATTCTTTCAAATCTTGTCAGACCTATGCAACACTTGTAGAGTAAACTATATTATTGAAGATCTCTCTCAAGACTGAATTAAAGATCCATGCAAGCACCAATGAATTACATCTCTCCCATTGTGGAGCCAAGCTAGAATGTACAGTCGATTTTGTGGAAGTACCATTATAACAAATCCAAGTTTGTTTTTGGCACAAAAAGAAACCGTCATGGCTCGACTCCAGATGCTGCAATTTTCAACTCCAACGAGCTGTTCAAAAACTAGTACAAAGCGTGGTGTATCTGATGGGTGTACATACAAAGGTGAGTTGGAGTCAATCGACTGAATGGTAAGTTCTTCCGTTGATGTTGCCATATTTGATTAACTAATTATCAAATTGATTGATCTAGAATCAAATTCAAGTCGATTCGACTAAGAATTTAGATTGAACAGTAAAACTAATTCAAGATTTCGAGCTAAAATTCAAGATTTTGAACCAAAAAATTCGAAGGATGAAGCAAAGAAATCAGGTGTTCAAGTTGATTGAACTTATCTGAATTAAAGAGGTTCACTCGAATCGACTCGTTCTCAGATTAGGGCTGGAGATTTTGTCACTCTGATACCATGTTAATAAACGAGAGAGTAAACAAATGTAGCTGAGTTTTGGGAAAATGAATTCTTGTCTTTACTAAAGTGTTACTGTTCTTTATATAAAACATAGTAGCTCAGTTACTTATTGAGCTGAAGAGTGAACTAACTCACTCATTCTAAACTAACTCAACTTAGCAAGAATAAATTACATTAATACCCTTTACATCTAATAGCCTCCCTTAAAAATAATTTCTCTGGGCCTTTTCCTCGTTATCATTCCAATAACAGGATTAAAAAACTGTAGACATCCCTATTTGTTGACACCTCTAGACTTCCTAGACCATACTCCAATTTGCAAGAATAACATTAGAAAATACATGATCTTTTTGACAAGTAATTGAGTATTCAAATTAGATAGAAAACATTCTAACGTTCAGATGGTGACTGACAGATTGAAACTGTTTATTGCCTAATAACCTTTCTGCTAAACTGGGCCTTTTGCTGGGAATTGTTTATTGTAATTTTTAATTCACTCCATCCAAATGAAATAAGATATGTAGGAATCTTGAAACTCTTAAATCAAACATTCAAACTCAATAAAATGTCCAACAAACTTTCATCAAAGGGATTTAACTTTAAAATGAAAATAAAATACAAATAGGTTGATAAAATGTGGGTGGCCTGGCAGATAATCACAGAAACTCCGTTCACTTTTCACCTCGCTCAAACTGATTGACCTCCTTGCCTGATGAGAACAATTCTAGGCCAGAGAAGGATGTCCTTGACCTCTTGTAATTCATGAACAACATTGGTTATGATCATTCGATCTTGTGGTATCTCCATTGAACATGCCACTCTAACCCTCACGATTGAGATGAGGCATTCCTTTCTTTTAATGTTTCTTTCTTGTACCAGTATACGATTAGTAGCAATAACCTCTTCAACCTCATTTAGAAGTATTGGATCGACAATGTCCATCACCCGGTCAGGCAAGGCCATTTTAGCAAAATTGTGAAGATTGAGGCCTCCCTCAAACATAAGGTCTGTGGGCCTTTTCCTTGTTACCATCTCTAACAACAAGATCCCATAACTTTAGACATCCCCATCTTTCGACATCTCACTTCCAAGACCATACTCTGCAATTCACAATAATATTATATTAGGAAGTATATGATCTTTGACAAGTAATTAATTGTTCAAATTATCCAATCTTGTGGTTACCTAGGGCTGCATAGCCTATTGTTCCTCTTACACCAACAGAGCTACTTTGGTTTGGATTTGAGACTTCTGGGAGAAACTTTGCTAGACCGAAATCCCCAACATGAGCTGTCATGTCGTCATCTAGAAGAATCTAGAAGAACATTGCTAGGCTTCAAATTGCAATGGAGGATTGGCTCATGGCAACGATAATGGAGATAATCTATTGCAGATGCCACATCAATTGCAATGTTTATTCTCTAAAGAAGGGTAAGATTCTGAATTTCAGGTTGCTCTTCTTCTGTTTCTGGACCTGGGTGTAACCACTTGTCAAGACTTCCATTTGGCATGTACTCGTAGACAATAGCTTTAAAGTCATTGCCCTGAAAATCAATACTTGAGCAAGAAGTAATGACTTTTACAAGATTCCTGTGACGAATATTTCTCAACGCTTTACACTCTGCCATGAAACTCTTTGAAGCTTCTCGATGCTGAAGATTTAGTACTTTGATTACAATAGTTCCCTTTTCGTCAAGGATACCCTTAAACACAGAGCCGAAACTTCCCACACCAATCAAGTTTGTTGAAGAAAACCCATCGGTCGCTTTGAGTAGCCTATCATATGATACATTCGAAAGTGATTTTATCAACCTAGATCCAGAATCGGAAGGTTGTTTTCCTCCTCTGTCTAAGCCAACAAAAAATGAATAATGAAATCATGGTTAGTCCTGAAAGGACACTTCCAATTGAGATCAATATTTTGGTTCGCAGAGAGATCCTCTCTTTCTTTGCGTTCTTGCTTGTGCATTTGAGCAAATGTAATTCAGCTATTCCTCCACAAAGTCTACCACTATTTCTGACAAGTGATATTGCACTTGCATTTGCAAAAACTCCTTTTGATGGCACTTCACCCTCAAAATTATTGAAGGACAAGTTTAAATTCTCCAAAGTTAGTGTCTCTAAGAATTTTGGGATTTGGCCAGACAAATTGTTGCGAGAAAGATCAATGATTCGAATACCTCTCAGAGAACTCAATGATGCAGGTATAAATCCTTGGAAAGCATTGCCATCTATTAAAAGTGATTCTAGACTAGAACAAAGACTAAGTTGACTCGGAATTTCATCTGACAAATTATTATCAGACACATCAAAACTAGATAGAAGTTTTAGGTTACCTATGCTTGGAGGTATAGATCCAATCAATTGGTTTTGGGATAGATCTAGTAAAATTGACAGATACGTTATTTCAAAAACTTGTTTGGGTATGGTTCCAATAAGGTCATTTTGGGAAAGATCCAAAATTTCCAATTGTTTCAAATTTCCTAGGCTACTAGGGATGACTCCTGATAGTTTGTTATTTGCCAACCCTAAGTCAATGATTTTTGACAGGTTCCCAAAAGAAGAAGGAATTTCACTGGAGAGTTTGTTGCTAGAAAGATCTAAAAATACAAGGTTCTGGAGCTTACCTAATTCTTTGGGAATTGCGCCTGAAAATTTGTTAAAAGGCATACACAACAAAGTCAAGTTAAGAAGGCCGCCTATCCCTGATGGGATTGTTCCATATAGATAATTCCCACCAACAAATAAACATTACAGTTTAGTACTAGAAAGGTTACCTATTGAATGGCGCAAGGGTCCTCTGAATTGGTTTTCAGCTATGGAGAACGTCCTCAAATTGCTGCAGTTGGCCAAGAGTCGATAAAACTCATCTCATCACCTTCCCCACTTCCTAAATTATTAGTGTTCAAACTTAGCCATTGAAGGTGTTGCATGTCTCCAAAATCAACAGAAAATTTTCTTGAAAATTTATTTCTTTCCAACTCAAAATGTCAAAGTTTTGAAGCGTTGGATAAAGATACCGGAATAGATCCTCCAAATGAGTTATTTGATATCGGAAAAAATTGGAGACGAGGAAGAGTAAGGCCTAAATTTGGTGGAAGACTTCCCTCAAGTTGATTCTCAGACAAAGAAAAATTAACAAGGGAGGAGAGATTGTATATAGAAGGGGGAACTACACCAGATATGTTGTTTCCAACAATTCCAAGAGTTTTAAAATTTTTCATTTGACCCAATGAATCTAGAATATTTCCTCCAAGAAGATTGTAAGCCATAGATAGCTCTTCTAGGGAGGTAAGATTCCCAAGAAAGGGTGGGATGCCTCCTGTCAAACTATTAGAGTGCAGAGCTATGAATTTGAGGTTGAACAAAGAGACAATCTCTGATGAAATTTTCCTAACCAGCTTTTTTTTTTCCTAAAGATAAGAATTTGAGCCTGGAACAACAAGACAAGTTGGCTGGAATTTCTCCCACCAAGGAGTTGTTTTGAAGCCATAAATCTTCTAACCTGAACAGTTGGCCAACTTCAGGAGGGATTTCACCTTGGATACTATTGTTTGCGAGATCAAACTTCCGTAGGAAGCTGAGGTTGCTAATGTATGGTGACAAGGACTCGAAGAAACCTCTAGAACGTAGGCTTAGGATGGTGACTCTTTTATGCTTGCGACCACAGGTAATCCCCTCCCACTCGCAAAAGTGGCGAGAATCATTCCACGAGTTTAGAACCCCTGGAGGATCATGAATAATCTTTGACTTGAAGGCTTGCAAAGAAACACGATATGTCTCCTGTTGAGCCAATTTGGAACTGACAAAAGTGGTAACTTGCATAGGCGTGATGCAAAAAAGTAAAACAGAGCGAAAGCAAAGTGAGTGACTTACCATTGTGTTCATTTTTGAGAGTGAGATGTGAGCTTGCTTCACCTTGTCGCTTTATATATGATGAGTTTGTGAAACTCTAACGCCTATTCTGTGGCATTAATTATTACAAATCTTGACTTAAAACAGGGAATTGACTAGTGTTACATAACTTTACTAAAGATTTCCTTGCCGTGCATATAATGGTGAAGAAATTTGACTTCTGATTGAATTGGAGCCGTTGGATTCTCTTTAATTTGATGGCTGTGATTTAACTTGGACTGATAGGCAAAAATAGCAGCGTCTTTACTTGACGTAAACGACGTCGGAGGCTTCACTTATTTAACAATAACTTTACTAAAGATTTCCTTGCTGTGCATATAATGGTGAAGAAATTTGGTGTACTGGTCTATTTCAATATAATTTTGTCACCAAATGACAGTGTCTTTTTCAGATTTTGTTTTCCTTCTTCAACAATTTTGAATGAGTTTTATGCCCTGTGTGATAGTTGTTGGAATCGAATTTGATGTATCCAACACAAAAAGCTGGATATGTGAGCTAAGGTTCAATGTGATAATCTTATATGTTTGCGCACATTATATAATGGTGAAGAAATTTGACTATCGTTACATAATTATATTTTTTACAATTTTTTTAATTTTTTCTTACAAAATCCCATGAAATATGATTTTTACTCTTAATATACCGTAAAAAAATCAAAATCAGTTGAATTTTTGTTAATCATTATTCATTTATTTTTTAAAAGAGATGTGTAGGCCTCTTGCACTTGGTGTGCCACACACAAGAAATTAGTTGTTGTGAGTGAATGCTGAAATGGCGTTGTACTAAGTATTAATGGAACGGTGTCGTTTTGAGACAGCTCCAAGATGATCTTGACCGCTGATTAAGAGGAAAAACCAACGGCTGAGATCAAGCCTCCAATCAACACTATAAAAGGATTAGGGTTTCTTATTTAACTGTAGATCAAACAGAAAAGTTGAGAGCCGTATTTCATTTTTCTTTTGTGAGATTAGGGTTCTTTCTTTTGGGTCTGATTTCAGTTGTAATCTGCAAGTTTCTTGAGTGGTTTGGGTTAATCAGTCAAGGGAAGAACTACTGTGTTCTTGTTATAAGGATTTCTAGGTTAGAGGATTCCTAGGGCAGATTACGGGTTTGAATCAGAGTTGTTTGATTTGGGTTCTTGGGTGTCATTCTTTGTAATTGTGTCTGTAATTGGTTGTTCTATAATCATAGTGCAGCGAACTCCCTTTCCGGAGTTCAACGTGGATGTAGCTTGCTCAAATAGGGCAAGTGAACCACGGTAAAGATCCGGTGTTGATTATTTGTGTTTTCTATTTTCTTGATTGTTTTTGGTTGAATCTTGGTTGATGATTGCAAAACATTAGTCAATGCATATTTTTTTCTTTCCTCAAGTTAAAGTTGAGTCAAGTCTCTTACTGTGTTAGTTAAGGTAGAAAAGGTATCCAGAACTGTGATTTTCATGTAAAGAAACGGTGAGCATGATCCACAATTATTCTCTTTTTCATTAATTTTCAAAAAGTGTAAATTATCTTCCACCATGA
Organism: Pistacia vera; assembly: GCF_008641045.1. Classification (NCBI taxonomy): domain Eukaryota; kingdom Viridiplantae; phylum Streptophyta; class Magnoliopsida; order Sapindales; family Anacardiaceae; genus Pistacia; species Pistacia vera. The sequence continues at coordinate 404,267 of NW_022196607.1, read as the reverse complement.
ACCAAAGAAAGTTGCAACAACTTTTTTCAAGAAACTTCAAATGAATATGAATTAAAACTTAAGAGCACATGGGATGTAGAGAACAACCTTTCAAGTGGAAATAGGGTCCTCATTTTATGTGGCTGCATGACTCGTGTTTAGTAATCTCATTGCTAAATCGGCAATTATTATTATTATTATTTTTCTTTTGAGCAAACTTTAGAAGGTGAAGTGTATATTTTAATAAGATTCTTAAATGAAGTTCTATTTATTGCAATTTTACAGTAACGCTTATGAAGTCAGATAAGTTCAAAAGAAGAATCAAAAAAATTAAATTGAAGTGACATCACTTTAAAATCATATAAGGAAAGCCTATCATTGTATTCTTCCACTTAACAATTTTTAGTGGGATAAAACCCTTTTATGACGTCTTGAAACAAGTCCAAAGAGGCAATGAACAAAGAATCCATTGGGTGTTGACTTCAATAACCAAATTAATTAGTAAAACCATTGTCGCAATTTGCCAAGACTTCAAACTCTCTTCCACAATGAATCATAGAAAGTTGAAACAACCATCTCTAACAACAGGATCCCATAACTGTAGACATCCCCATATGTTGATACCTCATTTCATAGACCATACTCTAAAACCCAACACGAATAACATTAGAAAGTATATAATCTTTTGAAAAGTAAATTACCTGTTAAAATTTTGTAGATGGCATGAGTTAATATTAATGTAGCAAAAGATCAAAAGTCTTGTGGTTCCCTGCAACTGCATAACACGAGTTTAGCACATTTTGAGGTGTTGTAAATCAATACGAATTACTCAAACCACCAAATCAATCTCAGATCAAACAAGACAATGCAAGAACAAGAAATCACACAACACACAATCTACCGTGGTTCGCTTATTCAATATAGAACAAGTTACATCCACGTTGAACTCCAGAATATGGAGCTCGCTGCACTAGGATTAATCACTTCAAAGATTACAGATTACAGACAAATCTCCTTCTCTATCAACCAACTCATTCACACACTCATTCACTTCTCTTTATCCAGCAAATCCTAACACTAGAGTACTCTATACCCTTTAAGGAACACCCTGCCCTCAAAATAAGCCTCTAGAATGATTTACACCAAGAAGAACCAGAATGAATCACGAACCCTAAAACCAGGTTACGAAACGTATTTACAGAGAATAAAGAGAAAACCCTAATTCTGAACAGTTACCCAAATGCGTGAAACGGTTCCACTTTTATACTGTTGACTTGTGACTGAACTGGAGCCATCAGATTCTCTTTAACTTTGATTGCTGTGATTGACTTGGACTAATAGGCAAAACCACAACGTTTTTACTTTGCTTAAACGACGTCACAGGCTTCACTTATTTAACAATCTCCACCTTGAAGTTTGTGACAGTCTTTCCAGCAATGTTTTCTTGTTGTGCAGCAAGCATTTCCATATTCCTTCTTAGTTCTATTTTGGTTATCCCACATGCAATAAGTTCAAGCAGCGCTTGAACTTTGCAAGTGTTACAACCTTGGTTCCCATGTCTGCTGGGTTGTTCTCGGTTGGGATCTTCAGTAGGTTCACTTCTCCTTTTGAGATCGTATCCCTCACAAAATGGTACCGTACATCTATGTGTTTGGTCTTCTCATGGTACAAGGGATTCTTCCCCAAATGAATAGCACTCTGACTGTCTGAATAGACAGTCACAGTTCCATCCAGCAGCTTGGCTTCTTTCAAGAACCCTTGAAGCCATATAGCTTCTTTGAATGCATTGGTTACAGCCACGTATTCTGCTTCAGTTGTGGACATAGCTACCAGTGGCTGTAACTGGGACTTCCAACTGATACAGTTTCCTCCCAAAGTAAAATGGTATGCTGTTGTAGACTTCCGGGAGTCTCTATCACCTGTAAAATCCGAGTCTACATACCCAACCAGATCAAGCGAGGAGTTTCTTTTACAGAAATTTAAACCAACATTCACAGTGCTTTTGATATACCTAAGAAGCCATTTCAAAGCATTCCAATGATCACATCCAGGATTTGACATGAATCTACTTAGGAGTGATATTGAATATGATAAATCAAGTCTTGTAGTGATCATAGAATACATAACAGAACCAATGGCATTTGCATATGGTATGGCTTCCATTTTTAGTCTTTCAGGTTCTGTTTTAGGACTTTGGGCTTTACTCAAGATGAAGTGACTAGCTAGGGGCATTTGGGCACATTTAGAGTCACTCATCCCAAACTTTAACACAAGTTTTTGCAGATAAGGCATCTGGTGTAGTTTTAGACTGTAATTTTTTCTGTTTCTTTCTATTAGCATACCTAAAATTTTCTTAGCACAGCCCAAATCCTTCATGTCAAATTCAGCATGCAATTTTCCTTTCAAATCCTCAATTTGGACATTTGATTTACTAATTAATAGCATGTCATCGACGTATAATAACAAATATACAGGATTTGTATCTACTTGTGCAAAATAGAAATAGTTATCATGCTCACTTCTAGTAAATCCTATGCCTACTATAAAAGAGTCAAATCTCTTGTACCACTGCCTAGGTGACTGTTTAAGTCTGTACAGAGATTTTTTCAGCAAACATGCATAATCAAGAAACTGTTTGTCCCTAAACCCCATGGGTTGACTCATGTAAATATGTTCTTCTAATTCCCCATGTAGAAACGTAGTTTTTACATCTAACTGCTCTAACTCTAAGTCATAATGGGCTACTATAGATAACATCAATCTTATAGTTTTGAATTTAACAACAGGTGAAAAAATTTCAGTAAAGTCTATACCTGCTCGCTGGGTGTAGCCTTTGGCTACTAACCTGGCCTTATACCTTGGTGGATCAGTTTTGTTGATGCCCTCCTTTAGCTTGTACAGCCACTTGCAGTCCACCAACTTGACATCTTTGGATTTTGGGACTAGTATCCAGGTTTTGTTATGCCTTAGGGAGTCCATCTCCTCATTCATGGCAGTGAGCCAATTTTTTCTGTCTTTTGAGTTTATGGCTTGTTCATAGGAGTCAGGTTCTATCCTCTAGATCTCTACACTAGCCAGCAGGGCTGTGTAGATGAGGTCTGCATAGCTGAACCTTGCTGGTGGTCTTATTTCCCTCCTTGATCTGTCTCTGGCCAGTTGGTATTGTGCCATATCATCTTGTTGGACATGGTCAATGTTTTCCTCATTCTCATCTTCACCATCAAGTTCAATATTAGTTGTAGTGTGCTTAGGTTCATATTCTGGTTCATTAGTGTTGGTCTCAGGTTCTTGTTGGTTGGTTAACTCCACCTCAACCTGAGTACTTTCAGTTTGCTGTGGATTCTCCAATTGATGGCTTGAGGTTCCTGCATTAATGTTAGTAACCCTGCAAGGAAACACACATTCGTTAAATACCACATCTCTACTGATAATGACTTTAACTCCTGGAGCCTCTCTCTCCCGCAGCCTATATTCCTTTGTCCCTTCTTGATATCCTAAGAACACACATCTTAGGGACCTTGGTTCTAATTTCCCATCTTTGGTATATGCATATGTAGCACATCCGAAGACTCTTAAATGGTTTATGGATGGTTTTCTTCCTGACCATCTTTCTTCAGGATAAATGTAGCCAGTTGCACTAGATGGAGTCCTATTTACTAAATAGGCAGTAGTGGTTAAGGCCTCCCCCCAAAACGACTTAGGTAACCCAGCTGTGAAGAGGAGGCACCTCACTTTCTCTAATAGTGTCCTATTCATCCTTTCAGCAACTCCATTTTGCTGAGGGGTTCCTCTCACTGTCCTATGTCTGTCAATTCCCTAGTCTCTACAGTAAGTGTCAAACTTAGTGTTACAGAACTCTAATCCATTGTCAGTTCTGAGTGTTTTCACTTTTTTCTCCAGTTGGTTTTCTACTAAGATCTTCCAGCCCTTAAACTTAATTAGAGCCTCATCCTTGGATCTAAGTAGGTAAACCCACACCTTCCTACTAAAGTCACCCACCATAGCTAGAAACTAACTGTTCCCCCTATGAGTTTTGACTCTTTCAGGACCCCAGAGATCAACATGAAGGTAATCCAAACATCCCACAGACAAGTGAGTTCCTTTTGGGAAACTCAGCCTGTGCTGTTTGCCCATGACACAAGTTTCACAAAAATCTAGGTCTGACACATTATCATTACCCAAGTACCCCTGCTGTTTGAGATAGCTCATACCAGTTTGGCCTATATGGCCCATCCTCAGGTACCACTTTTCTGCAGTTGAAATGTTAGTAGATATAAAAGCAGAGTTAATATTCATTTGATGGTATTGCCCACGGTATGTACAACCCATTCCTTTTAACACCTTCAAACAGCATTTGTTCATTTTTGTATACAGTAATGCACCTATTTTTAGCCCTGTAGTGACAACCAGCTTCATCCAATGTGCCTAAAGAGATCAGGTTATGTTTAAGCTCTGGTATGTACCTTACTCTGGTTATCATAATGAGTTTGCCACCTTTAAGTCTAATGGTGATATTACCCACACCTTGGACCCTACATGAGTGATTATTGCCCATAAACACTGTTTCAGGTTCACCATTTGTTAGATTCTGGAACCAGGTTTTATTAGGACTCATGTGGAAAGAACACCTTAAGTCTAGAACCCATTCATTGGCCATTTCAGAACTAGACACAGTGAGGGCTTCTATAACTTCAATGCTATTACTAGAGGATGCTAAGTTGCTCTCAATACTGTTCTGTTTCTGCTTCCTAATCCAATCATAACAATTTTTTTTATGTGACCAGGTTTGTTACAATGGAAGCACTTCCTAGTCTTTGATTTAGACTTATTATTACTATAGGCTTTCCCTTTCTTCTTATTCTTTGGCCTTGAGTTTTATTGAACACCCTTTCCAGTATCTTTACTAAAGTGACCAGATTCTTGTTTTCCCTTTACAAAAAGATTACTCCCATTTCTTTTTTGTACCTTTAACTCAAGTTCTCTGGATTTTAGACCAGCTATTATCAGATCAACACTGGGGACTGTTCCAATATACTGCAATGCATTTTTCACTACTAAGTATTCATCAGGTAAAGAATTTAATAAAATCATTGCAAGACTCGAATCCCCTAATTCCTGATTAGTTCCTTTTAGCACTAGTGTCATTTTAAGAAATTCATCTAGGTTTTCTTCTAATGACTTAGAGACATCCATTCTATAAGAAAACAGAGCACCTTTCAAGAATGCTAAATTAGGAGCAGACCTTAATGCATACAGAGTTTTGAGTTTACCTAGAGCTCAAGCGGTGTGTCCATGCCATCCACCTTTCACAGTACATTATCTGATAAATTCATGATTATCAGATTGTGTGCTTCTTCGTCTATCTCTGCTTTCTTTTTCATCTTTTCCTCAGACCACTTGGTTTCATCATTTTCCAGTGCAATTCCCACCTTATTGTGGGATAACAAAGCCTTCATTTTCTTTTTCCATGTATTAAAATCGATCTTCCCATCGTATTGGGAGATCTCCATATGAGTAGTGCTCATTGTACTGTAATGATAGGGCAAAACAGTATAAGGCGTACGTGGCGTTGTTATACCAAAAGTTACCAAGTACTGCTAGGCAGTTTTTAAGGCGATTATTGGTTTTCCAGCCAAAATACCCTTAAACAGATTCAGAACTATTAATGACAGGGCAAAAACAGTCTAACGAGTATGTGGTGTTGTTATACCAGAAGTTGCCAAGTACTGCTAGGCAGTTTTTAAGGCGATTACTGGTTTTCCAGCCGAAATACCCTTAAACAGATTCAAGACTATTCAAAACCCTAATTCGAAAAGAAAACCCCCAAATCTCAACAAAACCCTAATTTTGACTTTGCCCGATTTTCGTTGATCCCTTGTGTTTGTGACCTAATCTTGCTAATTAATCCCAAGACTCTGCAAGATTTGAAGTCCTAATGATCTATGAACCTTTAAATCGAAAAACCCCCAAATCTGACAAACCCTAATTTTCGAATTCGTCAAGAATCAAACGATTTCTAACCAAGATACACCTTAGAACCTTTTTGGCTCTGATACCACTGTTGTAAATCAATAAGAATTACTCAAACCACCAAATCAATCTCAGATCAAACAAGACAATGCAAGAACAAGAAATCACACAACACACGATCTACCGTGGTTCGCTTGTTCAATATAGAACAAGTTACATCCACGTTGAACTCTAGAATATGGAGCTCGCTGCACTAGGATTAAGCACTTCAAAGATTACAGATTACAGACAAATCTCCTTCTCTATCAACCACCTCATTCACACACTCATTCACTTCTCTTTATCCAGCAAATCCTAACACTAGAGTACTCTATACCCTTTAAGGAACACCCTGCCCTCAAAATAAGCCTCTAGAACGATTTACACAGAGAAAAACCAGAATGAATCACGAACCCTAAAACCAGGTTACGAAACGTATTTACAGAGAATAAAGAGAAAACCCTAATTCTGAATAGTTACCCAAATGCGTGAAACGGTTCCACTTTTATACTGTTGACTTGTGATTGAACTGGAGCTGTCGGATTCTCTTTAACTTTGATGGCTATGATTGACTTGGACTAATAGGCAAAACGGCAGCGTTTTTACTTGGCTTAAACGACGTCACAGGCTTCACTTATTTAACATGAGGATTATGAATAATCTTTGTCTTACATCTGATATAGGACAGAATTCTACTCTTTGTCCTACATTATTTTTTGTTATTAGATTTTCTAATTTTAATTATGATTTTACATTGGGGAGGTTTAATTATTTTAGGATTTTGGTTAAATTAGGAAGGTTTATTTAAGTTAATTTTAGTTTCTTATTTAATAATTCCTTGTTCTAGTAACACTAGGATTAATTTAGTATAAATAGACTTGCTATCCTACAAACAATAACAATGGGTTATAAATAAAATTTCTTAATGGTTGTTTGGTGAATTGTTCTATCGTGAATTCGATATTTTCTATGGATTCAAGAAGCCTTCTTGTGCATTCATGAGTTCTATTCATGGATTCGAGCTACTACTCTAGACCGTATCTAGTGTCTATCCTATTCTGTTGCACCACAAAGAGAATGACATTTCACTATAATCAGTTTTGAAATCATTCCTGCTCCACTCTCAAGCGAACTAGCTTGACCCAGCACCGACAGGGTCAAGTTAGTAAGCCTCTTGATTTGATTTTGAAACTCAATGGAATCGTCTGGTTTTCGTCCATTTCTGAATTGACAACATTGAGTGACAAATCATTGTATTCATTTCTGAAAATTAAAAGACAATTGTTTGATATTGCCTTTCTGGATTCTTTATTGGGGTTTCTATTTGGTTGTCATACTCCACTCTCAAGTGCACTGGCTTGACCCATCGCCCACTGGGTCAAGTTAGTGCGCCGCTTGATTTAATTTTGAAACTCGGATGAAATTATAAAACATATATAAAATAATTATAGAATCCTCCAGGGGATTGGTCTTCCATTTTTTGTTAATTTAATCAACTAAATTGAAAGCGAACAGTTACTCTGTTTCAAGTCATGGCTGTTTGTTTTCACATGTTTCGCTTGCTTTAGTCTAAGTGGACGTTCTGCAAAATCTTCAAACAAGTTAAGCTTTGTTTAGAAAATGTTTGTGCCCCAATTCATTTTTCAAAATACTCAAGTCCTCTGTGCTGCACAAAAGAAATTGGTCAATTCTGTAGTTTTTTTGTCAAATTTAAGTGGAATCTAGCCTCATTCCTCTTGATTTTCTGGTAAAGAACTGATGAGCATGAGTATATAACATTAAATTTCTGCAAATAATCATAGAATGGTGCAGAAGTCAATATCATGAATAATCTTTGATTTGAAGTTTTGCATCGTAGCAAGATCTGTCTCGTTTGTGAAACTCAGGGTTCAATTTAGTGGTATTAACGCTAGTCTGGACTCCAAAACGACTTTGATTCACTGTACATAGACTTTTATCGTTCAGTTTGGTGTTTGAATATTTGAATGATATTATTCTGATTCTGCAGTTCAAGAAATTTCATATAATGGTGATCATAATTGCACATAATTTTTTTTTTTTTTTTTTTTTTTTTTAAACTTGAAGTCCACTAGGAATGAACAAATTTCCGCAACGAATCATAGAAAGTTGCAAAGGTCAATATCAAACAGTTTTAAAAAAGAAATAATTACTTATATGACCCGACATCTATCAAGTGGCAAAAGAGAAAAACGGACTTATTAAAGATACCTTAGTGGTGTCTAATGTTGAAGAAAATATGATCCGACATCTATCAAGTGGGCTTTAGCCATCTAAAATATAGTCGATTTATTTTCTAGTCTTTAAAATCATTGGAAAATTTTAGACCAATAATTCATTTTAAATGTTATCAAGATCAAGAGCTAACAAAGTCTAATACTAAACTCATGGATCAATGAATTATAGCCATATCACTGTTAAATTTGGTTATTTGTATTCAAATTTGTTGGAGTTTTTATCATTTGTGTGAAGAGTGACTTATTAATATGACAACTTTTATCAATATCCTGACCGGTAATTTAAGGAAAACTATGAGTATTTTAATTATAAATTTACGTTATAAATTGAATCAAATGATAGAGAGCATTTAATTATTTGATTTGAACTATTAACTAATATTTATTGGATAATTAAATACAAAAAGGTTGAAAGAAATAACTGAGAAATTTTACGATTTTCAAATCTCTAGTGGACTTGAGTCAATTCTACCCTATTAGTAACACAAACATCGATCAGTCAATTCTTCCCCATAAGTCACACAAACGTGTCATTAATTTGATTATCATGAACAGAACTGAAGAGCATAATAATTTCTTCTTTTTCTTTAATTCTATTTGTGATTTTCCTCAAGGAGTAGAAAGTTGCATGAAGTTTTTGCAAGAAATTTCCAATGAAACCTACAAATTTAGTTCATATTCAACTATTCATTGCATACATATAAAAGTACACCGGGAATGCAAACTACTCGGCAGACCCCATAACTTTGAAAATTCCAATTTCCAAAAAGTCTCCTCTTATTCTGTAATGGGCCAGTTTGGCCATCTTTAATTCAGTCAATTGTCATTCTTTACGGTTTATTTCCACTAAATCTTTGGTAACCTCATGTCGCCCTTCCTTCTTTTTTTTTTTTTCTGGTTTGCCTTGGTTAAATTTAAGTATCTTTTTTATTTTTTGGTAAAACTTGAACAATGCATTCATTTAGTTATTTCCTTGTCGTGTATATGATGGTGAAGAAATTTGGTGTGATTGGACGTTAAAAATGCTTCAATCTGCTTTTGATTTGACTCTTGCTGAGAAAATACTTATCCTTCAATTCAATTTTAAAAATTCCAAGGGCCTCCTCCAGTTATTGTGCTACACACAATAAATTAATGCATGATCTTTTCTTTTCTCAATTTGAAGTGGAGTCAAGTCCCTTACTGTCTTAGTTAAGGTAAAAGAAGTATCCAGTACTAAGTGGAGTTAAGTTCTTACCGTCTTAATTAAGTGGAGTCAAGTCCATCATCTCCCATATGACAAAAAAAAAAAGAGTGCCTTCTTCCACTTAATAATTTTTAGTGGGAACGTCTTGAAACAAGTCCAAAGAGGTAATGAACGAGGACTCCATTGGGTGTTGACTTCAATAACCAAATTAATTAGTAAAACCATTGTCGCAATTTGCCAAGACTTCAAAATCTCTTCCACAACGAATCATAGAAAGTTGCAACATCCATCTCTAACAACAGGATCCCATATAACTGTAGACATCCCCATTTATTGACATCTCACTTCCAAGACCATACTCATAAACCCAACAACAATAACATTAGAAATTATAATAATCTTTTGAAAAGTAAATTACCTGTTCAATTTTTTTAGTAAGCATGAGTTAATATTAATGTAGCAGAATATCAAAAGTCTTGCAATTCCCTGCAGCTGCATAACACGAGTTCAGGACACCTTGAGGATCATGAAAATCTTTGTTCTACATCTGATGTAGGACAGAATTCTAATCTTTGTCCTACATTATTTTTTGTTATTAGATTTTCCAATATTAATTATGATTTTATATTTGGGAAGTTTAATTATTTTAGGATTTTGGTTAAATTAGGAAGGTTTATTTTAGTTTCTTATTTAATAATTCCTTATCTCTTGTTCTATTAACACTAGGATAAATTTAGTATAAATAGATTTGTTATCCTACAAACAATAATAATGGCTTATCAATAAAATTTCTTAATGGTTTCTTGGTGAACTGTTTTGTCGTAGATTCGGCATTTTCTTGTGGATTCAAAAAATCTCCTTATACATTCAGGAGTTTTATTATTGGATTTGAGCTACTATGCTAAAAAGTGTATCTAGTGTCTATCCTATTCTGCTGCATCACAAACAGAATGGCATTTCATTATAATCAGTTCTGAAATCATTCCTAGTCCACTCTCAAACGCACTAGCTTGACCCATCGCCGACTCGGTCAAGTTAGTGTGCCTCTTGATTTGATTTTCAAACTCAAATGAAATTATAAAACATATATAAAATAATTATAGAATCTTCCTGGGGATTGGTCTTCCATTTTTTGTTAATTTCATCAACTTAATTGAAAGCAGTTTGTCTGTTTCATGCCATGGCTGTTTGTTTTCTACACGTTTCGCTTGCTTTAGTCTATATGGACATTCTGCAAAAGCTTCAAACAAGTTAAGCTTTGTTCAGAAAATGTTTATGCCACAATTCAATTTTCAAAATACTCAAGTCCTTTGTGTTGCGCATAAGAAATTGGTCAATTCCATAGTTCTTTTGTCAAATTTAAGTGAAGTCTAGCCTCATTCCTCTTTGTTTTCTGGTAAAGAAATGATGATCATGAGTACATAGCATTAAATTTCTACCAATAATCATAGAATGTTGCAAAAGTCAATATCTTCCACTGAAAATATAGAAAGTTGCAAAATCAATTTCCCTGGAAATTTCTGAGTACTGTGGTTCATTATGATGCTTGGAGAAGTTGAACCCTCCATAGTTAACGTATTATTCACTCTGGCAAGAAGTTGAAACCAGAAACAAAGTTGCAAAAAAAATTTATAGGAAACTTCAAATGAAATAATACAAATTAAGCACATTTTTCAAACGAAAAATAAATTGGCATCGTGATTCAATTGGTGTTTGACGCTGGCTCTTTAAGAAGCAGGACCGAAGCCGTAGAGAGGAAGCGGGAGTTTCCCACCCCATCTTGCATGCTTTGGGCCCATTTTCGGCCCAGAATTATTATTATTGGGTCCTCTTTTAGAGGATTGGACCTAGATTTGGAAAAAAAATTATTTAGACCCAGACATTAGTGTTATTAATTATTTGATTAAATAGACTATATTATACAATATTCATTATTAAATCTTTAATTATTTTAATTATTGTTATTTACTTAAATTATTGGCACAGTGGTTTTGACTGGAGCTTATGAAAGAAAAGATTGAGTAGAGTTTATAAGAGTAGAGCTTTTGTGAAAATTTTGTTAATTGTTTTTTAGGAAAATGTAAAAAAGCTATCTTATGTTAATTTACCAAGAAGGCTTTAATTTTCTAGAATAAATCAAGTTAAATTTATAAAATAAAGTAAGAAAATTTTGAAATTTCAGCACTTTAAATAAGCTACAAAAAGCTTATAAAATTTGAGTTTCTCCTTATAAGTTGTAAAATAATTTATTTAAAATCCTAAAAGAACTTTTGAAATACAATCAAACAGTCTTAAAAAATATATAATTACTTATATGACCCTATTTTAAGAGTCAAATTAAAAACAACCCATCTCTAATTAACTCCGCAAATAAGACCTTTGACACAAAATTTGGACGATTTTGCCCTTCTCCTTCAATTCACTTCTTTACTTCTTTCTTTCTCCTCTTCTCTTCTCTTCTCTTCTATCTTCTCCTTAATGTTTTAGATTTATGTTTTTTGTATTTTTGTATATAGTTAGGGTGATATTATGTTCATATGTGTTTAATATAAGTGAAATATTGCATATTTAGGGGAAAATTGGTTACTGAACAGCATTTAACTGAACGAGATGGCTTCGGGATGTTTCCATACAAATTATTACTATCAATATCAAAATATTGGAGTTTAGTACCAGAGAGATTAGCGATTGAATGAGGAAATGGTGCTTTGAATTTGTTTTCAGCGATGATGAAAGCCCTCGAATTGCTGCCTATTGGCCAAAGAATCGATAAATCACATCTCATCGCCTTCCCCACTTCCTAAATTATTACGGCCAAAAATTACAACTTCAAGATGTTGCATGCCTCGAAAATTGTATCAACGGACAATTTTCCTGAAAAACCATTAATGGCCATTTGGATATGTTGGAGTTCTGAAGAATTGGATAAAGATACTGGAATAGATCCACCAAATTTTTTTTCTGAGATTTGAAAAATTTTGAGATGAGGAAGAGTAAGACTTCCTTTTAAGTCGATTGCCACCCAAAGAAAAAAAATATGAGGAAGGAAAGATCGTATATTGAAGGAAGGACTGTACCAGATAGGTTGTTATTACCAAGTCCAAGAGAGTCTAAGTTATTCAGTTGACCCAATGAATCTGGAATATTTCCTTCCAATTTATTATGAGCCATGGATATACTTTCCAGGGAGGTAAGATTCCCAAGAAAATGCGGAATGGCTCCTGTAAAACTGTTACGGTGCTCAGCTATTTCTTTGAGGTTGAACAAGGAGATAAACTCCGGTGGAATTTTCCCAACAAGCTTGTTAAATCCTAAATATAAAAATGTGAGCCTGGAACAACGGGACAAGTTGGCTGGAATTTCTCCAACCGAGGAGTTATTGTGCAGCAGTATTTCTTCTAACCGGAACAGACGGCCAACTTCAGGAGGGATTTCACCTTGGATGCTGTTGTTTGCAGATCGGTAGGAAGCTAAGGTTGTCAATGCATGGTGACAAGGACCCCAACAAACCTCTAGAACCGTGACTCTTCTATGCCTGCGACTACATGTAACGCCCTCCCATTCTCAGAAATGAAGAGATTCATTCCATGAGTTGAGGACCCCTTGAGGATCATGTATAATATTCAGACTTGGAATGCCTGTAAGGCGATAAGATGTGTCTCTTTTTCAGTCAATTCGGAATCGACGTTTTAATGTTCGTCACCGTGATGACAAAAACGAAAACTGATTGAAAGCAAAGTGAGACTGATCATTGTATTCATCCTTGAAAGCAAGAAGGCAAATTCTTTGATGATGTGATTGTGAAAGACTTTAAAAATCTACCAAGGGGTATATATAAATGCCAAGTGATTGATGCTGAAATCAGAGACTTCACACACTGTATACGCCTTTATTAAAAAACTTATTAATCATACTGTTTTCTAGCAATATATAATCCAATAGTTTAGAACAATTTTAACTTGAGATTGTATTTTTGCATATCGCATATCAGAAGTTTTAAAGAGTGCTAATATAATAAAAAGGAAATTTTGCTTGGTATATGTCATCTCATTTAATCCTGGATTATTGCACCATTACATATTGGAAAAGAACTTCAATAAATAAAAATGAACAAGTGAACATCTGTAGAAATATAAATTTCATATAAAATCTGAATAACATACGACAATATTAAGGATGAATGGTTCTATTCTCAGCTTTACAATTTCAGGCTGATACACTAAAATGTTTTAAGTTGATTCATCCCTCAATCTCTGATTTCGGGTGTTTATCATTTAAGCCTTTTCCTTTTTGGTTGTGAGATTTTTGGCCGACAGTTCCGTTATAGGACAAAATAGTATTAGGATGATTCCGAAACCGCAGCCTAGTCCCATTGAATCTCTCTGTGGAATGTCCATTCAGAAGGATTTAACGTAGTCTTTCCATCAGCCGCCACAAGATCATATGCCGAATCCTCTGCAAATTCAGTGGGCATGGACTTCCAGTGCAGAGATGGCTTCCACTCAGCTTCTTTGAGCACTTTCAGTATCTCTGCCACCACAATCTTACTCCCCTCCTCAGACAAATGAATTCCATCTCTGGGCAAGAGAAAATAATTTACTATATTTGCATTCTGACAATTCATTGACTGGTTTGTGTCATTTCAATGACAGACAAATGTCACTATAGAGAATGACAAATGAATAACAATTGCACTAAAATGACAACCTATTATTCAACTTTTAGACAAGAAGAGAAAGAAGACTGCCCAAATGGACCACACACAAATTTACCACGACAACGTAAAGCAAATTTTCAACTTCCTGGGCTTGGTGCATGTCTCTTGCTCTCAGAGGAAAATTTCTTTTGGTATACAAGCAAAAAGATATGAACAGTAATCAAAACTAAACTGGAAATAAACTAATGGCTATAAGCTGTCTTCGGAAGTGAGTAAAACCAACTTGATTTCCATAGCTCATCTTTCTTTAGAAACAAAGGCCTGCTCATGGTAATTTCATCGATTATATAGAACACTATAAAACTGCCAAAATTGATTCTGACAGCCAGAAACCATGAGTTTCTCACTACCCACAAAAAAGTTTAAACAAATACAATGCATTAAAGGAAACACCATGCTGACGATAACCAGGACAATTTTTTCCCCAAGACAGTAGTGGAATATAACATCTAATATGAGAAAAGTAATACATAAATGAGATGGGTCATGAGTGTGCATATATAATAGAAGGAATTCCAATAAGTATCTTCCGAATAACTACTGCTTTATGGCACCATAGCCTATTGGAGAAGACCCAAAACAAGTATGTAAATTTCAGCTTTCTTTTTAAGTGAAAATTCTCCAGCTAATTTATGAATATAGAAAACAGAGAAACTTCAATTGCAGAAAAAACAAAAACCAGATACATAAGTTGGCCTAAGAAGATCAGAAATGATGATATTGTCAATCTTGATCATGTCAGAAAAAAGGAAGTGCAGTAAATATGGCAAGCTTACTTACGTAAAGCAATCAGTCATCCAATTCTCTCTCTGCTGAAATGCAGTGAAAAGATCAACCACATTCACATCTAACTCCTGGCACATCTTTATACAAGCTTCTGAGTAATTCTTGCATAGCTCATTTGTTCTTACTAGCTCACTAAAAATTCCACTGGAATATTTAAAAGATATACCAGCCTTAGAATTGACATTTTGCCACAAAAAACACAGAAAATTCAACACAGATATATACATCACAGCACCTTGTGCCTCGATTAACTCTGTCTTCATCAACAGGAGGACAACTTAGAAAAATAATGCGGGTACCACCTGGAAGACTCTGTTTTCAAACATTTAGACTGAGGGTCAAATATCATTCTTCATTAGAAACATGAAATGTCAGTTAAGTTTGAGAGATGTTCAATGGCAACACATACAAAACTAAAACTGAATACATTTAAGCATTGAGGGTTAAATGCCTAACGAAACCGAAGCTTTAAAAAACTTGTGCGTGAAGAAATAACCTTGAGATGATTTGCAATCTTTTTCATGTTTTCAACATATTCAGAAAGCGGAACGTGAGGACCTAGGCCAGATGAGTGAGGCCCCATTGAATCATTACCACCAAAATAAACAATCACCAAAGAAGGCTGTGTAGCATCATCCTGTATGGCCAAACAAAGACAATACAATAAAATAAAGATGGGATCAGAGAACCACCACAAAAGGAACCACTTCAAACATCTAGTAATTATCACATTATACAGAATCTCAACTTTTTATATCCCTGGTAATTATCATATCATTTATCATCTTATTCCATCGTCTTGTTCAACTAATAAGTGCTTAAACAACATACGGAATGAATTAATCTAAATAAGCTACATTTAGTAATATTAATACAAAAATGTCGTAATAATACCTTGGGAAAAACTTGATCAAGAACCTCAACGGCACGTCGTGAGTTCCATCCGTAATATCCTCGAAGAATAATGTCCGCCTAAATATGAAAAACGATACACAAATAAATAAACAAAAATCTAGCTGCTTAAAATAGTCCTAACAAGAGAGAGAGTGAGGGGAAAAAAAAACTTTGCGAGAGTAAACGTCGGCGAGAATGGCGCCCCAACCGCCATTGCTGAAGCTGAGCTGGACAATGGAGGATCCAAAGAGGACAAACCGAGGCCTAAGAGGTCCCACCATTTTGTCAGTTTATCAGTGAATCACCGACTCTTGGCTGCCGAGGAAGAATCGAGAGTTGACGAAATGGTTTAATCAGCTTCTCCTTTACAATAACTAGTAGTTAGAATTTCGGTGATGTTGATATAAATTTAATAAAACTCTACGCACTGCAAAACCCGCCATGTTAACCAGCTTTTGTATTTAATGGGGTAGCTACCGTAATTGGCCTTCCACCTTCCATCCCTCTCAATAACCATTCTGTCCATTCCTACTTTTATACATTGACATTGATGTGGACTCGATATTGTTAAAACGATGCTGTCAAAACTGGACAGGTGACGAGTATCTGGATTCTGTAAACGCGGGATTTGGGGGTATGAAGTTGTCTCTGATTGTATTTGTAAGTAACTCACCAAACTTTAACTTGCCAACCGTCTGTAGCCGCAGCCTTTAATACAGTCTATGACGAGTCGTTTGACTATTGGTTTAAGCCGATCAAAAGATGACATTACATGCTTCCACTTAATTATCACCGTGCGATTAGGTTAGGTCCTCGAGATTGTCGTAGCCTTCTTGATTACAGTCTTGTGACAGTAAACGATCGGAGCGGTGGGACCATTACTCTTTAATTGTATCACTCAATATTTCTTTTCTTTCATTATTATTAATAAATTTAAATCTAGATAGTTAAATCAATTTTGATATTTTTTCAAACGTGTATGGTTTGTCATCGTATAACCAGATGTCTTTAAAAGAAAAAATCAAAAAATCAAAAAAAAATTTAAAATTAATATATCCCAAGATTAACTAATAAATTTTAATATTATATAATCAAAATTAATCATAAAATTAAAAATCTATATTATTTCTTCTCAACCATTCATACCATTTGTAAGATTAATGTTAATATATATATCTCTATTTGTATTATCATTATCATGCAAAATAGGCAATATATCTCTCTGTTCACTTTCTTCATGCAAAATGAGTAAATGTAGAAAGGTTTTAGTGAACTGGGTTGGGTGACCCAGATCCGACCCCAAAAAATTTTTTGTCCTTCGGCTCAAATTAATAAACTCGTATCAATATTTTAAGGATATGAACCGATATGTATCGTATTGTAGGATGCATATCAATACATCGAAAGGTTTAAGATATACTCTCTGATACGTATCGTTGACAACCCATATCGAATCGTATCATAAGATATGTATCATATATCGTAGGATACTAATAACTATGATAAATAGCCTATACAAAACTATATGAATATGATAGCACATTAGCACCTAATTTTCCAGAGTTGGCAATTTGATCGATGATTTATCACTCATGGACGTTGATAAGATTCTTCTATTTAGCAGCATCTTACTAGGATAGAATAGCTTTAAAATAAAGTGAAGGATGAGGTTTAAACAAGGAAAGACTTATAGTGNCCTAAGATTAATTAATAAATTTTATGATATTATTAACTTTAAATTATAATATTATATAATTAAAATTAATCACAAAATTAAAAATCTATATTATTTCTTCTCAACCATTCATATCATTTGTAAGATTAATGTTAATATATATATCTCTATTTGTATTATCATTATCATGCAAAATAGGCAATGTATCTCTCTATTCACTTTCTTCATGCAAAATGAGTAAATATGGAAAGGTTTTAGTGAACCGGGTTGGATGACCCAGATCCGACCCTAAAAATTTTTTTGTCCTTTGGCTCAAATTAATAAACTCGTATCAATATTTTAAGGATATGAACCGATACGTATCGTATTGTAGGATGCATATCAACATATCGAAAGGTTTAAGATATACGTATCGTTGACAACCCATATCGAATCGTATCATAAGATATGTATCATATATCGTAGGATACTAATAACTATGATAAATAGCCTATACAAAACTATATGAATATGATAGCACATTAGCACCTAATTTTCCAGAGTTGGCAATTTGATCGATAATTTATCATTCATGAACGTTGATAAGATTCTTCTATTTAGCAACATCTTACTAGGATAGAATAGCTTTAAAATAAAGTGAAGGATGAGGTTTAAACAAGGAAAGGCTTATAGTGGATACTTGGGTATCTAAAGATGAGAAATGACGTAATTAAGGGTGATCGGTTTCGGATACCTTGTATTTTTTTAAGGAACCAGAACTGATCAATTTCGGTTTCTAAAAACCTGAAACTGGAGCCTGAAACATATGTTCCAGTTTCGATTTCGATCCTACCTTTTATCCATACTCATCCCTAGACTTAATAAGCAACAAAATGCTTCCAAGAGTACATTAACACCATTAAATAGCTCAATTATCTTCCATCAGTGACGATTCAACTTATAATAATTGATATCTCTAATTCATTTGTAGAGATGTAATTAATAGAAAGATTTGCCCGTCTCTCTTACTTCAATTTTGTTTCTAATTGCTTGTGTCGGGTTAATGTGTTTGGTGATGAAGTCTCTGAGTTGTCTTGTCACCCTCTTCAATAAACCAACAAGTTGCAGCTTTCAATCAATTTATGTCTGCAACTGACACAAGTGAGCGTGGCCTACAATAATAAAATTCAAACCAACTACCAAACTTATGTCCAATCCCGTACTTGAGGAGCAAAACCGGCCGCACATTCCGCATAGAATACTACAGCCAAAACTAAGAGATTCCAAAATTCTGTGTATTATTCAAACAATACCTCAAGAAACACTTTGTTTCTTTCAGCTTATTATTCAGTAATATTTTTGAATGACGTTTAACAACATTAATCAACCCCCCAGGAACATGGGAAGGTAGTATGTGTATATGAAAAAATAATTTTATCAGTTTTCTTTTTTTAAATAAAGAATAAATGTAGCAATCCGAGCTTGAAACCTGCACGTTGATGGAAAGATCTCAACCACGGAGGCAATGAATATGAGAATTAGTAACTGAAACAGAGTATATGTGATTGTTAACTTCACAAAGAAAGAGCTTTCCGGAACTGTAAAAGCCACATGAATATCTGTATACTGAAAAGTCGAGCTTCCAAGTAGATCTCCTCCAACCAGATACTGAAATAGTTTAAGAAGGATTTATTCTGCGACATCTTTGCCTCAATGACTGCCTTTGAAGAAACTTTTCCGATGATCAAGAATGTCTCAGGAGAAGATCCCTGAACCTGTCAAAAGAACATTTCTACCAGGGGAGTGGTAGATTCTATTAATAGTTATCAAAACCAAAATAATTTGTAAAGAAAACTGCCCAAGTGGAGGTGAGAAAACTATTTATCCCCCACTAACTACATAAATCACGACAATATTATTACAGGAAAGATAAAAGCCAAAAATCAAGTCATGCAAAGCAATAGAAAACGAGAAACAAAGAGGTGGAACAATGTGCAATACCAGAGAATTATTAACTGCTCGTAAACAGTCATTTGTCTTCAGCATTAACAGAATTACACGTGGCAGTCTCCTNCAAGGAATCTTACCTTAGGATGCCTTAGATTAATTCTCTACCAAGATCCAACTAAACACCCTCAAAAATCCTTGAAAGCTTGAAGGAAAAATTGAGAGGAAATGGAGAATGAAAGAGGCGGTGGAAGAAGATGAATGAAAGGGTTTCTAAAGTTAAACCCTTATTATCTCATATTTTATCCACTCTTCCTCATTTTACCCTTACTCTTGCTTAAGAATTCCACCTTTACCCTTTTAATTCTTTACAAATGCACCCCCATTTAAGCTATTCTTCATGCAATTTTCTTACATTTCACTCCCCACTTTTCCTGCTAATTAGGGGTAGAATGGTCATTGTGCCCTAAAGGAAGAATTCTCTAGAAACTTCAATAAACATTTTGTTAGGCTCTTCGCTGCGGCGAAGCTATTTCTTCGCCCCGGCAAACATCACAGAACCTACATCGTGTGTTACAGGACCTCATCGCCGTGGCGAAGATTCTTCTTCGCCCCGGTGAAGTTTATAACACCAAAATTCCACCAAGTCTCTACAATTTCAGGACAATCACTCAACCAAACCAATACATCCATTCAACCAAGGGCCAACCAAACCATATTAACAATATTCCAATTCAAATAAGAGTAAAATAAGAGACATTAGCTACGCACCTCGAGTGGGGCGTTACAATTCTCTCCCCCTTAAAGAATTTCATCCCCGAAATTCACACAAACAACTCCGGGTAACGATTCTGCATATCTTGTTCTACCTCCCATGTGGCCTCTTCTACTTTGTGATTTCTCCAAAGGATTTTCACTAAAGGAGTACTCTTGTTGCGATGTTCTTTAATCCTTCGGTCTAAGATCTGAATTGGGCGCTCTTCATACACCAAATTCTCTGCTAAGGCAATGTCCTCTAAACTCATAATATGGGAGGGATCATTTACATACTTTTGAAGCATTCAGACATGGAAAACATCATGCACCTTGTCCATACTAGGTGATAGTGCCAATCTGTAGGCCACCTTTCTCACTCCCTGCAATACTTCAAATGGACCTATGAATCTCGGTGCTAACTTCCCTTTGCTTCCGAACTGCATTACTCGCTTATAGGGGGAAACTCTTAGAAACACTTTGTCACCCACTCTGAATTTAACATCTTTCCTCTTCAAATCAACATAACTTTTCTGTCTATCTTGGGCTTGTTTCATTCTGTTTCTGATTAACTTTACATCCTCGATCATCTTCTGAGTTATTTCTGGCCAAAGAGCGGTACTCAACTCATCCTTTTTGGCTATCTCATCCCAATGTAGTGGAGACCGACATCGTCTACCATATAAAGCCCCGTAAGGTGCCATCTTAATTGTAGACTGGTAACTGTTATTGTAGGCAAACTCCACTAAGGGTAACATCTCATGCCAGGATACTTTATAGTCTATACAGCAAGCTCTCAACATATCCTTAAGCACCTTATTCGTTCTCTTTGTTTAACCATCTGTTTGAGGATGATAGGCGGTGCTGAATCTAAACGAGTACCCAAATTCCACTGTAAACTCATCCAGAAAGCTGAGACAAACCTGGAGTCTTTGTCTAACACTGTTGTCTTGGGCACTCCATGCAATCTAACTATCTCCTTAATATAAATCTGAGCCAATTGATTCGTAGTAGTGCTTTCCTTTACTAGAAGAAAATGGGCTGATTTAGATAGTCTATCCGCAATCACCCATATAGCATTATATCCCTTCTGTACTCTAGGGAGACCTGTGATAAAATCCATCGAAATGCTCTCCCATTTCCATTCTGGAATACTAAGTGACTGAAGCAACCCTGATGGCCTTTGATGTTCTACTTTCACCTGTTGGCAAACCAGGCACTTAGCTACAAATTCTGTAACATCTCTCTTTAATCCTAGCCACCAATAGCCTTTCTTTAAATCTTGATACATCTTGGTTGCTCCTGGATGAGCAGTGTATGGTGTGTCATGAGCCTCCATAAGAATTTTCTTCCTTAACTCATCAATCGGAGGAATGCACAATCTATTTTTGAAATAGAGAACACCATCCTTTAAATAGAACTCTGATGTCTTGCTCTCATACACCTGCTGAACTATTCTCTGACACCACTCATCAACCACTTGCTTTTCTTTAACTTCTTCCAGTAAGGTAGACTGAACTTCTAACTTAGCAATCCATCATGAGATTACTTCAATCTGCTCTTTGCATAACTCTGCTAATAACTCTTTCTGTCTAGTGAGCCGGGACAAATAAGCTTTTCTACTCAAGGCATCGGCTACTACATTGGCTTTCCTCAGTTGATACTTAATCTCACACTTATAATCTTTAACCAGCTCCAACCATCTTCTCTGTCTCATATTCAACTCCTTTTGAGTGAAAAAGTACTTTAAACTCTTATGATTGGTGGAGATATTACTCTTGGCACCATAAAGGTAATGCCTCCAAATCTTCAATGCAAAGACCACCGCTGCCAACTCTAGGTCATGAGTAGGGTATCTCGTCTCATACTCTTTCAATTGCCAAGAGGCATATGCTATCACCCTACCTAACTTCATTAACACAGCGCCAAGTCCTTGCAAAGAGGCATCTGTATAAATGTCATAATCTACACCCTCCTATGGTAACATTAACACAGGAGCTGTTGTTAATCTCTTCTTCAACTCTTGAAAACTCTCCTCACATGCTTTTGACCATGTGAAAGGAGTTCTTTGCTTGGTAAGAGCTGTCAACGGTTTAGCCAATTGGGCAAACCCGGCTACAAATTGCCGGTAGTAACCTGCTAGGCCCAAGAAACTTCTTATCTCTTTTACTGTCTTCGGCCTCTGCCATTCAAGGATTGCCTTCACTTTACTCGGATCTACCGAAATCTCTTCCTTAGACACAGTATGGCCTAGAAACAATACTTGATCAAACCAGAATTCTCACTTGGAAAACTTAGCATATCATCTATGAAAACCACTATGAATTCTCCTTTCCCTTAATCGTTGCAACACTAATCTCAAGTGTTCCTCATGCTCTTATCTCGACTTAGAGTAAACCAGGATATCATCTATGAAAACCACTATGAATTGATCCAAACAATCATGGAATACCCGGTTCATCAAGTCCATAAAAACTGCTGGGGCATTAGTCAAGCCAAAAGGCATCACTACAAATTCATAATGCCCATACCTTGTATGAAAAGCCATCTTTGCTACATCTTGCTCGGCCACTCTTGCTTGATGGTACCCTGACCTCAAATCAATTTTGGAGAACACTGCTGCTCCTTTCAACTGATCAAATGGATCACCAATACGAGGTAATGGTTACTTTTTCTTCACTGTTACTTTATTGAACTCTCCATAGTCTATACACATCCGTAGTGACCCATCTTTCTTCTTCACAAAAAAGATTGGAGCTCCCCGGGGAGAATGACTCGGTTGGATAAAGCCTTTATCCAAAATCTCTTGGAGTTGGTTCTTTAATTCCTGAAGCCCTTGAGCGTTTTCTATTTGGTATAATCAATACTATGTTTACCTAGACAACAGAGTGGATCTTGCCAAAAACTTGATGAAAAAACGACCAGAAAGCTGCATAGGGCCTTTACACCGTTTTACTTAGTTTTTTACCCACCAGTAATGGGTCTCGATAGTAGGCGAATCGAGAAGTGGTTTTCAAGTGTTTTCTATTTGGTATAATCAATACTATGCTTAGAGAAACAACAAAGTCGATCTCGTCAAAAACCTGATGACAAATAGACCAGAAAGCCGCATAGGGACTATAAGCCGTTTTACTCAGTTTTTTCAGCCACCAGTAATGGGTCACAATTGTGGGGGAATCGAGCACTAGTTTTTTAGCGTTTTCTATTTGGTATAATCAATGCTATGTTTACCTAGACAACAGAGTCAATCTTGCCAAAAACGTGATGACAAAACGACCAGAAAGCCACATCGGGCCTATACGCTGTTTTACCCAGTTTTTTCAGCCACTAGAATGGGTCTTGATTGTGGGCAAATCGAGAACTGGTTTTTGAGCGTTTTCCATTTGGTATAATCAATCCTATATTTAGGGAGACAATAGAGTCGATCTCGTCGAGAATCTAATGAAAAAACGAACAGAAAGCCGCATAGGGCCTATATGCGGTTTTACTCAGTTTTTTTAGCCACCAATAATGGGTCTAGATTATGGGCAAATCGAGCACTGGTTTTTCAGCGTTTTCAATTTGGTGTAATCAATACTATGTTTACCTAGACAATAGAGTTAATCTCGCTGAAAATTTGTTGAAAAAACGACCAGAAAGCCGCATAGGGCCTATACGCCGTTTTACTCAGTTTCTTCAGCCACCAGTAATGGGTCTCGATTGTAGGCGAATCGAGCACTAGTTTTTTAGTGTTTTCTATTTGGTATAATCAACACTATGCTTAGAGAAAGAACAACATTGACCTCACCGAAAACCTGATGACAAATAGACCAAAAAGCCGCATAGGGCCTATAAGCCGTTTTACTCAGTTTTTTCAGCCACCTGTAATGGGTCTCAATTGTGGGCGAATTGAGCACTAGTTTTTGAGCATTTTCTATTTGGTATAATCAATACTATGTTTCCCTAGACAACAGAGTTGATATTGCTGAAAGCCTGATGACAAAACGACCAGAAAGCCATATCGGGCCTATATGCAGTTTTACCAAGTTTTTTCAGCCACCAGAATGGGTCTCGATTGTGGGCAAATCGAGAATTGGATTTTGAGCATTTTCTATTTTCTATAATCAATCCTATATTTAGGGAAACAACAGAGTCGATCTCACCGAGAACCTGGTGAAAAAACGACCAGAAAGTCGCACAGGGCCTATATGCGGTTTTACTCAGTTTTTTCAGCCGCCAGTAATGGGTCTCGATTATGGACAAATCGAGCACTGGTTTTTTAGTGTTTTCAATTTGGTGTAATCAATACTATGTTTACCTAGACAATAGAGTTGATCTCGCTGAAAACCTGTTGAAAAAACGATCAGAAAACCGCTAGGGCCTATACGCCGTTTTACTCAATTTCTTCAGCCACCAGTAATGGGTCTCGATTGTGGGTGAATCGAGCACTGGTTTTTGAGCATTTTCTATTTGGTATAATCAATACTATGTTAACCAAGACACCAGAGTCAATCTCACCAAAAACCTGATAACAAAACGACCAGATAGCCGCATAGGGCCTATACCCTGTTTTACTAAGTTTTTTCAACCACCAGTAATGGGTCTCGATTGTAGGCGAATCGAGCGCTAGTTTTTGAGCGTTTTCTATTTGGTATAATCAATACTATGCCTAGAGAAAGAACAGCATCGACCTCGCTAAAAACCTGATGACAAATAGACCAAAAAGCCGCATAGGGCCTACGAGCCGTTTTACTCGGTTTTTTCAGCCACCCGTAATGGATCTCAATTGTGGGCGAATCGAGCACTAGTTTTTGAGCATTTTCTATTTGGTATAAACAATACGATGTTAACCTAGACACCATAGTCAATCTCACCAAAAACCTGATGACAAAACTACCAGATAGCCACATAGGGCCTATACCCCGTTTTACTAAGTTTTTTCAACCACCAGTAATGGGTCTCGATTGTAGGCGAATCGAGCACTAGTTTTTGAACGTTTTCTATTTGGTATAATCAATACTATGCTTAGAGAAAGAACAGCGTCGACCTCCTCGAAAACCTGATGACAAATAGACCAAAAAGCTGTATAGGGCCTATAAGCCGTTTTACTCAGTTTTTTCAGCCACCCGTAATGGGTCTCAATTGTGGGCGAATCGAGCACTAGTTTTTGAGCATTTTCTATTTGGTATAAACAATACGATGTTAACCTAGACACCATAGTCAATCTCACCAAAAACCTGATGACAAAACTACCAGATAGCCACATAGGGCCTATACCCCGTTTTACTAAGTTTTTTCAACCACCAGTAATGGGTCTCGATTGTAGGCGAATCGAGCACTAGTTTTTGAACGTTTTCTATTTGGTATAATCAATACTATGCTTAGAGAAAGAACAGCGTCGACCTCCTCGAAAACCTGATGACAAATAGACCAAAAAGCTGTATAGGGCCTATAAGCCGTTTTACTCAGTTTTTTCAGCCACCCGTAATGGGTCTCAATTGTGGGCGAATCGAGCACTAGTTTTTGAGCGTTTTCTATTTAGTATAATCAATACTATGTTTCCCTAGACAACAGAGTCGATCTAGCCAAAAACCTGATGACAAAACGACCAGAAAGCCACATCGGGCCTATACGCAGTTTTACCCAGTTTTTTCAGCCACCAGAATGGGTCTCGATTGTGGATGAATCGAGAACTGGTTTTTGAGCGTTTTTTATTTGGGATAATCAATCCTATATTTAGGGAGACAGCAGAGTTGATCTCATCGAGAACCTGATGAAAAAATGACCAGAAAGCTGTATAGGGCCTATATGTGGTTTTACTCTGTTTTTTTAGCCACCAGTAGTGAGTCTCAATTATGGGCAAATCGAGCACTGTTTTTTTAGAGTTTTCCATTTGGTGTAATCAATACTATGTTTACCTAGACAATAGAGTTGATCTCGCTGAAAACCTGTTGAAAAAACGACCACAAAGCCGCATAGGGCCTATAAGCCATTTTACTCAATTTCTTCAGCCACCAGTAATGGGTCTCAATTGTGGGCGAATCGAGCACCGGTTTTTGAGAATTTTCTATTTGGTATAATCAATACTATGTTAACCAAGACACTAGAGTCAATCTCACCGAAAACCTGATGACAAAACGACCAGATAGCCGCATAGGGCCTATACCCTGTTTTACTAAGTTTTTTCAACCACCAGTAATGGGTCTCGATTTTAGGCGAATCGAGCACTAGTTTTTGAGCATTTTCTATTTGGTATAATCAATACTATATTTAGGGAGACAATAGAGTCAATCTCGCCGAGAACCTGATGAAAAAACGACCAGAAAGCCGCATAAGGCCTATATGCAGTTTTACTCTGTTTTTTCAGCCACCAGTAATGGGTCTCGATTATGGACAAATCGAGCACTGGTTTTTCAGTGTTTTCAATTTGTTGTAATCAATACTATGTTTACCTAGACAATAGAGTTGATCTCGCTGAAAACCTGTTGAAAAAACGACCAGAAAGCCGCATAGGGCCTATACGCCGTTTTACTCAGTTTTTTCTGCCACCAGTAATGGGTCTCGATTTTGGCTGAATCGAGCACTAGTTTTGGATCTTTTTGTTATTGGTATAATCAATACCATGTTTATACAGCCAACAGAGTCAATCTCATCAAAAACCTGATGACAAAACGAGTAGAAACCCGCATAGGGCCTATACACCGTTTTACTCAGCTTTTTCAGCCACCAGTAATGGGTCTTGATTTTGGCTGAATCGCGCACTACGTTTTGAGCGTTTTCCTTTTGGTATAATCAATACTATGTTTAGAGAGCCAACTGAGTAGATCTTGCCGAAAACCTGCTGACAAAACGAGCAGAAAGCCGCATAGGGCCTATACGCCGTTTTACTCAGTTTTTTCTGCCACCCATAATGGGTCTCGATTTTGGCCGAATCAAGCACTAGTTTTTGAGCGTTTTCTATTTGGTATAATCAATACTATGTTTAGAGAGCCAAAAGAGTCGATCTTGCCGAAAACCTGATTACAAAACGAGCAGAAGGGCGCATAGGGCCTATACGCTGTTTTACTCAGCTTTTTCAGCCACCAGTAATGGGTCTCGATTTTGGCTGAATCGAGCACTACTTTTTGAGCATTTTATTTTTGGTATAATCAAACTATTTTTAGAGAGCCAACAGAGTCGATCTCATTGCAAACCTGAGGAAAAAACGAGCAGAATCGAGCACTAGTTTTGGATCTTTTTGTTTTTGCTATAATCAATACTATGTTTATACAGCCAACAGAGTCAATCTCGTCGAAAACCGGGTGACAAAACGAGCAGAAACTTGCATAGGGCCTATACACCGTTTTACTCAACTTTTTCAGCCACCAGTAATGGGTCTCGATTTTGGCTGAATCGCGCCCTAGTTTTTGAGCGTTTTCTTTTTGGTATAATCAATACTATGTTTAGAGAGCCAACAGAGTCGATCTCGCAAAAAACCTTATGCCAAAACGACTAGAAAGCTGCAAAGGGCCCATACGCCGTTCTACTCAGTTTTTTCTGCCACCAGTTATGGGTCTCGATTTTGGCTGAATCGAGCACTAGTTTTGGATCTTTTTGTTTTTGGTACAATCTATACTATGTTTTTACAGCCAACAGAGTCAATCTCGCTGAAAACCTGATGACAAAACGAGCAGAAACCCAAATAGGGCCTATACACCGTTTTACTCAACTTTTTCAGCCACCATTAATGGGTCTCGATTTTGGCTGAATCGAGTACTAGTTTCGGATCTTTTTATTTTTTGCATAATCAATACTATGTTTTGAGAGCCTACAGAGTCGATCTTGCTGAAAACTTGATGACAAAACGAGCAGAAAACCGCATAGGGCTTATACGCCGTTTTACTCAGCTTTTTCAGCCACCAGTAAGGGGTCTCGATTTTGGCTGAATCGAGCACTAGTTTTTGAGCGTTTTCTATTTGGTATAATCAATACTATGTTTAGAGAACCAAAAGAGTCGATCTCGTCGAAAACCTGATGACAAAACGAGCAGAAACCCGCATAAGGCCTATACGCCGTTTTACTCAGCTTTTTCAGCCACCAGTAATGGGTCTCGATTTTGGCTGAATCGAGCACTAGTTTTGGATCTTTTTGTTTTTGGTATAATCAATAATATGTTTAGAGAGCCAACAGAGTCGATCTCATAGGGCCATACGCCGTTTTACTCTTTTTTTCTGCCACCAGTAATGGTCTCGATTTTGGCTGAATCGAGCACTAGTTTTGGATCTTTTTGTTTTTGGTATAATCAATACTATGTTTAGAGAGCCAACAGAGTCGATCTCAAAACCTGATGACAAAACGAGCAGAAAGCCGCATAGGGCCTATACGCCGTTTTACTCAGTTTTTTCTGCCACCAGTAATGGGTCTCGATTTTGGCTGAATCGAGCACTAGTTTTGGATCTTTTTGTTTTGGTATAATCAATACTATGTTTAGAGAGCCAACAGAGTCGATCTCGTTAAAACCTGATGACAAAACGAGCAGAAAGCCGCATAGGGCCTATACGCCGTTTTACTCAGTTTTTTCTGCCACCAGTAATGGGTCTCGATTTTGGCTGAATCGAGCACTATTTTTGGCTTTTTTTTTGGTATAATCAATACTATGTTTAGAGAGCCAACAGAGTCGATCTCGTTGAAAACCTGATGACAAAACGAGCAGAAAGCCGCATAGGGCCTATACGCCGTTTTACTCAGTTTTTCTGCCACCAGTAATGGGTCTCGATTTTGGCTGAATCGAGCACTAGTTTTGGATCTTTTTTTTTTGGTATAATCAATACTATTTTAGAGAGCCACAGAGTCGATCTCAAAAACCTGATGACAAACGAGCAGAAAGCCGCATAGGGCCTATACGCCGTTTTACTCAGTTTTTTCTGCCACCAGTAATGGGTCTCGATTTTGGCTGAATCGAGCACTAGTTTTGGATCTTTTGTTTTTGGTATAATCAATACTATGTTTAAGAGCCAACAGAGTCGATCTCAAAAACCTGATGACAAAACGAGCAGAAAGCCGCATAGGGCCTATACGCCGTTTTACTCAGTTTTTTCTGCCACCAGTAATGGGTCTCGATTTTGGCTGAATCGAGCACTAGTTTTGGATCTTTTTTTTTTGGTATAATCAATACTATGTTTAGAGAGCCAACAGAGTCGATCTCGTTAAAACCTGATGACAAAACGAGCAGAAAGCCGCATAGGCCATACGCCTTATAGTTTTCTCATTTTTTCTGCCACCAGTAATGGGTCTCGATTTTGGCTGAATCGAGCACTAGTTTTGATCTTTTTTTTTGGTATAATCAATACTATGTTTAGAGAGCCAACAGAGTCGATCTCGTTGAAAACCTGATGACAAAACGAGCAGAAAGCCGCATAGGGCCTATACGCCGTTTTACTCAGTTTTTTTGCCACCAGTAATGGGTCTCGATTTTGGCTGAATCGAGCACTAGTTTTGGATCTTTTGTTTTTGGTATAATCAATACTATGTTTAGAGAGCCAACAGAGTCGATCTCGTTAAAACCTGATGACAAAACGAGCAGAAAGCCGCATAGGGCCTATACGCCGTTTTACTCATTTTTTTCTGCCACCAGTAATGGGTCTCGATTTTGGCTGAATCGAGCACTAGTTTTGGATCTTTTTTTTTGGTATAATCAATACTATGTTTAGAGAGCCAACAGAGTCGATCTCGTTGAAAACCTGATGACAAAACGAGCAGAAAGCCGCATAGGGCCTATACGCCGTTTTACTCAGTTTTTTCTGCCACAGTAATGGGTCTCGATTTTGGCTGAATCGAGCACTAGTTTTGGATCTTTTTTTTTTGGTATAATCAATACTATTTTTAGAGAGCCAACAGAGTCGATCTCGTAAAACCTGATGACAAAACGAGCAGAAAGCCGCATAGGGCCTATACGCCGTTTTACTCAGTTTTTTCTGCCACCAGTAATGGGTCTCGATTTTGGCTGAATCGAGCACTAGTTTTGGATCTTTTTTTTTGGTATAATCAATACTATGTTTAGAGAGCCAACAGAGTCGATCTCGTTGAAAACCTGATGACAAAACGAGCAGAAGCCCATAGGGCCTATACGCCGTTTTACTCAGTTTTTTCTGCCACCAGTAATGGGTCTCGATTTTGGCTGAATCGAGCACTAGTTTTGGATCTTTTTGTTTTTGGTATAATCAATACTATGTTTAGAGAGCCAACAGAGTCGATCTCAAAAACCTGATGACAAAACGAGCAGAAAGCCGCATAGGGCCTATACGCCGTTTTACTCAGTTTTTTTCTGCCACCAGTAATGGGTCTCGATTTTGGCTGAATCGAGCACTAGTTTTGGATCTTTTTTTTTTGGTATAATCAATACTATGTTTAGAGAGCCACAGAGTCGATCTCGTTGAAAACCTGATGACAAAACGAGCAGAAAGCCGCATAGGGCCTATACGCCGTTTTACTCAGTTTTTTCTGCCACCAGTAATGGGTCTCGATTTTGGCTGAATCGAGCACTAGTTTTGGATCTTTTTGTTTTGGTATAATCAATACTATGTTTAGAGAGCCACAGAGTCGATCTCGAAAACCTGATGACAAAACGAGCAGAAAGCCGCATAGGGCCTATACGCCGTTTTACTCAGTTTTTTCTGCCACCAGTAATGGGTCTCGATTTTGGCTGAATCGAGCACTAGTTTTGGATCTTTTTGTTTTTGGTATAATCAATACTATGTTTAGAGAGCCAACAGAGTCGATCTCAAAAACCTGATGACAAAACGAGCAGAAAGCCGTAGGGCCTATACGCCGTTTTACTCAGTTTTTTCTGCCACCAGTAATGGGTCTCGATTTTGGCTGAATCGAGCACTAGTTTTGGATCTTTTTTTTTTGGTATAATCAATACTATGTTTAGAGAGCCAACAGAGTCGATCTCGTTAAAACCTGATGACAAAACGACAGAAAGCCGCATAGGGCCTATACGCCGTTTTACTCAGTTTTTTCTGCCACCAGTAATGGGTCTCGATTTTGGCTGAATCGAGCACTAGTTTTGGCTTTTTTTTTTGGTATAATCAATACTATGTTTAGAGAGCCAACAGAGTCGATCTCGTTGAAAACCTGATGACAAAACGAGCAGAAAGCCGCATAGGGCCTATACGCCGTTTTACTCAGTTTTTTCTGCCACCAGTAATGGGTCTCGATTTTGGCTGAATCGAGCACTAGTTTTGGATCTTTTTTTTTTGGTATAACAATACTATTTTTAGAGAGCCAACAGAGTCGATCTCAAAACCTGATGACAAACAGCAAAAGCCGCATAGGGCCTATACGCCGTTTTACTCATTTTTTTCTGCCACCATTAATGGGTCTCGATTTTGGCTGAATCGAGCACTAGTTTTGGATCTTTTTGTTTTTGGTATAATCAATACTATGTTTAGAGAGCCACAGAGTCGATCTCCAAAAACCTGATGACAAAACGAGGAGCAGAAAGCCGCATAGGGCCTATACGCCGTTTTACTCAGTTTTTTCTGCCACCAGTAATGGGTCTCGATTTTGGCTGAATCGAGCACTAGTTTTTTAGCGTTTTCTTTTTGGTATAATCAATACTATGTTTATAGAGTCAACAGAGTCAATCTCATTGAAAACCTGATGACAAAACGAGCAGAAAGCCGTATAGGGCCTATACGCTGTTTTACTCAATTTTTTGTGCCACTAGTAATGGGTCTCGATTTTGGCTGAATCGAGCTCTAGTTTTAGATGTTTTTGTTTTTGGTATAATCAATACTATGTTTGTACAGCCAACAGAGTCGATCTCCCCGAAAACCTGATGACAAAACGAGTAGAAAGCCGTATAGGGCCTATACGCCGTTTAACTCAGTTTTTTCTGCCACCAATAATGGGTCTCGATTTTGGCTGAATCGAGCACTAATTTTTTAGCGTTTTCTTTTGGTATAATCAATACTATGTTTAGAGAGTCAACAGAGTCAATCTCATTGAAAACCTGATGAAAAAACGAGCAGAAGCCGCATAGGGCCTATGCGCCGTTTTACTCAGTTTTTTCTGCCACCAGTAATGGGTCTCGATTTTGGCGGAATCGAGCACTAGTTTTGGATCTTTTTTTTTTGGTATAATCAATACTATGTTTATACAGCCGACAGAGTCGATCTCGCTGAAAACCTGATGACAAAACGAGCAGAAAGCCGTCTAGGGCCTATACGTCGTTTTGCTCAGTTTTTTGTACCACCAGTAATGGGTCTCGATTTTGGCTGAATCGAGCGCTAGTTTTGGATCTTTTTGTTCTTGGTATAATCAATACTATGTTTATATAGCCAACGAGTCGATCTCGCCGAAAACCTGATGACAAAACGAGCAGAAAGCCGTGTAGGGCCTATACGCCGTTTTACTTAGTTTTTTCTGCCACCAGTAATGGGTCTCGATTTTGGCAAAATCGAGCACTAGTTTATTAGCGTTTTCTTTTTGGTATAATCAATACCATCTTTAGTGAGCCAACAGAGTCGATCTTGCCAAAAACCTGACGGCAAAACAAGCACAAAGCCGCATAGGGCCTATACGCTGTTTTACTCAGTTTTTTCAGTCACTAGTAATGGGTCTCGATTTTGGCTGAATCGAGTACTAGTTTTGATATTTTTATTTTTGGTATAATCAATACTATGTTTAAAGAGTCAACAGAGTCAATCTCATTGAAAACCTGATGACAAAACGTGCAGAAAGCAGCATAGGGCCTATACGTCGTTTTACTCAGTTTTTTCTGCCATCGGTAATGGGTCTCGATTTGGCCTGAATCGGGCACTTGTTTTTTCGCGTTTTCATTTTGGTATAATCAATACTATGTTTAGAGAGCCAACAGAGTCGGTCTTGCCGAAAACCTAATGACAAAACGAGCAGAAAGCCGCATAGGGCCTATACGCCGTTTTACTCAGTTTTTTCAGCCACCAGTAATGGGTCTCGATTTTGGCTGAGTCGAGCACTAGTTTTGGATCTTTTTGTTTTTGGTATAATCAATACTATGTTTATACAGCCAACAGAGTCGATCTCGTTGAAAACCTGATGACAAAACGAGCAGAAAGCCGCTTAGGGCCTATACGCCGTTTTACTCAGTTTTTTCTGCCACCAGTAATGGGTCTCAATTTTGGCTGAATCGAGCACTAGTTTTGGATCTTTTTTCTTTTTGGATAATCAATACTGTGTTTACAGTGCCAACAGAGTCGATCTCTTTGAAAACCTGAGGACAAAACGAGCAGAAAGCCGCATTGGGCCTATATGCCGTTTTACTCAGTTTTTTTAGCAGACAGTAATGGGTCTCAATTTTGGCTGAATCGAGCACTAGTTTTAGAGCGTTTTCTTTTTGGTGTAATCAATACTGTGTTTAGAGAGCCAACAGAGTCGATCTTGCCGAAAACCTGATGACAAAACGAGCAGAAAGTCGCTTAGGGCCTATACGCCGTTTTATTCAGTTTTTTCTGCTACCAGTAATGGGTCTCGATTTTGGCTGAATCGAGCACTGGTTTTGGATCTTTTTGTTCTTCGTATAATCAATACTATGTTTATACATCCAACATAGTCGATCTCACCGAAAACCTGATGACAAAACGAGCAGAAACCCGCATAGGGCCCATACAACGTTTTACTCAGTTTTTTCTGCCACCAGTAATGGGTCTCGATTTTCGCTGAATCGAGCAGTAGTTTTGGATCTTTTTGTTTTTTGTATAATCAATACTATGTTTACAGAGCCAAGACAGTTGATCTCATTGAAAACCTGATGACAAACGAGTAGAAAGCCGCATAGGGCCTATACACCGTTTTACTCAGGTTTTTCTGCCACTAGTAATGGGTCTCG
This sequence comes from Pistacia vera, assembly GCF_008641045.1. Lineage (NCBI taxonomy): Eukaryota > Viridiplantae > Streptophyta > Magnoliopsida > Sapindales > Anacardiaceae > Pistacia > Pistacia vera. The sequence goes on along the minus strand of NW_022196607.1, from coordinate 370,256 downwards.
ATTTTCGTTGAATCGGGCGCTAGTTTTGGATCTTTTTATTTTTGGTATAATCAATACTATGTTTAGAGAGCCAACAGAGTCGATCTCATTGAAAACCTGATGACAAAACGGGCAGAAAGCCGCATAGGGCCTATACGCCGTTTTACTCTGTTTTTTCTGCCACCAGCAATGAGTCTCGATTTTGGTTGAATCGAGCACTAGTTTTTGATCGTTTTCTTTTTGGTATAATCAATACTATGTTTAGAGAGCCAACAGAGTCGATCTCATCGAAAACCTGATGACAAAATGAGCAGAAAGCAGTATAGGGCCTATACGCCGTTTTACTCAGTTTTTTCAGCCACCAGTAATGGGTCTCGATTTTGGCTGAATCGAGCACTAGTTTTTGATCTTTTTTTTTTTGGTATAATAAATACTATATTTAGAGAGCCAACAGAGTCGATCTCGTCGAAAACCTGATGACAAAACTACCAGAAAGCCGCATACGGCCTATACGCTGTTTTACTCAGTTTTTTCAGCCACCAGTAATGGGGCTCGATTATGGGTGAATTGAGCGCTAGTTTTGGAGGTTTTTATTTTTGGTATAATTTATACTATGTTTAGAGAGCTAACAGAGCTGATCTCTTCGAAAACCTGATGACAAAACGAGCAGAAACCAACATAGGGCCTATACGCCATTTTACTTGGTTTTTTCAGCCCCCAGTAATGGGTCCTGATTGTGGGTGAATCGAGCACTAGTTTTGGATCTTTATGTTTTTGGTATAATGAATACTATGTTTAGAGAGCCAACAGAGTCGATCTTGTCGAAAACCTGATGACAAAACGAGCAGAAACCAGCATAGAGCCTATACGCCATTTTACTCAGTTTTTTCAGCCACCAGTAATGGGTCTCGTTTGTGGGTGAATCGAGCACTATTTTTTGAGAGTTTTATTTTTTTCATAATCAATACTATGTTTGGAGAGCCAATAGAGCCGATCCCGTCAAAAACCTGATGACAAAACGAGCAGGAAGCAGCATAGGGCCTATACGCCGTTTTAGTCAGTTTCTTCAGCCACCAGTAATGGCTCTCGATTTTTGCTAAATTGAGCGCTAGTTCTGGAGGTTTTTGTTTTTGGTATAATTTATACTATGTTTAGAGGGCTAACAGAGTCGATCTCGTTGAAAACCTGATGACAAAACGAGCAGAAAGCAGCATAGGGCCTATACGCCATTTTACTCAGTTTTTTCAGCCACCAGTAATGGGTCTCGTTTGGGGGTAAATCGAGCACTATTTTTTGAGAGTTTTCTTTTTGGATAATCAATACTATGTTTAGAGAGCCAACAGAGTCAATCCTGTCAAAAACCTGATGACGAAATGAGCAGAAAGCAGCATAGGGCCTATACGCCATTTTACCTAGTTTTTTCAGCCACCAGTAATGGGTCTCGATTTTGGCTGAATCGACCACTAGTTTTGGATCTTTATGTTTTTGGTATAATCAATACTATGTTTAGAGAGCCAACAGAGTCGATCTCGTCGAGAACCTGATGACAAAACGAGCAGGAAGCAGCATAGGGCCTATACGCCGTTTTACTTAGTTTTTTCAGCCACCAGTAATGGGTCTCGATTGTGGGTGAATCGAGGACTATTTTTTGAGCGTTTTCTTTTTGGTATAATCAATACTATGTTTAGAGAGCCAACAGAGTCTATCTCGTTGAAAACCTGATGACAAAACAAGCAGGAAGCAGCAGAGGGCCTAAACGCCATTTTACTCAGTTTTTTCAGCTACTAGTAATGGGTCTCGATTGTGGGTGAATCAAGGACTATTTTTTGAGCGTTTTCTTTTTGGTATAATCAATACTATTTTTAGAGAGCCAACAGAGTCGATCTCGTCAAAAACCTGATGACAGAACAAGCAGAAATCAGCATAGGGCTATACGCCATGTTACTCAATTTTTTTAGCCACCAGTAATGGCTCTCGATTTTGGCTGAATTGAGTGCTAGTTTTGGAGGTTTTTATTTTTGGCATAATTTATACTATGTTTAGATAGCTAACAGAGCTGAACTCATTGAAAACCTATTGACAAAACGAGCAGAAAGCAGCATAGGGCCGATACGCCATTTTACTCAGTTTTTTCAGCTCCCAGAAATGGGTCTCGATTTTGGCTGAATCGAGTACTAGTTTTGGATCTTTTTATTTTTTGTATAATCAATTCAATCTTTAGAGAGCCAACAGAGTTGATTTCGTCGAAAACCTAGTGACAAAACGAGTAGAAACCAGCATAGATCCTGTACGCCGTTTTACTCAGTTTTTTAAGCCACCAGTAATGGGTCTCGATTGTGAGTGAATCGAGCACTATTTTTTGAGCGTTTTCTTTCTGGTATAATCAATACTATTTTTAGAGAGCCAACAGAGTCGATCTCGTCAAAAACCTGATGACAAAACGAGCGGAAAGCAGCATAGGGCCTATACGCCATTTTACTCAGTTTTTTCAGCCACCGGTAATGGGTCTCGATTTTGGCTGAATCGAGCACTAGTTTTTGATCTTTATGTTTTTTTTTATAATCAATACTATGTTTAGAGAGCGAACAGAGTCGAGCTCGTCGAAAACCTCATGACAAAACGAGCAGAAAACAGCATAGGGCCTATACGCCGTTTTACTTTGTTTTTTCAGCCACCAGTAATGGCTCTCAATTTTGGCTGAATTGAGCGCTAGTTTTGGAGGTTTTTATTTTTGGTATATTTTATACTATGTTTAGAGAGCTAACAGAGTCGATCTCGTTGAAAACCTGATGACAAAACGAGCAAAAAGCAGCATAGGACCTGTACGCCATTTTTCTCAGTTTTTTCAGCCACCAGTAATGGGTCTCAATTTTGGCCGAATCGAGCACTAGTTTTGGATCTTTTTGTTTTTGGTATAATCAATACTATCTTTAGAGAGCCAACAGAGTTGATGTCGTCGAAAACCTGATGACAAAAGGAGCAGGAAGCAGCATAGGGCCTATACGCTGTTTTACTCAGTTTTTTTAGCCACCAGTAATCGGTCTCGATTGTGGGTGACTTGAGCGCTAGTTTTGGAATTTTTTGTTTTTGGTATAATTTATATTATGTTTAGAGAGCTAACAGAGTCGATCTCGTTGAAAACCTGTTGACAAAACGAGCAGAAAGCAGCATAGGGCCTATACACCGTTTTACTCAGTTTTTTCAGCCACTAGCAATGGGTCTCGATTTTGGCTGAATCGAGCACTAGTTTTGGATCTTTTTATTTTTTTCTATAATCAATTCAATCTTTAGAGAGCCAACAGAGTTGATCTCGTCGAAAACCTGATGACAAAACGAGTAGAAACTAGCATAGAGCCTATACGCCATTTTACTTAGTTTTTTCAGCCACCAGTAATGGCTCTCGATTTTGGCTGAATTGAGCACTAGTTTTGGAGGTTTTTGTTTTTGGTATAATTTATACTATGTTTAGAGAGCTAACAGAGTCGATCTCGTTGAAAACCTGATGACAAAACGATCAGAAAGCAGCATAGGGCCTGTACGCCATTTTACTCAGTTTTTTCAGCCACCATTAATGGGTGTCTATTTTGGCTGAATCGAGCGCTAGTTTTGGATCTTTTTGTTTTTGGTATAGTCAATACTATCTTTAGAGAGCCAACAGAGTTGATATCGTCGAAAACCTGATGACAAAACGAGCAGGAAGCAGCATAGGGCCTATATGCCGTTTTACTCAGTTTTTTTAGCCACCAGTAATGGGTCTCGATTGTGGGTGAATTGAGCGCTAAATTTGGAGGTTTTTGTTTTTGGTATAATTTACATTATGTTTAGAGAGCTAACAGAGTCGATCTTGTCGAAAACCTGTTGACAAAACGAGCAGAAAGCAGCATAGGGCCTATACGCCGTTTTACTCAGTTTTTTCAGCCACCAGCAATGGGTCTCGATTTTGGCTGAATCGAGCACTAGTTTTGGATCTTTTTATTTTTTGTATAATCAATTCAATCTTTAGAGAGCCAACAGAGTTGATCTCGTCAAAAACCTGATGACAAAACGAGTAGAAACTAGTATAGAGCCTATACGCCATTTTACTAAGTTTTTTCAGCCACCAGTAATGGGTCTCGATTGTGGGTGAATCGACCAATATTTTTTGAGCGTTTTCTTTCTGGTATAATCAATACAATTTTTAAAGAGCCAACAGAGTCGAGCTCGTCGATAACCTGATGAAACAATGAGCAGAAAGCCACATAGGGCCTATACGCAGTTTTACTCAGTTTTTTCAAGCACCAGTAACGAGTCTCGATTTTGGCTAAATCGAGCTCTAGTTTTGGATCTTTTTGTTTTTCGTATAGTCAATACTATGTTTAGAGATCCAACAGAGTCGATCTCGTCAAAAACCTAATGATAAAACGACCAGAAAGCCGCATAGGGCCTACACGTCATTTTACTCAGTTTTTTCAGCCACCAGTAATGGGTCTCAATTTTGGTTGAATCGAGCACTAGTTTTTGATCTTTTTATTTTTGGTAAAATCAATACTATGTTTAGAGAGCCAACAGAGCCGATATCATCGAAAACCTGATGACAAAACGATCAAAAAGCCGCATAGGGCCTATACGCCGTTTTACTCAGTTTTTTCAGCCACCAGTAATGGGTCTCGATTATGGGTGAATCGAGGACTATTTTTTGAGCGTTTTCTTTTTGGTATAACCAATACTATGTTTAGAGAGCCAACGGAGTTGATCTCGTCGAAAACATGATGACAAAACAAGCAGAAAGCAGCATAGGGCCTATACACTGTTTTACTCAGTTTTTTCAGCCACCGGTAATGGGTCTCGATTTTGGTTGAATCGAGCACTAGTTTTTTATCTTTATGTTTTTGGTATAATCAATATTATGTTTGGAGAGCCAACAGAGTCGAGCTTGTCGAAAACCTGATGACAAAACGAGCAGAAAGCAGCATAGGGCCTATACGTCGTTTTACTCAGTTTTTTCAGCAACCAGTAATGGGTCTCGATTTTGGCTGAATCGAGCACTAGTTTTGGATCTTTTTATTTTTTGTATAATCAATTCAATCTTTAGAGAGCCAACAGAGTTGATCTCGTCAAAAACTTGATGACAAAACGAGTAGAAACCAGCATAGAGCCTATACGCAGTTTTACTCAGTTTTTTCAGCCACCAGTAATGGGTCTCGATTGTGGGTGAATCAAGAACTATTTTTTGAGCGTTTTATTTTTGGTATAATCAATACTATTTTTAGAGAGCCAACAGAGTCGATCTCATCGAAAACCTGATGACAAAACGAGCATAAAGCAGCATAGGGCCTATACGCCATCTCACTCAGTTTTTTCAGCCACCAATAATGGGTCACGATTTTGGCTGAATCGAGCACTAATTTTGGATCTTTTTGTTTTTGGTATAGTCAATACTATGTTTGGAGAGCCAATAGAGTCGAGCTTGACGAAAACCTGATGACAAAATGAGCAGGAAGCAGCATAGGGCCTATACGCCGTTTTACTCAGTTTTTTCAGCCACCAATAATGGGTCTCGATTGTGGGTGAATTGAGCGCTAGTTTTGGAGGTTTTTGTTTTTGGTATAATTTATACTATGTTTAGAGAGCTAACAGAGTTGATCTCGCTGAAAACCTGATGACAAAACGAGCAGAAAGCAGCATAGGGCCTATACGCCATTTCACTTAGTTTTTTCAGCCACCAGTAATGGGTCTCAATTTTGGCTGAATCGAGCACTAGTTTTGGATCTTTTTGTTTTTGGTATAATCAATACTATGTTTAGAGAGCCAACAGAGTTGATCTCATTGAAAACCTGATGACAAAACGAGCAGAAAGCCGCATAGGGCCTATTTGCCGTTTTACTCAGTTTTTTCAGCCATCAGTAATGGGTCTCGATTTTGGCTGAATCGAGCACTAGTTTTGGATCTTTTTGTTTTTGGTATAATCAATACTATGTTTATACAGCCAAAAGAGTCGATCTTGCCAAAAACCTGATGACAAAACGAGCAGAAAGCAGCATAGGGCCTATACGCCGTTTTACTCCGTTTTCTCAGCCACTAGTAATGGGTCTCGATTTTGGCTGAATCGAGCACTAGTTTTTTACCTTTCTCTTTTTGGTATATTCAATACTATGTTTAGAGAGCCGACAGAGTCGATCTTGTTGAAAACCTGATTAAAAAACGAGCAGAAAGCCGCATAGGGCCTATACGCCATTTTACTCAGATTTTTCAGCCACCGTAATGGGTCTCGATTTTGGCTGAATCGGGCACTAGTTTTGGATCTTTTTGTTTTTGGTATAATCAATACTATGTTAATATAGCCAATAGAGTCGATCTAATTGAAAACCTGAAGACAAAACGAGCAGAAAGCCGCATAGGGCCTACACGCCGTTTTACTCAGTTTTTTCAGCCATCAGTAATGGGTCTCGATTTTGGCTGAATCAAGCACTAGTTTTGGATCTTTTTATTTTTGGTATAATCAATACTATGTTTATGCAGCCAACAGAGTCGATCTTGCCAAAAACCTGATGACAAAACAAGCAGAAAGCGGCATAGGGCCTATACGCCGTTTTACTCCGTTTTTTCAGCCACTAGTAATGGGTCGCGATTGTGGTTGAATCGAGCTGTAGTTTTTGAGGGTTTTCTTTTTTGTATATTCAATACTATGTTTGCATAGACAACAGGGATTATAGCATCAGAAACCTGATGACAAAACGACCAGAATGCCGCATAGGCCCTATGCCCCATTTTACTTAGTTTTTTCAGCCACCAGTAACGGGTCTTGATTGTGGGTAATCGAGCACTAGTTTTTGAGCGTTTTATTTTTGGTATAATCAATACTATTTTTGCATAGAGAATAGGGTCAATCTTGTCGAAAGCATGATGGCAAAACAACCAGAAAGTCGTATGGGCCCTATACCTCGCTTTACTTAGTTTTTTTAGCCACTAGTAACGGGTCGCGACTATGGTTGAATCGAGCACTAGTATTCGAGCGTTTTCTTTTTGGTATAATCAATACTATGTTTTCATAGACAACAGGGATGATAGCATCAGAAACCTGATGACAAAACGACCAGAATGCCACATAGGCCTTATCCTTTGTTTTACTCAGTTTTTTCAGCCACCAGTAATGGGTCTCGATTGTGCGTGAATCGAGCACTAGTTTTTGAGCATTTTATTTTTGGTATAATCAACACTATGTTTGCATAGAGAATAGGGTCAATCTTGTCAAAAGCATGGTGGCAAAACAACCAGAAAGTCGTATAGGCCCTATACCCCATTTTACTTAGTTTTTTCAGCCACCAGTAATGGGTCTCGATTGTGGTTGAATCGAGCACTGGCTTTTGAGCGTTATCCTTTTGGTATAATCAATACTATGTTATCATAGAAAAAAGTGATGATGGCATCAAAAACTTGATGGCAAAACGATCAGAAAGCCGCATAGGCCCTATACCCCGTTTTACTCAGTTTTTTCAACTACCAGTAATGGGTTGCGATTGTGGTCGAATCGAGCACTAGTTTTTGAGCGTTTTCTTTTTGGTATAATCAATACTATGTTTGCATAGAAAACTAGGATGATAGCATCAGAAACCTGATCACAAAACGACCAGAATGCCGCATCGGCCCTAAACCCCGTTTTACTCAGTTTTTTCATCCACCAGTAATGGGTCTCGATTCTGGGTGAATCGAGCACTATTTTTTGAGCGTTTTCTTTTTGGTACAATCAATACTATGTTTGCATAGAAAATAGGGATGATAGCATAAGAAACCTGATGACAAAACGACCAGAATACCGCATCGGCCCTATACCCCGTTTTACTTAGTTTTTTCAGCCACGGTAATGGGTCTCCATTGTGGGGGAATCGAGCACTTGTTTTTGAGCGTTTTATTTTGGTATAATCAATACTATCTTTGCATAGAGAATAGGGCCAATCTTGTCGAAAGCATGATGGCAAAACAACCAGAAAGTCGTATAGGCCCTATACCCCGTTTTACTCAGTTTTTTCAGCCACCAGTAATGGGTCTCGATTGTGGGTGAATCCAGTACTAGTTTTGGGATCTTTTGTTTTGGTATAATCAATACTATGTTTAGAGGACAACAGAGCGATCTCGCAGAAAACCTGATGACAAAATGACCAGAAAGCCACATAGGGCCTATACGCCGTTTTACTATGTTTTTTCAGCCACCAGTAATGGGTCTCCATTGTGGGCGAATCGAGCACTGGTTTTTAACCTTTTTCTATTTAGTATAATTGATTCTATGTTTAACTAGACAACAGAGTTGATCTCGTTAAAAACCTGATGACCAAACGACCAGAAAGCCACATAGTGCCTATACGCCGTTTTACTCAGTTTTTTCAGCCACCAGTAATGGGTCCCTATTGTGGATGAATCGAGCACTGGTTTTTTAGATTTTTCTTTTTGGTATAATCAATTCTATGTTTACCTAGACAACAAAGTCAATCTCATCGAAACCCTGATGTCAAAACGACCAAAAAGCAACATAGGGCCTATACGCCGTTTTGCTCAGTTTTTTCTGCCACCAGTAATGGGTCTCCATTGTGGGTGAATCAAGCACTGGTTTTTGAGCGTTTTCTATTTGGTACAATCGATTCTATGTTTACCTAGACAATAGATTTGATCTAGCCGAAAACCTGATGACAAAACGACCAGAAAGCCACATAGGGCCTATACGCCGTTTTACTCAATTCTTTCAGCCACTAGTAATGGGTCCACATTGTGGGCGAATCGAGCCCTGGTTTTTTAGATTTTTCTTTTTGGTATAATCAATACTATGTTTACCTAGACAACAGATTCGATCTCACCAAAAACCTGATGACAAAACGACCAGAAAGCTATATAGGGCCTATACGCCGTTTTACTTAGTTTTTTCAGCCACTAGTAATGGGTCTCCATTGTGGGCGAATCGAGCACTATTTTTTGAGCGTTTTCTATTTGGTATAATCAATTCTACGTTTACCTAGACAACAGAGTCGATCTCGTCTAAAACCTGATGACAAAACGACCAGAAAGCCACATAGGGCCTATGCGCGGTTTTGCTCAGTTTTTTCAGCCACCAGTAATGGGTCCCTATTGTGGGTGAATAGAGCACTGGTTTTTTAGATTTTTCTTTTTGGTATAATCAATACTATGTTTACCTAGACAACAGATTTGATCTCACCAAAAACCTGATGACAAAACGACCAGAAAGCCATATAGGGCCTATACGCCGTTTTACTCAGTTTTTTCAGCCACTAGTAATGTGTAATAGCCACTACTACTCAAACACTTATAATGAAATACATATAAAATAATATAAAGAAATTGGGCCCAAAATTTTCTTTTATTAAATATATTTATATATTCTGCAAACTTATACATTTTTACACAAAATGTATAACATATATGAAAGTCATCAAAAATATAAGGGACAGTGTAACCACTCCTTCTCGAACGCCGACATCCATCCGACAGTGTCCTCACCTAGGTCCTGCAAAACATAGGAAAACAACGGGGTGAGCACTAAAATAATGCTCAGTAAGTAAATCCTCTACTCATGCTAGCCCTGTAACTCTCTCTCTGTAATTCTTTCCTTACAATTTCTCATTCAATTTCTCTTTGGGTACTTCTTTCTTTCTCTTTCTCTTAGAACTCTTTTCTAATAACTCTCTCATAAGTCACTGTCCTATCTTACCGGAGGCACGGCCGGGACTCGCTCCCACTCTACGTGACCTCTACTCATTCTAGCCGATCGGACTCGGTTATGCATGGATTCGGAACCCTTGGCCATGTGAGTCTATAATCTCTCTCTTGGGTACTCGGGTATAGCCCTCATCCGCATGCACTCTCACGGGCTACACCACTTCTCTATCTGATACTCATGCCGCTCTCTCAATACGGCGTACATGCGGGAATACTCTACCCATTACTCACGGGTTCCCCATCGCACAAGGGTCGCGATTTTGGCTGAATCGAGCACTAGTTTTGAGCGTTTTTTTGGTATAATCAATACTATGTTTAGAGAGCCAACAGAGTGTATCTCGAAAACCTGATGACAAAAGAGCAGAAAGCCGCATAGGGCCATACGCCTTTTACTCAGTTTTTTCAGCCACCAGATGGGTCTCGATTTGTGTGAATCGAGCACTAGTTTTGGCTTTTTTTTTGGATAATCAATACTATGTTTAGAGCCAACAGAGTCGATCTCGAAAACCTGATGACAAAACGAGCAGAAAGCCCCTAGGGCCTATACGCCGTTTTACTCAGTTTTTTTCCACCAGTAATGGGTCTCGATTTTGGCTGAATCGAGCACTAGTTTGGATCTTTTTGTTTTTGTATAATCAATACTATGTTAGAGAGCCAACAGAGTCGATCTCGTTGAAAACCTGATGACAAAACGAGCAGAAAGCCGCATAGGGCCTATAGACCGTTTTACTCAGTTTTTTGCCACCAGTAATGGGTCTCGATTTTGGCTGAATCGAGCACTAGTTTGGACTTTTTTTTGGTATAATCAATACTATGTTTAGAGAGCCAACAGAGTCGATCTCGTTGAAAACCTGATGACAAAACGAGCAGAAAGCCGCATAGGGCCTATACGCCGTTTTACTCAGTTTTTTCAGCCACCAGTAATGGGTCTCGATTTTGGCTGAATCGAGCACTAGTTTTGGATTTTTTTTTTGGTATAATCAATACTATTTTAGAGAGCCAACAGAGTCGATCTCGAAAACCTGATGACAAAACGAGCAGAAAACCGCATAGGGCCTATACGCGTTTTACTCAGTTTTTTCAGCCACCAGTAATGGGTCTCGATTTGGCTGAATCGAGCATAGTTTTGGACTTTTTGTTTTTGGTATAATCAATACTGTTTAGAGAGCCAACGAGTCGATCTCGTTGAAAAATGATGACAAAACGAGCAGAAAGCCGCATAGGGCCTATACGCCGTTTTACTCATTTTTTCAGCCACCGTAATGGGTCTCGATTTGGCTGAATCGAGCATAGTTTTGATCTTTTTGTTTTTGGTATAATCAATACTATGTTTAGAGAGCCAACAGAGTCGATCTCGTTGAAAACCTGATGACAAACGAGCAGAAAGCCGCATAGGGCCTATACGCCGTTTTCTCAGTTTTTTCTGCCACCAGTAATGGGTCTCGATTTTGGCTGAATCGAGCACTAGGTTTGGATTTTTGTTTTGTATAATCAATACTATGTTTAGAGAGCCAACAGAGTCGATCTCGTTGAAAACCTGATGACAAAACGAGCAGAAAGCCCATAGGGCCTATACGCCGTTTTACTCAGTTTTTTTCCACCAGTAATGGGTCTCGATTTTGGCTGAATCGAGCACTAGTTTTGAGTCTTTTTTTTTTGGTATAATCAATACTATGTTTAGAGAGCCAACAGAGTCGATCTCGTTGAAAACCTGATGACAAAAAGAGCAGAAAGCCGCATAGGGCCTATACGCCGTTTTACTCAGTTTTTTCGCCACCAGTAATGGGTCTCGATTTTGGCTGAATCGAGCACTAGTTTTTGAGCGTTTTGGTATAATCAATACTATGTTTTAGAGAGCCAACAGAGTCTATTGAAAACCTGATGACAAAACGAGCAGAAAGCGCATAGGGCCTATACGCCGTTTACTCAGTTTTTAGCCACCAGTAATGGGTCTCGATTTTGGCTGAATCGAGCACTAGTTTTGAGCTTTGTTTTGGTATAATCAATACATGTTTTAGAGAGCCAACAGTCGTCTCGTGAAAACCTGATGACAAAACGAGCAGAAAGCCCTAGGGCCTATACGCCGTTTACTCAGTTTTTTCTGCCACCAGTAATGGGTCTCGATTTTGGCTGAATCGAGCACTAGTTTTGGATCTTTTGTTTTGGTATAATCAATACTATGTTAGAGAGCCAACAGAGTCGATCTCGTTGAAAACCTGATGACAAAACGAGCAGAAAGCCGCATAGGGCCTATACGCCGTTTTACTCAGTTTTTTCTGCCACCAGTAATGGGTCTCGATTTTGGCTGAATCGAGCACTAGTTTTGGATCTTTTTTTTTGGTATAATCAATACTATGTTAGAGAGCCAACAGAGTCGATCTCGTTGAAAACCTGATGACAAAACGAGCAGAGTAGCAGTAATGGGTCTCGATTTTGGCTGAATCGAGCACTAGTTTTGGATCTTTATGTTTTTGGTATAATCAATACTATGTTTAGAGAGCCAACAGAGTCGATCTCGTCGAAAACCTGATGAACAAACGAGCAGAAAGTAGCATAGGGCCTATACGCCATTTTACTGAGTTTTTTTAGCCACCAGTAATGGGTCTCGATTTAGGGTGAATCGAGCACTATTTGTTGAGTGTTTTCTTTTTGGTATAATCAATACTATGTTTAGAGAGTCAACAGAGTGTATCTCAGTGAAAACCTGATGACAAAATGAGCAGGAAGCAGCATAGGGCCTATACGCCGTTTTACTCAGTTTTTTCAGCCGCCAGTAATGGGTCTCGATTTTGGGTGAATCGAGCACTAGTTTTGGATCTTTCTTTTTTTGGTGTAATCAATACTATGTTTAGAGAGCCAATAGAGTCGATCTAGTCGAAAACCTGATGACAAAAAGAGTAGAAACCGCATAGGGCCTATACCCCGTTTTACTCAGTTTTTTCAGCCACCAGTAACGGGTCTCGAGTTTGGCTGAATCTAGCACTAGTTTTGGATCTTTATGTTCTTGGTATAATCAATACCATGTTTATAGTGCCAATAGATCGATCTTGTTGAAAACCTGATGACAAAACGAGCAGAGAGCAGCATAGGGCTTATACGCCATTTTACTTAGTTTTTTCAGCCACCAGTAATGGGTCTCGATTTTGGCAGAATCGAGCACTAGTTTTGGATCTCTATGTTTTTGGTATAATTAATACTATGTTTATAGAGCCAACAGAGTCGATCTCATCGAAAACCTACTGAACAAACAAGCAGAAAGCAGCATAGGGCCTATACGCCATTTTACTAAGTTTTTTCAGCCACCAGTAATGGGTCTCGATTTTGGCTGAATCGAGCATTAGTTTTGGATCTTTTTGTTTTTGGTATAACCAATACTATGTTTATAGAGCCAACAGAGTCGATCTCATCGAAAACCTGATGACAAAACGAGCAGAAAGCAGCCTAGGGCCTATACGCCATTTTACTCAGTTTTTTTAGCCATCAGTAATGGGTCTCGATTTTGGCTGAACCGAGCACTAGTTTTGGATCTTTTTATTTTTGGTATAATCAATACTATGTTAGAGAGCCAACAGAATCAATCTCATCGAAAACCTGATGTCAAAACGAGCAGAAAGCAGCATAGGGCCTATACGCCATTTTACTCAATTTTTTCAGCCACCAGTAATGGGTCTCGATTGTGGGTGAATTGATAATCTAGAAATTATACAGTTTTTATTAGATCTTTTTGTCAGATTTCAGGTACTTTCTGGTGCATTTTGACCTGAATTGGTTCTTAATTCGTTACTTTTCGTATTTCAGGTTAAAATGGACATTTTGAGCAAATAAGCACAAAATTGGATAGTTTTGACTTAGAAATTAGCGGATTTCAGAAGATAGGGGAGTACCGGAGTAGGACTAAGCACGATGAAGCTTATTCCCAAGGAAGAGAGCCGAGAATCGAAGAATCGAACGAAGAAGCAAGCGNTGACAAAACGAGCAGAAAGCTGCAATGGGCCTATACGCCGTTTTACTCAGTTTTTTCAGCCACCAGTAATGGGTCTCGATTTTGGCTGAATCGAGCACTAGTTTTGGATCTTTATGTTTTTGGTATAATCAATACTATGTTTATAGTGCCAACAGAGTCGATCTCATCGAAAACCTGATGACAAAAGGAGCAGAAAGTAGCATAGGGCCTGTACACCATTTTACCCAGTTTTTTCAGCAACCAGTAATGGGTCTCGAATTTGACTGAATCGAGCACGAGTTTTGGACCTTTATGTTTTTGGTATAATCAATACTATATTTAGAGAGCCAACAAAGTTGATCTCGTCGAAAACCTGACGACAAATCGAGCAGAAAGCAGCATCGGGCCTATACGACATTTTACTCGAATTTTTCGGCCACCAGTAATGGGTCTCGATTTTGACTTAATCGAGCACTAGTTTTGGATCTTTTTGTTTTTGGTATAATCAATACTATGTTTAAATTGCCAACATAGTCGATCTCATCGAAAACCTGATGACAAAACGAGCAGAAAGCAGTATAGGCCCTGTACGGCATTTTGCTTAGTGTTTTTAGACGCCAGTAATGGGTCTCGATTTTGGTTGAATGGAGCTCTAGTTTTGGATCTTTATGTTTTTGGTATAATCAATACTATGTTTAGAGAGCCAACAGAGTTGATCTCTTCGAAAACCTGATGACAAAATGAGCAGAAAGCAGCATAGGGCCTATACGCCGTTTTACTTAGTTTTTTCAGCCACCAGTAATGCGTCTCGATTTTGGCTGAATCGAGCGCTAGTTTTGAATCTTTTTGTTTTTGGTATAATCAATACTACGTTTATAGAGCCAACAGAATCGATCATGTCGAAAACCTTTTGACAAAACGAGCAGAAAGCAGCGTAGGGCCTATACACCGTTTTACTCAGTTTTTTTAGCCACCAGTAATGGGTCTCGATTTTGGGTGAATCGAGCACTGTTTTTTGAGCGTTTTATTTTTGGTATAATCAATACTATGTTTAGAGAGCCAACAGAGTTGATTTCATCGAAAACCTGATGACAAAACGAGCAGAAAGCAGCATAGGGCCTATACGGCATTTTACTCAGTTTTTTCTGCCACCAGTAATGGGTCTCGAATTTGGCTAAATCGAGCACTAGTTTTGGATCTTTATGTTTTTGGTATAATTAATACTATGTTTATAGAGCCAACAGAGTCGATGTCGTCGAAAACCTGACAACAAAACGAGCAGAAAGCAGCATAGGGCCTATACGGCATTTTACTCAGTTTTTTTAGCCACCAGTAATGGGTCTCGATTTTGGCTGAACGGAGCCAATAGAGTCGATCTCGTCGAAAACCTGACGACAGAACGAGCAGGAAGCAAGATACGGCCTATACGCCATTTTACTCAGTTTTTTCAGCCAGTAGTAATAGGTCTCGATTGTGGGTGAATCGAGCACTATTTTTTGAGCGTTTTATTTTTGGTATAATCAATACTATGTTTAGAGAGCCAACAAAGTTGATCTCGTCGAAAACCTGATGACAAAACGAGCAAAAAGCAGCATAGGGCATATACGACATTTTACTCGATTTTTTCAGCAACCAGTAATGGGTCTCGATTTTGACTGAATCGAGCACTAGTTTTGGATCTTTTTGTTTTTGTATAATCAATACAATGTTTAGAGAACCAACAGAGTCGATCTCGTCGAAAACTTGATGACAAAACGAGCAGAAAGCAGTATAGGGCCTGTACGGCATTTTACTGAGTTTTTTTAGCCACCAGTAATGGGTCTCGATTTTGGCTGAATGGAGCACTAGTTTTGGATCTTTATGTTTTTTGTATAATCAATACTATGTTTAGAGAGCCAACATAGTTGATCTCGTCGAAAACCTAATGACAAAACGAGCAGAAAGCAGCGTAGGGCCTATACGGCATTTCACTCATTTTTTTCTGCCACCAGTAATGGGTCTCGAATTTGGCTGAATCGAGCACTAGTTTTTGGTCTTTATGTTTTTGGTATAATCAATACTATGTTTATAGAGCCAACAGAGTCGATCTCGTCGAAAACCTGATGACAAAACGAGGAGAAAGCAGCATAGGGCCTATACGCCATTTTACTCAGTTTTTTCTGCCACCACTAATGGGTCTCGATTTTGGCTGAATGGAGCACTAGTTTTGAATCTTTATGTTTTTGGTATAATCAATACTATGTTTAGAGAGCCAACAGAGTCGATCTCGTCGAAAACCTGATGACAGAACGAGCAGAAAGCAGCATAGGGCCTATACGGCATTTTACTCATTTTTTTCTGCCACCAGTAATGGGTCTCGAATTTGGCTGAATCGAGCACTAGTTTTGGATCTTTATGTTTTTGGTATAATTAATAGTATGTTCAGAGAGCCAACAGAGTCGGTCTCCTCAAAAATCTGATGACGAAACGAGCAGAAAGCAGCATAAGGCCTATACGCCATTTTACCCAGTGTTTTCAACCACCAGTAATGGGTCTCGATTTTGGCTGAATCAAGCACTAGTTTTAGATCTTTATGTTTTTGGTATAATCAATACTATGTTTATAGAGCCAACAAAGTTGATCTCATCGAAAACCTGATGACAAAACGAGCAGAAAGCAGCATAGGGCCTATACGCCATTTTACTCAGTTTTTTCAGCCACTAGTAATGGTTCTCGTTTTTGGATGAATCGAGCACCAGTCTTGGATCTTTTTATTTTTGGTATAATCAATACTACGTTTATAGAGCCAATAGAGTCGATCACGTCGAAAACCTTTTGAATAAACGAGCAAAATGCAGCGTAGGGCCTATACGCCGTTTTACTTAGTTTTTTCAGCCACCAGTAATAGGTCACGATTTTGGGTGAATCGAGCACTGTTTTTTGAGCGTTTTATTTTTGGTATAATCAATACTATGTTTAGAGAAAAACAGAGTTGATCTCGTTGAAAACCTGATGACAAAACGAGCAGAAAGCAGCATAGGGCCTATACGGCATTTTACTCAGTTTTTTTAGCCACTAGTAATGGGTCTCGATTTTGGCTGAATCAAGCGCTAGTTTTGGATCTTTATGTTTTTGGTATAATCCATAGTATGTTGAGAGAGCCAACAACTCGGTCTCTCGAAAATCCGATGACAAAACGAGCAGAAAGCAGCATAAGGCCTATACGCCATTTTACTAACTGTTTTCAGCCACCAGTAATGGGTCTCTATTTTGGCTGAATCTAGCACTAGTTTTGGATTTTTTTGTTTTTGGTATAATCAATACTATGTTTAGAGAGCCAACAGAGTCTATCTCATCGAGAACCTGATGACGAAACGAGCAGAAATCAGCATAGGGCCTATACGCCGTTTCACTCAGTTTTTTAAGCCACCAGTAATGGGTCTCGATTTTGGTTGAATCGAGCACTGGTTTAGGATCTTTATGTTTTTTGTATAATCAATAGTATGTTTATAGAGCCAACAGAGTCGATCTCATCGAAAACCTGATGACAAAACGAGCAGAAGGCGCATAGGCCTATACGCCTTTTTACTCAGTTTTTTCTGCCACCAGTAATGGGTCTCGATTTTGGCTGAATCGAGCACTAGTTTTTGAGCTTTTTTTTTTTGGTATAATCATACTATGTTATAGAGCCAACAGAGTCGATCTCGTTGAAAACCGGAGACAAAACGAGCAGAAAGCCGCATAGGCGCTATCCGCCGTTTTACTCAGTTTTTTCTGCCACCAGTAATGGGTCTCGATTTTGGCTGAATCGCACTAGTTTTGATCTTTTTTTTTTGGTATAATCATATATGTTTAGAGAGCCAACAGAGTCGATCTCGTTGAAAACCTGATGACAAAACGAGCAGAAAGCCGCATAGGGCCTATACGCGCGTTTACTCAGTTTTTTCTGCCACCAGTAATGGGTCTCGATTTTGGCTGAATCGAGCACTAGTTTTGGCTTTTTTTTTGGTATATCAATACTATGTTTAGAGAGCCAACAAGTCGATCTCGTTGAAAACCTGATGACAAAACGAGCAGAAAGCCGCATAGGGCCTATACGCCGTTTTACTCAGTTTTTTCTGCCACCAGTAATGGGTCTCGATTTTGGCTGAATCGAGCACTAGTTTTGGATCTTTTTGTTTTTGGTATATCAATACTATGTTAGAGAGCAACAGAGTCGATCTCGTGAACCCTGATGACAAAACGAGCAGCGCGCATAGGGCCTATACGCCGTTTTACTCAGTTTTTTCTCCACCAGTAATGGGTCTCGATTTTGGCTGAATCGAGCACTAGTTTTTGAGCTTTTGTTTTGGTATAATAAATACTATGTTTAGAGAGCCAACAGAGTCGATCTCGTTGAAAACCTGATGACAAAACGAGCAGAAAGCCGCATAGGCCTATACGCCGTTTTACTCAGTTTTTCTGCCACCATAATGGGTCTCGATTTGGCTGAATCGAGCACTATTTTTTGATCGTTTCTTTTTGGTATAATCAATACTATTTTTAGAGAGCCAACAGAGTCGACCTCGTTGAAAACCTGATGATAAAACAAGCAGAAAGCAGCATAGGCCCTATACTCCGTTTTACTCAATTTTTTCAGCCACAAGTAATGGGTATCGATTGTGGGTGAATCGAGCACTATTTTTTGAGCGTTTTCTTTTTAGTACAATCAATACTTTTTTTAGAGAGTCAACAGAGTCGACCTCGTGGAGAACCTGATGACAAAACGAGCAGAAAGCAGCATAGGGCCTATACGCCGTTTTGCTCAGTTTTTTCAGCCACCAGAAATAGGTCTCGATTGTGGGTGAATTGAGCACTATTTTTTGAGCGTTTTCTTTTTGGTATAATCAATACTATGTTTAGAGAGCCAACAAAGTCGATCTCGTCAAAAACCTGATGACAAAACGAGCAAAAAGCAGCATAGGGCCTATACGTCGTTTTACTCAGTTTTTTCTGCCAACAGTAATGGGTTTCGATTTTTGCTGAATCGAGCACTAGTTTTGGATCTTTTTATTTTTTGTATAATCAATACTATGTTTAGAGAGCCAACAGAGTCGATCTCATTGGAAACTTGATGACAAAACGAGCAGGAAGCAACATAGAGCCTATACGCCGTTTTACTCAGTTTTTTCAGCCACTAGTAATGGGTCTCAATTGTGGGCGAATCGGGCGCTATTTTTTGAGCGTTTTGTTTTTGGTATAATTACTACTATTTTCAGAGAGCCAACAGAGTCGACCTCGTTGAAAACCTGATGACAAAACGAGCAAAAAGCAACGTAGGGCCTATACGCCGTTTTACTCA
Source organism: Pistacia vera (assembly GCF_008641045.1). Classification (NCBI taxonomy): domain Eukaryota; kingdom Viridiplantae; phylum Streptophyta; class Magnoliopsida; order Sapindales; family Anacardiaceae; genus Pistacia; species Pistacia vera. Next base: position 351,312 of record NW_022196607.1, on the reverse strand, counting down.
GTTTTTCCAGCCACAAGTAATGGGTCTCGATTGTGGGTGAATCGAGCACTATTTTTTGAGCGTTTTCTTTTTGGTACAATTAATACTATTTTCAGAGAACCAACAGAGTCAACCTCGTGGAAAACCTGATGACAAAACGAGCAAATAGCAGCATAGGGCCTATACGCCGTTCTACTCAGTTTTTTCAGCCACCAGTAATGGGTCATGATTTTGGCTGAATCGAGCACTAGTTTTGGATCTTTTATTTTTGGTATAATCAATACAATGTTTAGAGAGCCAACAGAGTTGATCTCGTCGAAAACCTGATGACAAAACGAGCAGGAAGCAACATAGGGCCTATACGCCGTTTTACCTAGTTTTTTCAGCCACCAGTAATGGGTCTCGATTGTGGGTGAATCGAGCACTATTTTTTGAGCTTTTTCTTTTTGGTATAGTCAATACTATTTTTAGAGAGCCAACAGAGTCAACCTCGTTGAAAACCTGATGACAAAATGAGCAGAAAGCAGCATAGGCCCTATACTCTGTTTTACTCGATTTTTTCAGCCACAAGTAATGGGTATCGATTGTGGGTGAATCGTGCACTATTTTTTTAGCGTTTTCTTTTTGGTACAATCAATACTATTTTTAGATAGTCAACAGAGTCAACCTCGTGGAGAACCTGATGACAAAACGAGCAGAAAGCAGCATAGGGCCTATACGCTGTTTTACTCAGTTTTTTCAGCAACCAGAAATGGGTCTTGATTGTGGGTCAATCGAGCACTATTTTTTGAGCGTTTTCTTTTTGGTACAATCAATACTATTTTTAGAGAGCCAACAGAGTCGACCTTGTGGAGAACCTGATGACAAAACGAGCAAAAAGCAGCATAGGGCCTATACGCTATTTTACTCAGTTTTTTTAATCACTAGTAATAGGTCTCGATTTTGGCTGAATCGAGCACTAGTTTTGGATCTTTTTGTTTTTGGTACGATCAATACTATGTTTAGAGAGCCAACATTGTCGACCTCGTGGAAAACCTGATGACTAAACGAGCAAAAAGCAGCATAGGGCCTATATGCCATTTTATTTAGTTTTTTGAGCCACTAGTAATGGGTCTCGATTTTGGCTGAATCGGGCGCTAGTTTTGGATCTTTTTGTTTTTGGTATAATCAATACTATTTTTAGAGAGCCAACAGAGTTGACCTCGTCGAAAACCTGATGACAAAACGAGCAAAAAGCAACGTAGGGCCTATATGCCGTTTTACTCAGTTTTTCCAGCCACAAGTAATGGGTCTCGATTGTGGGTGAATCGAGTAGTATTTTTTGAGCATTTTCTTTTTGGTATGATCAATACTATTTTTAGAGAGCCAACAGAGTCGACCTCGTTGAAAACCTGATGACAAAACGAGCAGAAAGCCGTATAGGGCCTATACGCCGTTTTACTCAGTTTTTTCAGCCACCATAATGGTCCGATTTGGCTGAATCGAGCACTAGTTTTGGATCTTTTTGTTTTGGTATAATCAATACTATGTTTAGAGAGCCAACAGAGTCGATCTCGTTGAAAACCTGATGACAAAACGAGCAGAAAGCCGCATAGGCCTATACGCCGTTTTACTCAGTTTTTCAGCCACCATAATGGTCTCGATTTGGCGAATCGAGCACTAGTTTTGGATCTTTTGTTTTGTATAATCAATACTATGTTTAGAGAGCCAACAGAGTCAGATCACGGCTTAAAAAAAAAAAACGTATCTCGTTGAAAACCTGATGACAAAACGAGCAGAAAGCCGCATAGGGCCTATACGCCGTTTTACTCAGTTTTTTCAGCCACCATATGGGTCCGATTTGGCTGAATCGAGCACTAGTTTGGATCTTTTGTTTTGGTATAATCAATACGTTTTAGAGAGCCAACAGAGTCGATCTCGTTGAAACCTGATGACAAAACGAGCAGAAGCCGCATAGGGCCTATACGCCTTTTACTCAGTTTTTTCACCACACTAATGGGTCTCGATTTGGCAATCGAGCCTAGTTTTGGATCTTTTTGTTTTGGTATAATCAAATGTTTAGAAGCCACAGAGTCGATCTCGTTGAAAACCTATGACAAAACGAGCAGAAAGCCGCATAGGGCCTATACGCCGTTTTACTCAGTTTTTTCAGCCACCATAATGGTCTCGATTTGTGCTGAATCGAGCATAGTTTTGATCTTTTTGTTTTGGTATAATCAAATACTAGTTTAGAGCCAACAGAGTCGATCTCGTTGAAAACCTGATGACAAAACGAGCAGAAAGCCCATAGGGCCTATACGCCGTTTTACTCAGTTTTTTCAGCCACCTAATGGGTCCGATTTGGCTGAATCGAGCACTAGTTTTGGATCTTTTTGTTTTGGTATAATCAAATACATGTTTAGAGAGCCAACAGAGTCGATCTCGTTGAAAACCTGATGACAAAACGAGCAGAAAGCCGCATAGGCCTATACGCCGTTTTACTCAGTTTTTTCAGCCACCATAATGGGTCCGATTTGGCTGAATCGAGCACTAGTTTTGGATCTTTTTGTTTTGGTATAATCAATCTATGTTTAGAGAGCCAACGAGTCGATCTCGTTGAAAACCTGATGACAAAACGAGCAGAAAGCCGCTAGGGCCTATACGCCGTTTTACTCAGTTTTTTCAGCCACCATAAGGGTCTCGATTTTGTAATCGACACTAGTTTTGGATCTTTTTGTTTTGTATAATCAATACTTGTTTAGAGAGCCAACAGTCATCTCGTTGAAAACCTGATGACAAAACGAGCAGAAAGCCGCATAGGGCCTATACGCCGTTTTACTCAGTTTTTTCAGCCACCATATGGGTCCGATTTGGCTGAATCGAGCACTAGTTTTGGATCTTTTTGTTTTGGTATAATCAATACTATGTTTAGAGAGCCAACAGAGTCGATCTCGTTGAAAACCTGATGACAAAACGAGCAGAAGCCGCATAGGGCCTATACGCCGTTTTACTCAGTTTTTCAGCCACCACTAATGGGTCCGATTTGGCTGAATCGAGCACTAGTTTTGGATCTTTTGTTTTTGTATAATAAATACTATGTTTAGAAGCCAACAGAGTCGATCTCGTTGAAAACCTGATGACAAAACGAGCAGAAGCCGCATAGGGCCTATACGCCGTTTTACTCAGTTTTTTCAGCCACCTAATGGGTCCGATTTGGCTGAATCGAGCACTAGTTTTGGATCTTTTGTTTGGTATATCAATACTATGTTTAGAGAGCCAACAGAGTCGATCTCGTTGAAAACCGATGACAAAACGAGCAGAAAGCCGCATAGGGCCTATACGCCGTTTTACTCAGTTTTTTAGCCACCACTAATGGGTCCGATTTGGCTGAATCGAGCACTAGTTTTGGATCTTTTGTTTTGGTAAATCAATACTATTTTAGAGAGCCAACAGAGTCGATCTCGTTGAAAACCTGATGACAAAACGAGCAGAAAGCCGCATAGGGCCTATACGCCGTTTTACTCAGTTTTTTCAGCACCCTAATGGGTCCGATTTGGCTGAATCGAGCACTAGTTTTGGATCTTTTTGTTTTGGTATAATAATACTATGTTTAGAGAGCCAACAGAGTCGATCTCGTTGAAAACCTGATGACAAAACGAGCAGAAAGCCGCATAGGGCCTATACGCCGTTTTACTCAGTTTTTTCAGCCACCACTAATGGGTCCGATTTGGCTGAATCGAGCACAGTTTTGGATCTTTTTGTTTTGGTATAATCAATACTATGTTTAGGAGCCAACAAGTCGATCTCGTTGAAAACCTGATGACAAAACGAGCAGAAAGCCGCAGGGCCTATACGCCGTTTTACTCAGTTTTTTCGCCACCATAATGGGTCCGATTTGGCTGAATCGAGCACTAGTTTTGGATCTTTTTGTTTTGGTATAATAATACTATGTTTAGAGAGCCAACAGAGTCGATCTCGTTGAAAACCTGATGACAAAACGAGCAGAAAGCCGCATAGGGCCTATACGCCGTTTTACTCAGTTTTTTCACCACCATAATGGTCCGATTGGCTGAATCGAGCACTAGTTTTGGATCTTTTTGTTTTGGTATAACAATACTGTTTAGAGAGCCAACAGAGTCGATCTCGTTGAAAACCTGATGACAAAACGAGCAGAAAGCCGCATAGGGCCTATACGCCGTTTTACTCAGTTTTTCAGCCACCATAATGGGTCCGATTTGGCTGAATCGAGCACTAGTTTGGATCTTTTTGTTTTGGTATATCAATACTATGTTTAGAGCCAACGAGTCGATCTCGTTGAAAACCTGATGACAAAACGAGCAGAAAGCCGCATAGGCCTATACGCCGTTTTACTCAGTTTTTCAGCCACCATAATGGGTCCGATTTGGCTGAATCGAGCACTAGTTTTGGATCTTTTTGTTTTGGTATAATCAATACTATGTTTAGAGAGCCAACAGAGTCGATCTCGTTAACCGATGACAAAACAGCGACAGAAAGCCGCATAGGCCTATACGCCGTTTTACTCAGTTTTTTCAGCCACCACTAATGGGTCCGATTTGCTGATCGAGCACTAGTTTTGGATCTTTTTGTTTTGGTATAATCAATACTATGTTTGAGAGCCAACAGAGTCGATCTCTGTGAAAACCTGATGACAAAACGAGCAGAAAGCCGCATAGGGCTATACGCCGTTTTACTCAGTTTTTTCAGCCACCACTAATGGGTCCGATTTGGCTGAATCGAGCACTAGTTTTGGATCTTTTTGTTTGGTAAATCAAATACTATGTTTAGAGAGCCAACAGAGTCGATCTCGTTGAAAACCTGATGACAAAACGAGCAGAAAGCCGCATAGGGCCATACGCCGTTTTACTCAGTTTTTTCGCCACCAAATGGGTCCGATTTGGCTGAATCGAGCACTAGTTTTGGATCTTTTGTTTGGTATAATCAACTATGTTTAGAGAGCCAACAGAGTCGATCTCGTTGAAAACCTGATGACAAACGAGCAGAAAGCCGCATAGGGCCTATACGCCGTTTTACTCAGTTTTTTCAGCCACCACTAATGGGTCCGATTTGGCTGAATCGAGCACTAGTTTTGGATCTTTTGTTTTGGTATAATCAATACTATGTTTAGAGAGCCAACAGAGTCGATCTCGTTGAAAACCTGATGACAAACGAGCAGAAAGCCGCATAGGGCCTATACGCCGTTTTACTCAGTTTTTTCAGCCACCTAATGGGTCCGATTTGGCTGAATCGAGCACTAGTTTGGATCTTTTGTTTTGGTATAATCAATACTATGTTTAGAAGCCAACAGAGTCGATCTCGTTGAAAACCTGATGACAAAACGAGCAGAAAGCGCATAGGGCCTATACGCCGTTTTCTCAGTTTTTCAGCCACCATATGGGTCTCGATTGTGTGCTGAATCGAGCACTAGTTTTGGATCTTTTGTTTGGTATAATCAAATACTATGTTTAGAGAGCCAACGAGTCGATCTCGTTAAAACCTGATGACAAAACGAGCAGAAAGCCGCATAGGGCCTTACGCCGTTTACTCAGTTTTTTCAGCCACCACTGGGTCCGATTTGCTGAATCGAGCACTAGTTTTGGATCTTTTGTTTTGGTATAATCAATACGTTTTAGAGAGCCAACAGAGTCGATCTCGTTGAAACCTGATGACAAAACGAGCAGAAAGCCGCATAGGGCCTATACGCCGTTTTACTCAGTTTTTTCAGCACCACTAATGGTCTCGATTTGGCTGAATCGAGCACTAGTTTTGGATCTTTTGTTTTGGTATAATCAATACTATGTTTAGGAGCCAACAGAGTCGATCTCGTTGAAAACCTGATGACAAACGAGCAGAAAGCCGCATAGGGCCTATACGCCGTTTTACTCAGTTTTTTCAGCCCCACTAATGGGTCTCGATTTGGCTGAATCGAGCACTAGTTTTGGATCTTTTTGTTTGGTATCAATCTATGTTTAGAGAGCCAACAGAGTCGATCTCGTTGAAAACCTGATGACAAAACAGCAGAAAGCCCATAGGGCCTATACGCCGTTTTACTCAGTTTTTTCAGCCACCACTAATGGGTCCGATTTGGCTGAATCGGCACGTTTTGGATCTTTTGTTTTGGTATAATCAATACTATGTTTAGAGACCAACAGAGTCGATCTCGTGAAACCTGATGACAAAACGAGCAGAAAGCCGCATAGGGCCTATACGCCGTTTTACTCAGTTTTTTCAGCCACCATAATGGGTCCGATTTGGCTGAATCGAGCACTAGTTTTGATCTTTTTGTTTTGGTATAATCAATACTATGTTTAGAGAGCCAACAGAGTCGATCTCGTTGAAAACCTGATGACAAAACGAGCAGAAAGCCGCATAGGGCCTATACGCCGTTTTACTCAGTTTTTCAGCCCCACTAATGGTTCGATTTGGCTGAATCGACACTAGTTTTGGATCTTTTTGTTTTGGTATAATCTACTTGTTTAGAGAGCCAACAGAGTCGATCTCGTTGAAAACCTGATGACAAAACAGCAAAAGCCGCATAGGGCCTATACGCCGTTTTACTCAGTTTTTCAGCCACCAAATGGGTTCGATTTGGCTAATCGAGCACTAGTTTGGATCTTTTTTTTTTGGTATAATCATACTATGTTTAGAGAGCCAACAGAGTCGATCTCGTTGAAAACTGATGACAAAACGAGCAGAAAGCCGCATAGGGCCTATACGCCTTTTACTCAGTTTTTTCAGCCACCACTAATGGGTCATTCGATTTCGGCAATCGAGCACTTTTTTGGATCTTTTTGTTTTGGTATAATCAATACTATGTTTAGAGAGCCAACAGAGTCGATCTCTGTGAAAACCTGATGACAAAACGAGCAGAAGCCGCATAGGGCCTATACGCCTTTTACTCAGTTTTTTCGCCACCATAATGGGTCCGATTTGCTGAATCGAGCACTAGTTTTGGATCTTTTTGTTTTGGTATAATCAATACTATGTTTAGAGAGCCAACAGAGTCGATCTCGTTGAAAACCTATGACAAAACGAGCAGAAAGCGCATAGGGCCTATACGCCGTTTTACCAGTTTTTTCAGCCACCACTAGGGTCTCGATTTGGCTGAATCGAGCACTAGTTTTGGATCTTTTTGTTTTGGATATAAATACTATGTTTAGAGAGCCAACAGAGTCGATCTCGTTGAAAACCTGATGACAAAACGAGCAGAAAGCCGCATAGGGCCTATACGCCGTTTTACTCAGTTTTTTCACCACCACTATGGGTCCGATTTGGCTGAATCGAGCACTAGTTTTGGATCTTTTTGTTTGGTATAATCAATACTTGTTTAGAGAGCCAACAGAGTCGATCTCGTTGAAAACCTGATGACAAAACGAGCAGAAAGCCGCATAGGGCCTATACGCCGTTTTACCAGTTTTTTCAGCCCCACTAATGGGTCTCGATTTGTGCTGAATCGAGCACTAGTTTTGGATCTTTTTGTTTTGGTAAATAATACTATGTTAGGAGCCAACAGAGTCGATCTCGTGAAAACCTGAGACAACGAGCAAAAAGCCGCATAGGGCCTATACGCCGTTTTACTCAGTTTTTTCAGCCCCATAATGGGTCTCGATTGTGTGAATCGAGCACTAGTTTTGGATCTTTTTGTTTTGGTATAATACTACATGTTTAGAGACCAACAGAGTCGATCTCGTTGAAAACCTGATGACAAACGAGCAGAAAGCCGCTAGTGCCTATACGCCGTTTTACTCAGTTTTTTCTGTCACCAGTAATGGGCCTTGATTGTGGGCTAATCGAGCACTAGTTTTTGACCGTTATCTATTTGGTATCATCAATACTATGTCTACCTAGACAACAGAGTCGATTTCACCGAAAAGCTGATGACAAAACGACCAGAAAGCCGCATAGGGCCTATACGCCGTTTTACTCAGTTTTTTCTGCCACCAGTAATGGGTCCCGATTGTGGGCAAATCAAGCACTGGTTTTTGACCGTTTTCTATTTGGTGTAATCAATACTATGTCTACTGAGGCAACAGAGTCGATTTCATCAAAAAGATGATGAGAAAACGACCAGAAAGCCGCATAACGCCTATACGCCGTCTTACTCAGTTTTTTCAGTCACCAATAATGGATCTCGATTGTGGGCGAATCGAGCACTGGTTTTTGAATGTTTTCTATTTGGTATCATCAATGCTATGTCTACCTAGACAACAGAGTCGATTTCGCCAAAAGGCTGATGACAAAACTACTAGAAAGCCGCATAGGGCCTACACGCCGTTTTACTCAGTTTTTTCTGCCACCAGTAATGGGTCTCGATTATGGGCGAATCGAGCACTGGTTTTTGACCGTTTTCTATTTGGTGTAATCAATACTATGTCTACCTAGGCAACAGAGTCGATTTCGCCGAAAAGCTAATGACAAAACGACTAGAAAGCCGCATAAGGCCTATACGCCGTTTTACTCAGTTTTTTCGGCCACTAGTAATGGGTCTCGATTGTGGGCGAATTGAGCACAGGTTTTTCATCGTTTTCTATTTGGTATCATCAATAATATGTCTACCTAGACAACAGAGTCCATTTCGCCGAAAACCTTATGAAAAAATGACTAAAAAGCTGCATAGCGCCTATACGCCATTTTACTTAGTTTTTTCGGCCACCAGTAATAGGTCTCGATTGTGGGTGAATTGAGCCCTGGTTTTTGACCGTTTTATACTTGGTATAATCAGTACTTTGTTTACAGAGCCAACAAAGTCGATCTCGCTCAAAACCTGATGACAAAATGACCAGAAAGCCACATAGGGCCTATACGCCGTTTTACTCAGTTTTTTCTGCCACCAGTAATGGGTCTCGATTGTGGGCGAATCGAGCACTGGTTTTTGACCATTTTCTATTTGGTGTAAACAATACTATGTCTACCTAGGCAACAGAGTCGATTTCACCGAAACGCTGATGACAAAACGACTAGAAAGGCGCAGAGGGCCTGTACGTTGTTTTACTCAGTTGTTTCGGCCACCAGTAATAGGTCTCAATTGTGGATGAATTGAGCACTGGTTTTTTGCCATTTTCTGTTTGGTAAAGTCAATACTATGTTTATAGAGCCAACAAAGTCGATCTTGCCAAAACCCTGATGACAAAACGACCAGAAAGACGCATAGGGCCTATACGCCATTTTACTCAGTTTTTTCAGCCACTAGTAATGGGTCTCGATTGTGGGCGAATCGAGCACTGGTTTTTGACCGTTTTCCATTTGGTATAATCAACACTATGTCTACCTAGACAACAGAGTCGATTTCGCTGAAAACCTGATGACAAAACGACCAGAAAGCTATATAGGGCCTATACGTCGTTTTACTCAGTTTTTTCAGCCACCAGTAATGGGCCTTGATTGTTGGCGAATCGAGCACTGGTTTTTGACCATTTTGTATTTGGTATAATCAATACTATGTTTACAGAGCCAACAAAGTCGATCTCGCCAAAAACCTAATGACAAAACGACCAGAAATCCGCATAGGGCCTATACGCCGTTTTACTCAGTTTTTTCAGCCACCAGTAATGGGTCTCGATTGTGGGCAAATCGAGCACTGGTTTTTGACCGTTTTGTATTTGGTATAATCAATACTATGTTTACAGAGCAAACAAAGTGGATCTCGCTAAAAACCTGATGACAAAACGACCAGAAAGCCGCATAGGGCCTATACGCCGTTTTACTCAGTTTTTTCAGCCACCAGTAACAGGTCTCGATTGTGGGCGAATCGAGCACTGGTTTTTGACCGTTTTGTATTTGGTATAATCAATACTATGTTTACAAAGCCAACAAAGTCCATCTCGCCAAAAACCTGGTGAGAAAACGACTAGGAAGCTGTATAGGGCCTATACGCCGTTTTACCCATTTTTTTCAGCCACCAGTAATGGGTCTCGATTGTGGGCGAATCGGGCACTGATTTTTCACCGTTTTGTATTTGGTATAATCAATACTATGTTTACAGAGCCAACAAAGTGGATCTCGTTAAAAACCTGATGACAAAACGACCAGAAAGCCGCATAGGGCCTATACGCCGTTTTACTCAGTTTTTTCAGCCACCAGTAATGGGTCTCGATTGTGGGCAAATCGAGCATTGGTTTTTGACCGTTTTGTATTTAGTATAATCAATACTATATTTATAGAGCCAACAAAGTGGATCTCGCTGAAAACCTGATGACAAAACGACCAGAAAGCCGCATAGGGCCTATACACTGTTTTACTCAGTTTTTTCAGCCACCAGTAATGGGTCTAGATTGTGGGCGAATCGAGCACTGGTTTTTGACCGTTTTCCATTTGCTATAATCAAAACTATGTCTACCTAGACAACAGAGTCGATTTCGCCGAAAACCTGATGACAAAACGACTAGAAAGCCGCATAGGGCATATACGTCGTTTTACTCAGTTTTTTCAGCCACCAGTAATGGGTCTCGATTGTTGTCGAATCGAGCGCTGATTTTTGACCGTTTTGTATTTGATATAATCAATACTATGTTTATAGAGCCAAAATAGTCGATCTCGTCAAAAACCTGACGATAAAACCACCAGAAAGCCGCATAGGGCCTATACGCCGTTTTACTCAGTTTTTTCAGCCACTAGGGTCTCGATTGTGGGCGAATCGAGCACTGATTTTTGACCGTTTTCCATTTGGTATAATCAACACTATGTCTACCTAGACAACAGAGTCGATTTCGCTGAAAACTTGATGACAAACCGACCAGAAAGCCGCATAGGGCCTATACGCCGTTTTACTCAGGTTTTTCAGCCACCAGTAATGGGTCTCGATTGTGGGCGAATCGAGCGCTGGTTTTTGACCCTTTTGTATTTGGTATAATCAATACTATGTTTACAGAGCCAACAAAGTCGATCTCGCCAAAAACCTGATGACAAAAGGACCAGAAAGCCACATAGGGCCTATACGTCATTTTACTCAGTTTTTTCAGCCACTGGTAATGGGTCTCAATTGTGGGCGGATCGAGCACTGGTTTCTTACCGTTTTGTATTTGGTATAATCAATACTATGTTTACAGAGCCAACAAAGTCGATCTCGCCAAAAACCTGATGACAAAACGATCAGAAAGCCGCATAGGGCCTATACGCCGTTTTACTCAGTTTTTTCAGCCACTAGTAATGGGTCTCGATTGTGGGCGAATCGAGCACTGGTTTTTTACTGTTTTCCATTTGGTATAATCAACATTATGTCTACCTAGACAACAGAGTTGATTTTGCAGAAAACCTGATGAAAAAGCGACCAGAAAGCCGTACAGGGCCTATACGTCATTTCACTCAGTTTTTTCAGCCACCACTAATGGGTCTCGATTGTTGGCAAATCGAGCACTGGTTTTTGACCGTTTTCTTTTTGGTATAATCAATACTATGTTTGTAGAGCCAAAAATGTCGATCTCGCCAAAAACCTGATGACAAAACGACCAAAAAGCCGCATAGGGCCTATACGCTGTTTTACTCAGTTTTTTCAGCCACCAGTAATGGGTCTCGATTGTGGGCAAATCGGGCACTGGTTTTTTACCGTTTTCTATTTCAAATTATCAATACTATGTTTGCAGAGCCAACAAAGTTGATCTCGCCAAAAACCTGATGACCAAACGACCAAAAAGCAGCATAGGGCCTATACACCGTTTTACTCAGTTTTTTCAACCACCAGTAATGGGTCTCGATTGTGGGCGAATCGAGCACTGGTTTTTACCATTTCTATTTGGTATAATCAATACTGCATTTATAGAGCCAACAAAGTCGATCTTGCCAAAAACCTAATGACAAAACGACCAGAAAGCCGCATAGGGCCTACACGTCGTTTTGCTTAGTCTTTTCAGCCACCAGTAATGGGTCTTGATTTTGGGCGAATCGAGCACTGGTTTTTTACCATTTCTATTTGGTACAATCAATACTATGATTATAGAGCCAACATAGTCGACCTCGCCAGAAACCTGATGACAAAACCACCAGAAAGTCGCATAGGGCCTATACACTGTTTTACTCAGTTTTTTCAGCCACCAGTAATGGGACTCGATTGTGGGCGAATCGAGCATTGGTTTTTGACCGTTTTCTATTTGGCATAATCAATACTATGTCTACCTAGACAACAGATTCGATCTCACCAAAAACCTGATGACAAAACGACTAGAAAGCCGCACAAGGCCTATACGCCGTTTTACTCAGTTTTTTCAGCCACCAGTAATTTGGCCCCATTGTGGGTGAATCGAGCACTGGTTTTTGACCGTTTTGTATTTGAAATAATCAATACTATGTTTACAGAGCCAAAAAATTCAACCTCGCAAAAAACCTGATGACAAAACGACCAGAAAGCCGCATAGGGCCTATACGCTGTTTTACACAGTTTTTTCAGCCACCAGTAATGGGTCTCGATTGTGAGTGAATCGAGCACTGGTTTTTGACCGTTTTCTATTAGGAATAATCAATACTATGTTTGCAGAGCCAACAAAGTCGATCTCGCCAAAAACCTGATGACAAAACAACCAAAAAGCCGCATAGGGCCTACACACCGTTTTACTCAGTCTTTTCAGCCACCAGTAATGGGTCTCGATTGTGGGCGAATCGAGCATTGGTTTTTGACCGTTTTCTATTTGGTGTTAGAGTAGATGCCCTAGAGCCAATCAATTATTGTGGAATTGACTCTTTGTAATAATGTTCATTAATCAATAATAAAAGGCATTTTATTCTATATCGCGTAAATCATTATTATTATTGCAATATGTATTGATATATGTCCTTAGAATGGTAGAACCGTGACGAGGGTATCAAGTGTTTCAAATCTTGATAGTGAGAACCCTANAATCAATACTATATTTAGAGAGCCAACATAGTCGATCTTGCCAAAAACCTGATGACAAAACGAGCAGACAGAAGCATAGGGCCTATACGTCGTTTTACTCAGTTTTTTCTGCCACCAGTAGTGGGATTGGGCTGAACACTCTGAAACCAATTGTTTTGTAATATCCGGAGAAGGAGGGGAGATACTTGACAGAGTAGTGAAATAGTTGTGGGGTTGTTTGTATGGTTGGAAATAGGATTTGTGTTTGAGGCCTTGGGGGGTAAAAGTGAATTTAGCCTTGAGGAGTTGGTTGAGAAGGTCCCATCCAACAACCATATCCTTGCGAGGATGGTGTGAACCAAGGCATTCATGGGTAAGAATAAGATTGGGGAAGAACTGAATCAGGATTGGTTTACTGATAAGATTGGTAGAGAAATGTTCTCCATTAGCAGCAGTAAACCATTGAATGTGAGGATGCCAATATTCTGTGGGGAGCACATCAGGATTGAGAATGGTTGACGTGGCACCGGTGTCAAAAAGAGCCATGACTTTGATTGGTCTGTCGAATTTGGAGTGCAGATACAGCGTGAGCTCAACCATAGGAACTTGAACAGATAGATTCATGGGAAAGTATCCAAATTGGAAAGAATTGCTACTGGAAGAGTCGTCTTGAGAGTCATAATCATCCATGACTGTAGGAACAGGAAAAAGGTCAACAGCAAAGATTGTAGCAGGAGTTTGTTCCTCTGTTTCAGAATATAAGGACTCAAGATCATGAAGTTCTAGAGAAGGATCAGTAGCAATCAGTTGGTGAGCAGCCTTCTTTTTTTTAGGGCAATTTTTTGCAAAATGTCCTGGTTGTTTGCAAAAGTAACAACGGCTAACTTTAGGAGAACCAGATTTCTTTTTCTGGAAGTAAGACCGTCGTTTTTTGCGGACAAAAGGTTTGGATTTCTTTCGGAAAGGCTTTTTCCGAAAAGGACGGGAGTCCTCAAAAAAGGAGGGTTTCTATTTGAATTTGTGGAAATGGTGTTTTTTCTTGGTAGGACAGTGACAAGAAGAGTCCTTGTGGGAACATTTGAGAAGAAGGTCTGGACGATAACAAGATTTCTCAATTTTTTGTCCAGTTTGTTTAAACTGGTGCATGAAGTTCCATTTGTTGCAAAGTCCTTGAAGAGCTTTTTCAATGAGTTGACCAAGGTGGCCAAAAGTAACACTTGCAAGGGCGAGGCCATATTGCTCTATTAGTCGTTGAGTTTCTTGAGAAAGAGAATCTGGAATAGAGCTGAGATAAGCCTGTTTGATATTGGGATCATCAGGGCCACCAATCTCATAGAACCGAAGAGAAGCTCGTTGAAAATGAGTCTGTAAATCCTTGCGGTCAAAAGAGCAACACCGAAGCTTAAAAAATTCTTCACGCAATTGATCAATGCGGTTTTGACTGTCTCCAACAAATTCTTTGAGGATGAATCCAATAAACTGCTCAAGAGATGGAACATCAACAACTTGGCGTTGTCGATATGGGCCAAGATTATTCCACCATTGTTTAAGAATACCCATAAAGCGGGCAACAATGGCTTCTAATACTTCAAGTAAAGAGGCATTGGGCTTGATGAGTTCAGTTTGAGCCCAAGTATAAATCTCATGAATTTTCATGCGCCATTTTGAAGGATGGTGATCATCTAAGTTGAACCAAGGACCAGAAGAGGGTGGTATGTATTGGGTATAATGGGGATAAAAAGGTGTATATGGGGGTTCCGTGGTATCCATAGGTTCAGGGGGATCTTCAACAACAGGTTCTGGTTGTGGTGGAGGAACCTGTGAGGTTTGGTTCATAAAAATGATGGGAGCGTCCGATTCATCAGAGGAGGTTTCATCAGAGGCGTCTGAAGAAGAATCGTCGCCAATGGCAGAGTAATGTATGGGGAGATTCTGAATTGGAATTGGATCTTGCAAGGTATGATGAGTGAGGAAATCTGTAATGGGGTTTGAGTCTGTAGGAGACATCATAAACTAGGTAGAGGAACCAGGCTGGAAGGATGATGAGGGGTGTTCCTGAGAGGTTGTAGGGCGTGGTTGTTTTAGAGGAGGAGGTCCGGGGGTAAAGGTCGGTGTTTGGGGTGTAAGTGATTTGGGTCTCCAAGCAGTTTGTTTGGAAATACGAGCTTGGGAGAAAACAGACATGTTTGGCGATCCTTGAGAGAATAAATGAGTACTCTGTAAAGGTTGAGTAACTCGTGGACTGTGGAAAATGGAAGAAGAGCCCATTGGTGAGGGGGGATTCCATAGTGGACCAGAGGAAGGGTTGGTGGTCGTCAAAGGAGCTTGTTCCAGAGACTGTAGTTGAGTCTTCAAGAAATTAATATCTTGCTCTTGGCGAGAGAAATCCGCTTTTCGTTGAATACAGGAGAGAATTTCGTGGTGCAGATTGACAATGTTTTGTCGTAGAGTAGCAAGATTATCTTCATAGGATTGAAAATGAATATTCAATTGAGACTCAATGCGTTGGAGGCAAGAGTTTTGTGCTACAGCATTCTGAGACTGCCAATTTAAAACTGTCTCGGCAGGAGAGAGTTTAATAGGAGCACCAGTAGGGTCCACAGCAGTAGGGTTCTTTATTTTCCAAGAGTGGGATGTATTTTCTGTAGTGAAAGGGGTAAGTGGTGGAAAAGATTCTGGAGAGGAATGAGGTGGGGCATTTGGGGCAGGTATTGAGGGAGGGGGTCCCGTGTTGCCAGGTGTTGGTGGAGGCCTTGAGCTGCTTGAATACATAGCACAAGGAGCAGCTGTAAGTATGGGTGATGGCAGGCGTTGATGAGCTGGAACACATTTAAGAGCCTTTCGATAATAAGGATTAAGATCTGGAAAATCATCATCATCTGTATCCCATCCAGAGGGAGAGGAAGGAAACAGAGTAGGCGGAGGAGCGCCATACGAGACCAAATAGTCAAATTTTCCTGATGGTTGGCCCAAAGGACCAACAGAAGGATCACCTCGGTTGTATCGATCTTGAAAGGTGTGGCAGGAAGATCGTTGGGCTTTCTTTTTCTTCGGTCTTCGATCATAGGATTCATCAAGAAGAGAGTCCATGTAACAGTCATCACAATCACATAAATCCCAGTAATTGTGGCCAGTAGAAGGATCAGAAAAGGCATAAACAGGAGTGCCTGTATGATCAAAATAGTTGATGGGGACGCCAGTATCATGAGCAACAGGGGCAGAGATGCAAAGAGGAGCACCAATGGAGAAAGATGAAGGGAAACAAGAAGGAGTGTCCTGTGGAGGAGTTTCCCTTTCATATCAGGTTTCAACTGTGCCATCTGGAAGAGTTTGAAACGTACAAGTAGTGGTTTGTACCGGTTGATTCTGTTCAGCAGTGGGATGCAAAGTCTCATAAGCCGTGAGCCATCGTTCTGGCATGAGTGTCAATAATTCGGGACCTGGATTTTGCCGTGGAACATAGGTGCAGCTGGGAGAACATTGACTGTCCACCTTAAGAAACAATGCTTTATCCACCAAATCTGGGTTGCGGGGCGGAGCCAAATCAAAGGCATGATTTTGAACACGATAGACCAATTGATAATGGAGAGTTGCCATATATTCACTGGTCTGAGGTAGTTCACCGGCAATTTGAATCTGGACCTTGAGAGCTTCAGGAAGAATAGCATCCTTAAGGAGCATATTGAAATTTGGATAGAAGGTAACCATAACAGTGCCAGCATTTAAAGTGGTTTCCATGCTGCCAATACAAGCACTGATATAAGTGGGGAACCGTGTATCCAAAAGAGCAATACGGGCTGTGGTAGGAAGACCTTTTCGACCATGAAAAGTTAAAGCCAAGCGAACAGCACCAAAATGAAGGTGGGTATATTCTTCACGAAGCCACTGAGTGTTTAGGGTTTAGGGTTTAGGGTTTCGGGTTTAGGGTTTCGGGTTTCGGGTTTAGGGTTTCGGGTTTGGGGTTTCGGGTTTCGGGTTTAGGGTTTAGGGTTTAGGGTTTAGGGTTTAGGGTTTAGGGTTTAGGGTTTAGGGTTTAGGGTTTNCCAAACGAAGTCAAAACCCTACCCGTTTTACTTAAATTGAATCTTTGTGTTCCAATTGTTTTCCCTTTTTAAGGATTAATTACTTATTGATTTTATTTTGTTTTCTTTCAATTACAAATTGCTCCCACAAATCCAAGATTTTCGGTTGCTTCAACTTGTTAACACCATAGGAAACTTAGTGCTTTGCTACCAGTCCTCGTGGGAACGATATCCTACCCATCACTGTATTACTTGAGCGACTAGTGCACTTGCTAGTTTTGCATGTTGTAGTAAACACGCATCAATAGCATATGCCTCTCGGCAATTGAAAGAGTATGAGACGAGATACCTTACGCATGATTTAGAGTTGGCAGCCGTGGTCTTTGCTTTAAAGATTTGGAGACATTATCTTTATGGTGCCAAGAGTAATATCTACACCGATCATAAGAGTTTAAAGTACTTCTTCACTCAAAAGGAGTTGAATATGAGACAGAGAAGGTGGTTGGAGCTGGTTAAGGATTATGAGTGTGAGTGTGAGATCAAGTATCAACCGGGGAAAGCCAATGTAGTCGTCGATGCCTTGAGTAGAAAAGTTTATTTGTCTCGGCTCACTAAGCAGAAAGAGTTGATAGAAGAGTTGTGTAAAGAGCAGATTGAAGTGATTCCAGGAAGGATTGCCAGGTTAGAGGTCCAGTCTACCTTACTAGAGGAAGTCAGAGATAAGCAAGTGGCCGATAAGTGGTGTCAGAGAATAGTTCAACAAGTACGGGAGGGTAAGGTAACGGAGTTCCACTTAGTGGATGGTGTCCTCTACTTTCGGAATCGATTGTGTATCCCTCAGAATGGTGAGTTAAGGAAGAGAATTCTTATGGAGGCACATGACGCACTGTACACTACTCATCCTAGAGCAACCAAGATGTATCAAGATGTAAAGAAAAGCTCTTGGTGGCCAGGTATGAAGAAAGACATTACAGAGTTTGTAGCTAAATGTCTGATTTGCCAGCAGGTAAAAGGAGAACACCAAAGGCCGTCAGGGTTGCTTCAGCCACTTAGTATTCTAGAATAGAAATGGGAGAGCATTTCAATGGATTTTATTATAGGTCTCCGTAGAGTACAGAGAGGTTATAATGTCATATGGGTGATTGTAGATAGATTAACTAATCTGCCCATTTCCTTCCAGTAAAGGAGAGTACTACCTCCGATCAATTGGCTCAGATCTACATGAAAGAGATAGTTAGGTTACATGGTGTGCCCAAGATTATAGTGTCAAACAGAGACTCGAGATTTGTCTCAACTTTCTGGACTAGTTTGCAGAGAAATTTGGGTTCCCGTTTGGCATTCAATACTGCCTATCATCCTCAGATGGATGGCCAAACAGAGAGAACAAATCAGGTGCTTGAGGACATGTTGAGAGCCTGCTGTATGGATTATAGAATGTCATGGCATGAAATGTTACCTTTGGTAGAGTTTGCCTACAACAATAGTTATCAGTCTACAATTAAAATGGCACCTTACGAGGCTTTGTATGGTAGACGATGTAGGTCCCCACTACATTAGGACGAGATCGGTGAAAAGAGTGAGTTGAGTATAGCTCTTGGGCCAGAGATGACTCAGAAAATGATAGAGGATGTAAGATTAATCCAAAATAAAATGAAGCAAGCCCAAGACAGATAGAAGAGTTATGCTGATTTAAAGAGAAAAGAAGTGGAGTTCCAATTGGGTGATAAGGTATTTCTGAAAGTTTCCCCCTATAAACGAGTAATGCGCTTTAGGAACAAAGGGAAGTTAGCACCAAGATATATTGGTCCATTTGAGGTCTTGCAACGAATTGGAAAAGTTGCCTACAAATTGGCACTACCACCTCGTATGGACAAGGTACATGATGTCTTCCATGTTTCAATGCTACGGAAGTGTGTAAGTGATCCCTCCCATATCTTGAGTATAAAAGATGTTGATCTCGTAGAGAATCTCATGTATGAGGAGCGCCCTGTACAGATTTTAGATCGAAAAATTAAAGAGCTCCGGAACAAGAGTATTCCACTAGTTAAGGTTCTTTGGAGGAATCACAAAGTAGAGGAGGCTGCGTGGGAGACAGAACAAGACATGCAGAGTAGGTACTCGGAGTTATTCATGTGAATTTCGAGGACAAAATTCTTTTAAGGGGGGAGAATTGTAACACCCCACTTGAGGTACGTACTTAAGATTTGCTGTATTATTTAAAGGTTCATTGTTTCAGCTTCAATTAAGTTGGTATGTTGTATGGGTTAAGTGTTTGCCTTGGTTTTGGTTTAAAATTTGGTGAATTTTAGAAATCCAATCTTCGCCGAGGCAAAGAAAAAGCTTCGCCGCGGCGATGATGTGCTGCACCCACGGGTAGGTTCTACCATGTTTCTTCGGGACGACGGAATGTTCTTTGTCACGGCGAAGAGCCTAATAAAAAGTTTCTTGAGTTTTCTAGAGAATTCTTCCTTTAGGGCACAATGACCATTCTACCCCTAATTAGTAGGAAAAGTGGGGAGTAAAATGTAAGGACATTTCATGGAGAATAGGTTAGTATGAAAGTGTGAGTGAAATGAATCAAAGGATATGGATGGACTTTCCCAGACAGGACAAGGGAAAAATGGGAAAGGAAGGTTATAATATGAGCTAAAAAGAGTTAAGTGAAATAAACCCCCCATTTCATTCACTTCCACCGCCATACCCATTCTCTAAATTCTCTCAATTTTCCTTTCTATTTCCCAAGATTTCTAAGGGGTTTAAGAGAGCTTTTGAGTAATTTTGAGTAGAGATTTCATCTAAAGCATCCTAAGGTAAGGATTTTTGCTTTAGATGTGAGTTTTCTTATAGTTATTTTGAAGTCTTATTTGGTTGTTATTGTTCTTGTTGTTGTTTTGAGTTGTAGAGAGAAGACAAGACTACAAAGGAAAGGAAAAGTGCTAGAGAAGTCACTTTTTCACAAGGTAAGTAAATCCAAACTAAATTGATATATGTATGTATTATGTTTCCTGAGAGATTGAGATGTTATGAGGATTTATCTATGTTGATATTGAATATAATTGAGTTATGAGAAGTGTTGTGATTGCATGATGATGAGTTGAGTTTGATTGAAGTTGGAGGGAGTTTTGAGCAAACCCTATGGGAGTGTTTTGCCTTGACAGGAAATTAGAGTGTATGAGGGAGTTTTCTCCCATTTTGGATGGCTAGATAATGAAGTATAGTAGTACTTATAGTAGAGTTTTATATGCACATGAGTTGTATGATGTAATGCTCAAGAGAAACATGAGTAAGAGTAGAAAGCCTTAATTATTACTACATAGCATAATTGCATTTCATTAGTGCATTAATGAGCATGAGTCATCCATATGCATTAATTATGCATTAGAGAAAGAGTAGAAAACTTTGAGTGTGAGCTTTAGTGAAGAGAGAGAGATTGATCACTAGAGAATAAAAGAGAGAAAAGAGCATAGAGTAGGTTATGCGATGGGGAACCCGTGAGTAATAGGTAGAGTATTCCCGCATGTACGCCGCATTGAGAGAGTGGCATAAGTATGAGAAAGAGAAGTGGTGTAGCCCGTGAGAGTGCATGCGGATGAGGGCCATACCTGAGGACCCGAGAGAGAGATTATATACTCACATGGCCAAGGGTTCCAAATCCATGCATAACATGGGAGAGGTCACGTAAAGCGGAAGTGAGTCCCAGCTGTGCCCCCGGTAAGATGGGGCCGTGACTTACTAAAGTGAATAAATAGAAAAGAGTTCTAAGAAAGAGAAATAGAAAGAGAAGTACCAAAGAGAATTTGAATGAGAAGTTGTAAGGAAAGAATTAGAGAGAGAGTTACGGGGTTAGACGATAAGAGGATTTACTTACTGAGCATTATTTTAGTGCTCGCCCCGTTGTTTTTCCTATGTTTTGCAAGATCTAGGTGAGGACACGGTTGGATGGATGTCGGCACGTGAGAGGAAGCGGTTACACTATCCACCATGTTTTTGATAATTTTGTATGAACATATGTATATGTTTGTAAAGAATATATATATGTTTAATAAAAAGAAAATTTTGGGCCCAATTTCTTTATACTATTTTATATGTATTTCATTATATGTATTGCATGAGTATTTGAGTGGAACGAGGCTATTAAATTTTGTCATCAGGTTTTCGACAAGATGAACTTTGTTATATGCCTAAACTCAGTATTGATTATAGAGAAAAAAAAATTCTCAAAAACTAGTGCTCGATTCACCCACAGTCGAGATCCATTATCGGTGGCTAAAAAACTAAGTAAAATGGAGTATCGGGCCTATGCGACTTTCAACTCGTTCTGTCATCAGGTTTTCAACGAGATGAACTCTATTGTATGCCTAAACTCAGTATTTATTGTACAGAAAAGAGAACGCTAAAAAATGAGCGTTTGCTTCACCCACAATCGAGATCCATTGTCGGTGGCTAAAAAACTAAGTAAAATGGGGTATCGGGCCTATGCAGTTTTCTGCTTATTTTGTCAATAGGTTTTTGATAGGATCAACCCTGTTGTCTGCCTAAACTCATTACTGATTATACCAAAAATAAAATGCCCAAAAACTAGCGCTTGATTCACCCACCATCAAGATCCATTATCGGTGGCTAAAAAACTGAGTAAAACGGGATATCGGGCTTATGCGGCTTTCTGCTTGTTTTGTCATCAGAATTTTGATGAGATGAATGCTGTTGTATGCCTAAACTCATTATTCATTATACCAAAAATAAAATGCTTAAAAAACTAGTGCTCGATTCACCCACAATCGAGATCCATTATCGGTGGCTAAAAAACAGAGTAAAATGGGGTATTGGGCCTATGCGGCTTTCTACTCGTTTTGTCATCAGGTTTTCGATGGTATGAACTTTTTTGTATGCCTAAACTCAGTATTGATCATACGAAACAGAAAACGCTCAAAAACTAGTGCTTGATTCACCCAAAATCATTATCCATTATCGGTGGCTAAAAAACTGAGTAAAACGGGGTATTGGGACTATGCGGCTTTCTGCATGTTTTGTCATCAAGTTTTTGACGAGATCAATGCTGCTGTATCCTAAAATCGGTATTGATTATACCAAAAAGGCAACGGTAAAAAACTAGTGCTCGATTCACCCACAATCGCGATCCATTATCGGTGGCTAAAAAACTGAGTAAAGTGGAGTATCAGGCCTATGTGGCTTTCTGCTCATTTTGTCATCAGGTTTTTGATTAGATGAACTCTATTGTATTCCTAAGCTCAGTATTGATTATACAAATAAGAGAACGCTAAAAAACTAGAGCTCAATTCACCCACCATCAAGATCCATTTTCAACGGCTAAAAAACTGAGTAAAACAGGGTATCGGGCCTATGCAGCTACTCATTCTATCATCAGGTTTTCGATGAGATGAACTATGTTGTATGCCTAAACTCAGTATTGATTATACAGAAAAGAAAATGCTCAAAAAATAGTGCTCGATTCACCCACAATCGAGATCCATTATCGATGGCTAAAAAACTGAGTAAAACTGGGTATTAGGCCTATGCGGCTTACTGCTCGTTTTGTCATCAGGTTTTCGATGAGATGAACTCTATTATATTCCTAAACTCAGTATTGATTATATACAAAAGAGAACACTAAAAAACTAGTGCTCGATTCACCCACCATCAAGAGCCATTATGGGTGGCTCAAAAATTAGGTAAAACGGGGTATCAGGCCAATGCGGCTTTCGACTCGTTCTTTCATCACGTTTCTAACGAGATGAACTCTGTTGTATGCCTAAACTCAGTATTGGCTATACAGAAAAGAAAACGCTCAAAAATTGGTGCTCGATTCACCCACCATCAAGATCCATTTTTGGTAGCTAAAAAACTGAGTAAAACGGGGTATCGAGCCTATGTGGCTTTCTGCTTGTTCTATCATCAGGTTTTCGATGAGATGAACTTTTTTATATGCCTAAACTCAGTATTGATCATACAAAATAGAAAACACTCAAAAACCATGCTCGATTCACCCACAATCGAGATCCATTATCAGTTGCCAAAAAACTAAGTAAAATGGGGTATCCGGCCTATGTGGCTTTCTGCATGCTTTGTCATCATGTTTTTGATGAGATCAACATTGCTGTATGCCTAAACATAGTATTGATTATACCAAAAAGATAACGGTAAAAAACTACTGCTCGATTCACCCACAATCGAGATCCATTATTGGTGGCTAAAAAACTGAATAAAACAAGGTATCAGGCCTATGCGGCTTTTTACTCGTTTTGTCATCATCTTTTTGATGAGATGAACTCTATTGTATTCCTAACCTCAGTATTGATTATACAAAAAAGATAACGCTTAAAAACTAGTGCTCGATTCACCACCATCAAGATCTATTTTCGATGGCTAAAAAACTGGGTAAAACGGGGTACCGGGCTAATCCTACTTTCTACTCGTTCTATCATCAGGTTTTCAACGAGATGATTCTGTTGTATGCCTAAACTCAGTATTGATTATACAGAAAAGAAAACGCTAAAAAACTAGTGCTCGATTCACCCACAATCGAGATCCATTATCGGTGGCTAAAAAACTGAGTAAAATGGGGTATCAGGCCTATGTGGCTTTCTGCTCGTTTTTTCATAAGGTTTTTGACAAGATCAACCCTGTTGTATATCTAAAATCATTACTGAGTATACCAAAAAAAAAAGTTTCAAAAACTAGTGCTCGATTCACCCACAATCGAGATCCATTATTGATGGCTAAAAATCTGAGTAAAACAGGGTATCTGGCCTATGCAGCTTTCTGCTCGTTTCTGCATCAGGTTTTCGATAAGATAACATTTTTGTATGCCTAAACTCAGTATTGATTATATAGAAAAGAGAACACTCAAAAACTAGTGCTCGATTCATCCACCATCAAGATCCATTATCGGTGGCTAAAAAACTGAGTAAAACAGGGTATCCGGCCTATGCAGCTTTCTAGTCATTTTTTCAGCATGTTTTCAATGAGATGAACTCTATTGTATTCCTAAACTCAGTATTAATTACACAAAAAAGAGAACGCTCAAAAGCTAGTGCTCGTTTCACCCACCATCAAGATCTATTATTTGTGGCTAAAAAACTAAGTAAAATGGGTATCGAGCCTACGCCGCTTTTTGCTCGTTTTTGCATCAGGTTTTCGACGAGATGATATCTGTTGTATGCCTAAAATTAGTATTGATTATACGAAAAAGAAAATGCTCAAAAATAGTGCTCGATTCACCCACAATCGAGATCCATTATCGGTGGCTAAAAAACTAAGTAAAACGGGGTATCAGGCCTATGCGGCTTTTTGCTCATTTTCTCATCAGATTTTTGATGAGATGAACTCTGTTGTATGCCTAAATGTAGTATTGATTATACAAAAAATAAAATGCTCAAAAAATAGTGCTCGATTCACCCATAATCGAGATCCATTATCGGTGGCAAAAAAACTAAGTAAAACGGGGTATCAGGCCTATACGGCTTTCTACTCGTTTTTGCACCAGGTTTTCAATGAGATGATCTCTGTTTTATGCCTAAACTTAGTATTTATTATACAAAAAATAAAACGGTCAAAAACTAGTACTTGATTCACCCACAATCGAGATCCATTATCGATGGCTAAAAAACTGACTGAAACGGGTATTGGGCCTATGCAGCTTTTCGCATGTTTTGTAATAGGTTTTCAACGAGATGAAACTTTTGTTATGCCTAAACTCATTATTGATTATATAAAAAAGAAAACGCTCAAAAACTAGTACTCGATTCACCCACAACCGAGATCCATTATCGATGGCTAAAAAACTGAGTAAAACAGGGTATCAGGCCTATGCGTCTTTCTGCTCGTTTTGTCATCAGGTTTTTGACGAGAAGATCTTTGTTATATGCCTAAACGTAGTAGTGATTATACAAAAAATAAAATGCTCAAAAACTAGTGCTCGAATCACCCACAATCGAGATCCATTATTGGTGGCTAAAAAACTGAGTAAAACGGGGTATCAAGCCTATGCGGCTTTCTGCTAGTTTTGTCCACAGGTTTTCAACGAGATGAACTCTTTTGTATGCGTAAATTCAGTATTGATTATACAAAAAAGAAAACGCTCAAAAACTAGTACTCAATTCACAGACAATCAAGATCCATTATCGATGGCTAAAAAACTGAGTAAAACAGGGTATCGAGCCTATGCGGCTTTCTGCATGTTTTGTCAACATGTTTTCGACGAGATGAGCCCTGTTGTATGCCTAAAATCCATACTGATTATACCAAAAAGAAAATTCTCAAAAACTAGTGCTCGATTCACCCACAATCAAGATCCATTATCGATGGCTAAAAAACTTAGTAAAACAGGGCTACAGGCCTATGCGGCTTACTACTCGTTCTGTCCTCAGGTTTTTGCTGAGATGAACTCTATTGTATTCCCAAACTCATTATTGATTATATAGAAAAGAGAACACTCAAAAACTAGTGCTCGATTCACCCACCATCAAGATCCATTATTGGTGGCTAAAAAACTGAGTAAAACGGGGTATTGGGCCTATGTGGCTTTCTACTCGTTTTGTCATCAGGTTGTCGACGAGATCAACCCTGTTGTGTGCCTAAACTCATTATTGATTATACCAAAAATAAAACGTTCAAAAACTAGTGCTCGATTCACCCACAATCGAGATCCATTATCGATGGCTAAAAAACTAAGTAAAACGGGGTATCGGGCCTATGCGGCTTTCTGAATGTTTTGTCATCAGGTTCTCGACGAGATGAGTGCTGTTGTATTCCTAAACACAGTATTGATTATACCAAAAAGAAAATGCTCAAAAACTAGTGCTCTATTCACCAACAATCGAGATCCATTATCAGTGGCTAAAAACTGAGTAAAACGAGGTATCAAGTCTATGCGGGTTTCTACCCGTTTTTTCATCAGGTTTTCGAAAAGATCAACCCTGTTGTATGCCTAACCTCATTATTGAGTATACCAAAAAGAAAAATCTCAAAAACTAGTGCTCGATTCACCCACAATTGAGATCCATTATCGGTGGCTAAAAAACTGAGTAAAACAGGGTATCGGGCCTATGGGGCTTTCTGCTCGTTCTGTCATCAGGTTTTCGATGAGATGAACTTTTTTGTATGCCTAAACTCAGTATTGATCATACAAAATAGAAAACGCTCAAAAACTAGTGCTCGATTAACCCACAATTGAGATCCATTATCGGTGGCTAAAAAACTGAGTAAGATGGTGTATCGGGCCTATGCGGGATTCTGCATGTTTTGTCATCAAGTTTTCAATGAGATGAACGTTGTTGTATGCCTAAACTAAGCATTGATTATACTAAAAATAAAATGGTAAAAAACTAGTGCTCGATTCACCCACAATCGAGATCTATTATTGGTGGCTAAAAAACAGAGTAAAACGGGGTATCAAGCCTATGCAGCTTTCTGCTCGTTTTTTCATCAGGTTTTTGACAAGATCAACCCTGTTGTATGCCTAAAATCATTACTGAGTATACCAAAAAGAAAACGCTCAAAAACTAGTGCTCGATTCACCCACAATCGAGATCCATTATCGGTGGCTAAAAAACTGAGTAAAATAGGTATCAGGCCTATGCGGCTTTTTGCTCGTTCTGTCATCAGGTTTTCGATGAGATAAACTTTTTTGTATGCCTAAACTCAGTATTGATCATACAAAATAGAAAACGCTCAAAAACTAGTGCTCGATTAACCCACAATTGAGATCCATTATCGGTGGCTAAAAAACTGAGTAAGATGGTGTATCGGGCCTATGCGGGATTCTGCATGTTTTGTCATCAAGTTTTCAATGAGATGAACGTTGTTGTATGCCTAAACTAAGCATTGATTATACTAAAAATAAAATGGTAAAAAACTAGTGCTCGATTCACCCACAATCGAGATCTATTATTGGTGGCTAAAAAACAGAGTAAAACGGGGTATCAAGCCTATGCAGCTTTCTGCTCGTTTTTTCATCAGGTTTTTGACAAGATCAACCCTGTTGTATGCCTAAAATCATTACTGAGTATACCAAAAAGAAAACGCTCAAAAACTAGTGCTCGATTCACCCACAATCGAGATCCATTATCGGTGGCTAAAAAATTGAGTAAAATAGGTATCAGGCCTATGCGGCTTTTTGCTCGTTCTGTCATCAGGTTTTCGATGAGATAAACTTTTTTGTATGCCTAAACTCAGTATTGATCATACAAAATAGAAAACTCTAAAAAACTAGTGCTCGATCCACCCACAATCGAGATCCATTATCGGTGGCTAAAAAACTGAGTAAAGCAGGGTATCAGGCCTATACGGCTTTTTGCTCATTCTGTCATCAGGTTTTTGATGAGATGAACTTTTTTGTATGCCTAAACTTAGTACTGATCATACAAAGAAGAAAACGCTCAAAAACTAGTGCCTGATTCACCCACAATCGAGATCCATTATTGGTGGCTAAAAAACAGAGTAAAACGGGGTATCAAGCCTATGCAGCTTTCTGCTCATTTTTTCATCAGGTTTTTGACAAGATCAACCCTGTTGTATGCCTAAAATCATTACTGAGTATACCAAAAAGAAAACGCTCAAAAACTAGTGCCTGATTCACCCACAATCGAGATCCATTATCGGTGGCTAAAAAACTGAGTAAAATGGTGTATCGGGCCTATGCGGGATTCTGCATGTTTTGTCATCAGGTTTTTGATGAGATGAACACTGTTGTATGCCTAAACTAAGTATTGATTATACTAAAAAGAAAACAGTAAAAAACTAGTGCTCGATTCACCCTCAATCGAGATCTATTATCAGTGGTTAAAAAACTGACTAAAACGGGGTATCAAGCCTATGCGGCTTTCTACTCATTTTTTCATCAGGTTTTTGACAAGATCAACCCTGTTGTATGCCTAAACTCATTACTGATATACCAAAAAGAAAACGCTAAAAAACTAGTGCTCGATTCACCCACAATCGAGATCCATTATCAGTGGCTAAAAAACTTAGTAAAATATGGTATTGGGCCTATACGGCTTTTTGCTCGTTCTGTCATCAGGTTTTCGATGAGAGGAACTTTTTTGTATGCCTAAATTCAGTATTGATCATACAAAATAGAAAATGCTCAAAAACTAGTGCTCTATTCACCCACAATCGAGATCCATTATCGGTGGCCAAAAAACTGAGTAAAATGGTGTATCGGGCCTATGCGAGTTTCTGCATGTTTTGCCATCAGGTTTTCGGTGAGATGAACGCTTTTGTATGCCTAAACTAAGTACTGATTATACCAAAAAGAAAACGGTAAAAAACTAGTGCTCGATTCACCCACAATCGAGATCCATTATCGTTGGCTAAAAAACTGAGTAAAACGAGGTATCGGGCATATGTGGTTTTCGACTCTTTCTGTCATCAAGTTTTCGATGAGATGAACTCTGTCATATGCCCAAACTCAGTATTGATTATACAGCAAAGAAAATGCTGAAAAACTAGTGCTCGATCCACCCATAATCGAGATCCATTATTGGTCACTAAAAAACTAAGTAAAACGGGGTATCGGGCCTATGCGGCTTTCTGCTCGTGTTTGCAACAGTTTTTCAATGAGATGAACTCTGTTATATGCCTAACCTCAGTATTGCTTATACAAAAAATAAAACACTCAAAAACTAGTGCTCGATTCACCCACAATCGAGATCTATTATCAATGGCTAAGAAACTGAGTAAAATGGGGTATTGGGCCAATACGGCTTTCTGCTCGTTCTGTCATCAAGTTTTCGATGAGATTAACTCTGTTTTATGCCTAAACTCATTATTGATTTTACCAAAAAGAAAATGCTCGAAAACTAGTGCTCGATTCACCCACAATCGAGATCTATTATCGGTTGGAAAAAAACTAAATAAAATAGGGTATCAGGCCTATGCGGATTTCTGCTCGTTTTTGCATCTGGTTTTCGGCAAGATCAACCCTGTTGTATGCCTAGAATCAGCATGGATTATACAGAAAATAAAACACTCAAAAACTAGTGCTCGATTCACCCACAATCGAGATCTATTATCAATGGCTAAGAAACTGAGTAAAATGGGGTATTGGGCCAATACGGCTTTCTGCTCGTTCTGTCATCAAGTTTTCGATGAGATTAACTCTGTTTTATGCCTAAACTCATTATTGATTTTACCAAAAAGAAAATGCTCGAAAACTAGTGCTCGATTCACCCACAATCGAGATCTATTATCGGTTGGAAAAAAACTAAATAAAATAGGGTATCAGGCCTATGCGGATTTCTGCTCGTTTTTGCATCTGGTTTTCGGCAAGATCAACCCTGTTGTATGCCTAGAATCAGCATGGATTATACAGAAAATAAAACACTCAAAAACTAGTGCTCGATTTCCCCGCAATCGAGATCCATTATCAGTGGCTAAAAAACTGAGAAAAATGGGGTATCGGGCCTATGCAGCTTTCTACTGGTTTTGTCATCAGGTTTTCAACAAGATCGACCTTGTTGTATGCCTAAACTTAGTATTATCTATACATAAAAGAAAATTCCCAAAAACTAGTGCTCAATTTCTCCACAATCGAGATCCATTATCAGTGGCTAAAAAACTGAATAAAACAGGGTATCGGGCCTATTCGGCTTTCTGCTCATTCTACTATCAGGTTTTCGATGAGATGAACTCTGTGTTATGCCTAAACATAGAATTGATTATATAGAAAAGAAAACACCCAAAAACTTGTACTTGATTCACCCACAATAGAGATCCATTATCAGTGGCTAAAAACCTGAGTAAAACGGGGTATCAAGCCTATGCGGCTTTCTGCATGTTTTGTCAACATGATTTCAACTAGATGAACCCTGTTGTATGCCTAAACTCCATACTGATTATACCAAAAAGAAAATGCTCCAAAACTAGTGCTCGATTCACCCACAATCAAGATCCATTATCGGTGGCTAAAAAACTGAGTAAAACGGGATTACAGGTCTATGTGGCTTACTGCTCATTTTGTCCTCAGGTTTTTGATGAGATAAACTCTATTGTATTCCCAAACTCAGTATTGATTATATAGAAAAGAGAACACTCAAAAACTAGTGCTCGATTCACCCGCCATCAAGATCAATTATCGGTGGCTAAGAAACTGGGTAAAATGGGGTATCGGGCCTATATTGCTTTCTGCTCGTTTTGTCACCAGGTTATCTATGAGATCAACCCTGTTGTGTGCCTAAACTCATTATTGATTATACCAAAAATAAAATGCTTAAAAACTAGTACTCGATTCACCCACACTCGAGATCCATTATCGATGGATAAAAAACTGAGTAAAACGGGGTATCGGGCCTATACGGCTTTCTGCATTTTTTGTCATCAAGTTTTTGATGAGATGAACACTATTGTATGCCTAAACACAGTATTGATTATACCAAAAATAAAATGCTCAAAAACTAGTGCTCTATTCACTAACAATCGAGATCCATTATCGGTGGCTAAAAAACTAAGTAAAACTGGGTATCAGGCCTATGTGACTTTCTGCTCGTTTTTTCATCAGGTTTTTGATAAGATCAACCCTATTGTATGTCTAAACTCATTATAGAGTATACCAAAAAGAAAACGCTCAAACACTAGTGCTCGATTCACCCACAATCAAGATCCATTATCGGTGGCTAAAAAGCTGAGCAAAACAGGGTATCGGGCCTATGTGGCTTTTTGCTTGTTCTGTCATTAGGTTTTCGATGAGATAAACTTTGTTGTATTCCTAAACTCAGTATTGATTATAAAAAATAGAGAATGTTCAAAAACTAGTGCTTGATTCACCCATAATCCAGATCTATTATTGGTGGCCAAAAAAACTGAGTAAAACGGGGTATCGGGCCTATGTGGCTTTCAACTCGTTCTGCCATCAGGTTTTTGATGAGATGAACTCTATTGTATGCCTAAACTTAGTATTGATTATACAGCAAAGAAAACGCTCAAAAACTAGTGCCCGATCCACTCATAATCAAGATCCATTTTCGGTCACTAAAAAACTGAGTAAAACAGGGTATCGGGCCTACGCAGCTTTCTACTCATGTTTACAACAGGTTTTTAACGAGATGAACTTTGTTGTATGCCTAAACTCAGTATTGCTTTTACAGAAAATAAAACGCTCAAAAACTAGTGCTCGATCCACCCACAATCGAGATGTATTATCGGTGGCTAAGAAACTGAGTAAAACGGGGTATCGGGCCAATACGGCTTTCTGCTCGTTCTGTCATTAGGTTTTCAATGAGATTAACTCTGTTGTATGCCTAAACTCATTATTGATTTTACCAAAAAGAAAACACTTGAAAACCAGTGCTCGATTCACCCACGATCAAGATCTATTACCGATTGCGAAAAAACTAAATAAAATGGGGTATCGGGCCTATGCGGATTTCTGCTCGTTTTTGCATCAGGTTTTCGACAAGATCGGCCCTCTTGTCTATGTAAAATAGGAAACACTCAAACACTAGTGCTTGATTCACCCACAATCGAGATCCATTATTGGTGGCTAAAAAACTAAGTAAAACGGGGTATCAGGCCTGTGTGGCTTTCGACTCGTTCTTTCATCAGGTTATCGACAAGATGAACTCTGTTGTATTTCTAAACTCAGTATTTATTATACAGAGAAGAAAACACTCAAAAACTAGTGCTTGATCCACCCATAATCGAGATCCATTATCGGTCACTAAAAAACTGAGTAAAACAGGGTATCGGGCCTCTGTGGCTTTCTGCTCGTGTTTGTAATGGGTTTTCAATGAGATGAACTCTGTTGTATGCCTAAACTCAGTATTGCTTATGCAGAAAATAAATTGCTCAAAAACTAGTACTCGATTCACCCACAATCGAGATCTATTATCGGTGGCTAAGAACTAAGTAAAACAGGGTATCCGGCCAATACGGCTTTCTGCTCGTTCTGTCATCAGGTTTTCAATGAGATTAACTCTGTTGAATGCCTAAACTCATTATTGATTTTAACAAAAAGAAAACGCTCGAAAACTAATGCTTGATTCACCAACAATCGAGATCTATTACCGATTGCGAAAAAACTAAATAAAATGGGGTGTCGGGCCTATGTGGATTTCTACTCGTTTTTGCATCAGGTTTTCAGCATGATCGACCTGTTGTATGCCTGGACTCAGTATTGATTATACAGAAAAGAAAACGCTCAAAAACTAGGGCTTGATTTCCCCACAATCGAGATCCATTATCAGTGGCTAAAAAACAGAGTAAAAGGGGGTATCGGGCCTATGCGGCTTTCTACTGGTTTTGTCATCAGGTTTTCGACAAGATCGACCTTGTTGTATCCCTAAACTTAGTATTATCTATACATAAAAGAAAACGCTCAAAAACTAGTGCTAGATTTATCCACAATCGAGATTCATCATCGATGGCTAAAGAACTAAGTAAAACGGGGTATCGGGCTTATGCGGCTTTCTACATGTTTTGTCATCAGGTTTTCGAAGAGATAAATGTTTTTGTATGCTAAACATAGTATTGATTATATATAAAAGAAAACACCCAAAAACTTGGGCTCGATTCACCCACAATCGAGATCCATTATCGGTGGCTAAAAAACTGAGTAAAACGGGGTATCAGGCCTATACGGCTTTCTGCTCGTTTTTGCGTTAGATTTTTGATGAGATGATCTATGTTGTATGCCTAAACTTAGTATTGATTATAATAAAAAGAAAACACTCAAAAACTAGTGCTCGATTCACCCACAATCGATATCCATTATCGGTGGCTAAAAAACTGAGAAAACGAGGTATCAGGCCTATGCGGCTTTCTGCTCGTTTTGTCCTCGAGTTTTAGATGAGATGAACTCTGTTGTATGCCTAAACTCATTATTGATTATAACAAAAAGAAAACGCTCAAAAATTAGTGCTTGATTCACCCACAATCGACATCCATTATCAGTGGCTAAAAAACAGAGTAAAATGGGGTATCGGGCCTATGCGGCTTTCTACTCGTTCTGTCATTAGGCTTTCGACGAGATGAACTCTGTTGTATGCCTAAACTCAGTATTGATTATACAGAAAATAAAACGCTAAAAAACTAGTGCTTGATTCACCCAAAATCAAGATCCATTATCGGTGGCTAAAAAACTAAGCAAAAGGGGGTATCGGGCCTATGCGATTTTCTACTCGTTTTGTCATCAACTTATCGACAGGATAGATTTTTTTGTACATCTAAACTTAGTATTGATTTTACAGAAGAGAAAATGCTCAAAAACTAGTGCTCAATTCCTCCACAATCAAGATCCATTATCGGTGGCTGAAAAACTGAGTAAAATGGGGTATCAGACCTATGCGCCTATTTGCTTGTTTCGTCATCAGGTTTTCGACGAGATGGACTCTGTTGTATGTCTAAACTTGGTATTGGTCATACAAAAAATAAAACTCTCAAAAACTAGTGCTCGATTCACCAACAATCGAGATCCATTATCGATGGCTAAAAAACTTAGTAAAACGGGGTATCGGGCCTATGCGGTTTTCTACACGTTTTGTCATCAGGTTTTCGACGAGATGACTATGTTTTATGTCTAAAATTTGTATTGATTATAAATAAAATAAAACGCTCAAAAAATAGTGCTCAATTCTCCCACAATCGAGATCCATTATCGGTGGCTGAAAAACTGATTAAAATTGGGTATCGAGCCTGTGCGGCTTTCTGCTCGTTTTGTCATCAGGTTATCGACGAGATGGACTCTGTTACATGTCTAAACTCAGTATTTATTGTACAGAAGAGCAAACCCTCAAAAACTAGTGCTCAATTCCTCCACAATCAAGATCGATTATCGGTGGCTGAAAAACTGAGTGAAACAGGATATCGAGCCTACGTGGGTTTTTGCTCGTTTTGTTAACAGCTTTTCGACGGGATGGACTCTGTTGTATGTCTAAACTTGGTATTGATTATACAAATAAGCAAACGCTCAAAAAATAGTGCTCGATTCACCAACAATCGAGATCCATTATCGATGGCTAAAAAACTGAGTAAAACAAGGTATCGGGCCTATGAGGCTTTCTGCACGTTTTGTCATCAAGTTTTTGACGAGATGACTCTTTCTTATGTCTAAAATTTGTATTGATTATAAAGAAATAAAACGCTCAAAAACTAGTGCTCGATTCACCCACAATCGAGATCCATTATTGGTGGTTGAAAAATTGAGTAAAATCGGGTATCGGGCCTATACGGGTTTCTGCTCGTTTTGTCATCATGTTTTCAATGAGATGGACTCCGTCTAAAATCAGTATTGATTATACAAAATAGAAAACGCTAAAAAATTAGTGATCGATTCATCTACAATCGAGATCCACTATCGGTGGCTAAAAAACTGAGTAAAACGAGGTATCGGGCCTATGCGACTTTTTGCTTGTTTTTTCATCAGCTTATCGACGGGATAGATTTTGTTGTACATCTAAACTCAGTATTGATTTTGCAGAAGAGCAAACGTTCAAAAACTAGTGCTCGATTCCTCCACAATCAAGATCCATTATCGGTGGCTGAAAAACTGAGTAAAATGGGGTATCGGAACTATGCGCCTTTCTGCTTGTTTTGTCATCAGGTTTTTGACGAGATGGACTCTGTTGTATGTCTAAACTTGGTATTGATTATACAAAAAATAAAACACTTAAAAACTAGTGCTCGATTCACGAACAATCGAGATCCATTATCAGTGGCTAAAAAACTTAGTAAAACGGGGTATCGGGCCTATGCGGCTTTCTACACGTTTTGTCATCAGGTTTTTGACGAGATGGACTCTGTTGTATGTCTAAACTTGGTATTGATTATACAAAAAAGAAAACTCTCAAAAACTAGTTCTCGATTCACCAACAATCGAGATCCATTATCGATGGCTAAAAAACTTAGTAAAACGGGGTATTGGGCCTATGCTGCTTTCTAGACGTTTTGTCATCAGGTTTTCGATGAGATGACTCTGTTTTATGGTAAACTTTGTATTGATTATAAAGAAAATAAAACAGTGAAAAACTAGTGCTCAATTCTCCCACAATCGAGATCCATTATCGATGGCTGAAAAACTGATTAAAATTGGGTATCGGGCCTATGCGGCTTTCTGCTTGGTTTGTCATCAGGTTATCGATGAGATGGACTCTATTGTACATCTAAACTCATTATTTATTATACAGAAGAACAAAATCTCAAAAACTAGTGCTCGATTCCTCCACAATCAAGATCGATTATCGATGACTGAAAAACTAAGTAAAATAGGGTATCGGACCTATGCGGGTTCTGCTCGTTTTGTTATTAGGTTTTCGACGAGATGGACTCCGTTGTATGTCTAAACTTGGTATTGATTATACAAATAAGAAAACGCTCAAATACTAGTGCTCAATTCACCAACAATCGAGATCCATTATCAATGGCTAAAAAACTGAGTAAAACAGGGTATCGGGCCTATGCGGTTTTCTGCACGTTTTATCATCAGGTTTTCGACGAGATGACTCTTTCTTATGTCTAAAATTTGTATTGATCATAAAGAAAATAAAATGCTAAAAAACTAGTGGTCGATTCACCCATAATCGAGATCCATTATCGGTGGCTGAAAAACTGAGTAAAATGGGATATCGGGCCTACGCGAGTTTCTGCTCGTTTTGTCATCAGGCTTTTAATGAGATGGACTCTATTGTATGTCTAAACTCAGTATTGATTATACATAAGAGAGAAAGCTCAAAAACGGGTGCTTGATTCACCCACAATCGAGATCCATTATCGGTGGCTAAAAAACTAAGTAAAACAAGGTATCGGGCCTATGGGACTTTTTGCTCGTTTTTTCATTAGGTTTTCAACGAGATGGCCTCTGTTTTATGTCTAAACTTTGTGTTGATTATTCAGAAAATAAAAACGCTCAAAGACTAGTGCTCGATTCACCCACAATCGAGATCCATTATTGGTGGCTGAAAAATTGTCTAAAACAGGGTATTGGGCCTATGCGTCTTTCTTCTGGTTTTGTCATCAGGTTTTCAACGAGATCGAACCTTTTGTATACCTAAACTCAGTATTGATTATACAAAAAAAAAAACGCTCAAAAACTAGGGCTTGATTCACCCACAATCGAGATCCATTTTGGGTGGCTAAAAAACTGAGTAAAACAGGGTACTAGAATTATGAAGCTTTTGGCTCGTTTTGTCATCAGGTCTTTGACTAGATCCCTAAACTAATTAATCATTATACATAATAGAAAACACTTTAAAACTATTCCTCAATTCACGCACAATCAACATCCATTATCGGTGGCTGAAAAACTTAGTAAAACGAGGTATCGGGCTTAAGTGGCATTCTACTCATTTTGGCATCAGGTTTTCAATGAGATTGACCCTGTTGTATTCCTAAACTCAGTATTGTTTATAAAAAAATGAAGACGCCCAAAAACTAGTGCTCGATTCACCCACAATCGAGATCCATTATCGGTGGCTAAAAAACTGAGTAAAACGGGGTATTGGGCTTAAATGGCTTTCTGCTCGTTTTGTCATCAGGTTTTAAACAAGATCGACCCTATTGTATACCTAAACTCAGTATTGATTATACAAAAAAGAAAACGCTCAAAAACTAGTGCTTGATTCACCCACAATCGAGATCCATTATCGGTGGCTGATGGTGCGTTTTTGCTACAACATGCTAAATAGCAAGTGCACAGTCGGACAAAGTAATAAAGTGATGAGTGGTAGTTCCCACGATGATTGGTTGCTAAGCACAAAGTTTTCTATGTTTTCAAGTTGGAGCAATCTAATTTGTTTGAATTAATGGGAGAAAGTTAAACTTAAAACTAAAACAAAAATTGCTAAATATTCAAGCTAAATATGAAAGCAAGATTAAAAACAAGGTAATATCAATTTAAACAACCGGGTAGGGTTTTGACTTCATTCGGACTCTATGGATTAAACCTCCAGATTATGCTATTTCTATATTCACATGCATTGATTGTAAATTGAATTCTCTAAATTGTAAAACATAACTTCTAGGCATTGTTTTCCTTCTTTTCCCTATAAACTTCTGCACCAACAATTTGAAGGTTAATAGTTCTAAGCTCATTAAGCACATGGAATCCTAGATTGATTTCATTGATTCTTAAATCTATCTTAGCATTCAATACTACAATGGTGATTACCCAAGAAGCTTAACATGACTCATCTCTAATCTCATCATGTTCATCAAATAAAAGCAATAAAATCGAATAACCACACAAACCATGCAATAGCATATGAAAATAACAAAAATCAATTACTCAATCCAGGAAATCGAATTACATCAAAACCTAACCAAAATGGGTTAGTTTATATCTAATTCAAACAACAAACAAGAAAAACAATAACTCAAGGTTCAACATATTGAAAAGAAAGAAAAGACAAGAGATCTCCCTTAGTTGAAGAATCACCAGCTTCAATCCCAAATCTTCTCATTTTTCAACCAAAATTCGTAAATCTAAACTAAGAAAGATGAAAATAATCTGCTCTCTACTAAGAAAAACGACGAACCCCTCAAAATGGAAAAGTTTTGCTTTTATAGTTCACCCAAAAACCTAAGACTTTACCTAAAATGAAACTGTGCTTTTTAGAGAAAATGAAATTCGCGGACTTCGCCGTGACAAAGAAGGAATCTCGCCGCAGCAACGAAGAAAAATTAACTCTTTGCGTAACTCATTTCGCCGCGGCGAATCTTCATGAAGAATTCTGAAATTATAGAATTGCCCTTTGCTGCTTCTTTGCTTTAATCTTCGACCTTCATGCTCTCTGATGCGTGTTTCTTACAACATGCAAAACTAGCAAGTGCACTAGTCGCTCAAGTAAAAAAATGATGAGTAGGTATGTTCCCACAAGGACTGTTAGCAAAGCACTAAGTTTCCTAAGTTATCAAGTTGAAGTAATCGAATTCTTTGGATTGGTGGGAGCAAATTGTAATGAAAAAACAACAATGAAATAAACAAGAATTAAAACTTAATTAGAAAGCAAGATGAAAACGAGAATATCAATTCAAGCAAAACGGGTAGGGTTTGACTTCGTTTGGACTTTTATGGGTTAAACCTAAAAAACACTATATTCACATTCATGCGCAATGGTTGTAAATCGAATTCACTAATATGTTAAATACCCTCTCGGGCTATGTTTTCCTATTCATCCTTATTAACATTCCGCACCAACAAATTGAAGGTTAATAAATCTAAATTCATTAGCACAAAAATCCTAAATTGATTATTAATTCTTGATCTATCTCTAGCATCCAATACTATAATGGTGATACCCAAGAAGCTAACATGATATTTCTCAATCTCATCATGTTCATCACATACAGCATTTAATTTCAGAGTAACACACACCCAAAGCTTATTCACATGGAAATAACACAATCAAACACTTAACCCATTTAAAATCCAAACTACAATCAAAACCCTAACCCATAAAAGATTAGTTCATAGCTAAATTAATACTCAAAAACGAAAAAATAGAATAAAACAAGTTAACATAATGAAACTGAGATGAAAGATAAGAAATCTCCCCAAAAGATGAATCTTCTAGTAAATCTGAACCTTCTCCCTTAAACAATCCGAAAAACTCAAAGCTTTACTCTAAGAAAAATGTAAAAACGGCTAAACCTAAACAGCTCACCCTCCCTTGGCAAAAGGTTAAGTTTTTCTTTTATACTTAGTCCAAAAACCCAGCCAAAACACGCACAACATGAAACTGTGCGTTTAACAAAACTGAATAAATTGACTGTCGCCGCGGCAAAGAATGAAATAGTAAGTTCGCCCTGGCCTACTTCGCCGCGGCGAAGACATTTCCTTCGCTGGGGCGAAGCTTCTCCTGAGTTCTAAAATTACATAAG
Organism: Pistacia vera; assembly: GCF_008641045.1. Taxonomy (NCBI): domain Eukaryota; kingdom Viridiplantae; phylum Streptophyta; class Magnoliopsida; order Sapindales; family Anacardiaceae; genus Pistacia; species Pistacia vera. The sequence goes on along the minus strand of NW_022196607.1, from coordinate 312,681 downwards.
CCCACTCCGCTTGTTCTTCGCTTAATTCCTCGATTCTCGGTGCTCTTCCTGGAAACAAGCTTCATCGTGCTTAATCCTACTCCGGTACTCCCCTATCTTCTGAAATCGCTAATTTCTGAGTCAAAAATATCCAATTTTGTGCTATGTGCGCAAGACGTCCATTTTAACCTAAAATACGAAAAGTAACGAATTAAGAACCAATTCAGGTCAAAATGCACCAGAAAGTACCTGAAATCCGACAAAAAGATCTAATAAAAACTGTATAATTTACGGATTATCACTCTCCCATGGGAACAGGCTTCATAGTGCTTTACTCTGCTTCAAAACTCTCCCAACTTCTGAGATCCACTTACTTCTAAGTCCAGAAACTCCAATTCGCTCATTATTTGCTCAAAATGTCCATTTTGGCCTGAAACACAAAATGTAATAGCAATTCAGGCATAAATGAACTAAGAAGTATCTAAAATCTAGCCTAAATGCCTAAATAAAACAGTATAATCCTCGGATGATCAAATACCCCCAAAATAAAGACATGCTCGTCCCCAAGCATCAGGTACAAAACAAAATAAAAGAAAAACAACAAACGCAAAACAGCAAAATTAACAAAAATTTACAAGGAAAAACATAAGACTCAACTCAACACAACGAACTGCCTAGAATTTATAAAAGTCTCAAAGGTTGTTGCAAAATTATTACTAGAAAAATGTTCAACACTCCAAGAAGTTATAAGTTGCATCGACTATCTTTCTCTATTGGTCCCCCGAGTAGGTGATCCCCACTTCAATCCACCTTCCGACTTCCTGGATTATTTTATGCAGGCATGCAAAGTTTATTTAATGGTGGCAGACTCCATAAGCCTAAATATCGAACTACTCTCCACTACTGAGGATTAGACATCACTAAGAATCAAAAGGTCTTTGCAAGCTTGTAACGTTAGGCTCTGGTAGTGGGCTCCAAAGGAAAGGAAAGAATAAACAAACAAAAGAACTTGGTTTCCTTAAAGCAAACACTAAGACTTAATCCAACTCCCACTTCCTTTCTCAACCATCACTCAAAATGTCAATCATTCAACAACCTTCAACCATGAAAAATTCTTATTTTTGCTATTGTAATGCAATTCTCCAAATAGAAATTTTTTTTTTTTATATATATAACAAAAATCACAAATTGAGGTTAATTACCTCTCTTATTCTTCTTGCCCTTCTCACAACCCCCAAACTATTCTTTTAGTACATTCACACAACTCTTCAAGTTCCTTGTGTTTGCATTAGGTCCAAAATTCTCCTAAAGGGTATGATTATGTGTTTAAGGTAATTGGATTGGAAAATTTTTATTTTGCAAGAAAATAAAAAGCAATGATAATCTCATAAGGCTCAAATGGGTGACTAGGAAACAATTCATTCGTGGGTTGGCCGGAAAGCTCATACGTTCCGAAAAATGCCTAAATCATTTCCTCAACAACGTCTAGTCCTAGAATTTCACCTCAAGCATTTCTCTACTAGGTTCTAGAGTCCACCAACATTATCAAACTTTATCTAACCACATAAAATGAATCTAAGCATGCCAAAATAAATGAAAATAGTGGTTGAACCACTCAACAAACCTCAATCAAAATTCAGTCAATAAACATAAACTTGAAGCAATGCTTAACATTTTTCAACAATAAAATCCCAACAACCCTATTCTCATCATTGATTTATACAATTCATCATTGGCATCACAACAAAACCAAATAAAATAAACAAAAGTCCAAAAATTCTCAAATTTTTCCTACCCCCAAACTAAAGATGACATTTTCCCCAATGTCACAATATGCACAAATTAGGAATAGAAAAACAAAATCGACAAAGGTACGAGATAGTTTCCTAATTAATCTGTGAAGTTGAAGTTTCGCTCAACAGTATGCACACCCGGTCCTTGACTTTTTCATCACCAAAATCTGTAAAAACAATTGAAAACTGTGGTGTCCACTGTGTTAGAAAAATTCACTGACTAATATGAAAATATTACAACCCTAATCTCATCTTTACATCAACTACGAACTTAAAACAAAAATTAAATAACTAAAACAATCCAAAACAAAAAGTATCAACTGATTTCAATGTTCGAAATGAAATACAAAAACAATCAAAAACAAAGAAAAATAAAAACAAAAACAGGTGCTCATGTGCTCATTCTTCGGCTTCCTCCTCTCCCTTAGTGTCGTCCTCTTCTGAGTCAGAGCCCATCCACTCATGTGAATCCCAGTCAGCCCATTGGAATTTCGAAGTATCAACGTTGAGCTTGTTGAAGCTACTCTTCTGCATGTCATACATCATCTAGGTCTGCTCTGCCAGCCAATCCTAACGTTTTGCCATACGTCTCATCTGACCCATCATCTGCTGCATCATTTCCCTCATAATGGCTGTGGAATTTGATGATGTGGCAGTGCCTTGTGTTGTTCTCTGTCGTTTTGTCCCGACGATGGGTTGCTCACCATCTGTACGTTCAAGATGCTTATGATAATAGTCTGAGTCAAGAACTGGGGCAGCGTGGATAAGTGGCTCATCATCATGTACCTCGATTCCTGCTCAAGTGCACAATGCTGTAATGAGATGTGGGAAAGGGTAACTCCCTCGCCCTGGTTTGGCTGCATGCTGAATGTTGTTTAGGATAATTTGTCCCACATATATTCTCTTTCCCATGGCAATAGAATAGAGCAATAATGCCTTCTCATACGTCATCATGCTATAGTACGTCTCTGGTATCATCCTCGCACAAATAAAGTACTGCCACAACCGAGCCACTAGTGTCAAATTAGTTCCCTTAATGCTCTTCTTGCCCTTCTTCAAAATCTCCTAAGGGGTATCCGATTTTGCAATAGCCTAAAGGATCACCTCATCCCTTTTCTGTATCTTCCTGAATTCCTCATACTCATCACGGTCAATGTTAGGCAATTTATAAAATTCATTGATGACCTTCACAGTAAATGCCACATCAGTACCCCTCACAAACACAGCACCAGATTCACACTCTAAGAGGTTGGCATAGAACTCTCTCACTAGCGGCTCTACAATCACATGTGCAGGTACACTCATGAATAATTCCCAACGTCTTCCTCGACTCCAATCCATAGCCTGGCTCGCGGTCAATCCACGCTCAGGAATAAATCTTTTATCTTTTCTTTGGGCTGCCCCTTCATAGCGTGTCCAAGCCTTGTCATTTACAAACCGGTTGTCCACTTTCTTTCCTTTTCCTTTACCCTTTGATGGTACCTTAAGCAGCGTTTTCCCAAAACTACCAATCAACTCAATAATTCACTAAAAAAAAAAAAAAAAAAAAAATTCAACCCTAAGTGCCCTATGAGCAACCACAATCAATCCTGCAGTAAAACAACACTTCCAAAATTCTCACCTAGACCCCCAAACTATGATTCTTCCACACTCAACCAAACACTCCAAAATTCAAAACTCGCACTTCTCAATACCACACAATGCACAATCAACACTTCCTCAAGCAAAATCAATGCAAAATTTCACAAAAATTTCACAACTCAACCAAAAATCAATATTTTCAGATCCACAACTGTAAACTCGAAATTATGCGATTAAAAGCTTAGGGAACTTGAAATCTTACCAAAACTAGGGAGTATTCACCACCAATTTAGTCAAAATCATCCGAGTTTGCAAAACCCCCAAATTCTTGAACACCAAGGGTTTCCCAAAAAATTTCGCAATTTTTCACAGAAATCTTTGCTAAAATGAGTTGATTTTTGTGTTTGGGAGAGTTTAGGAGTTAGAAAAAGTGATGGAAGTTCACTAGAACGGCTCAAGATTGAAGGTGGAAAAATTTTCTCTCAAATGGGTTAGAAGTTTTTGCGTTGAAAATGAAAAGTAGTGTGGGTATTTATAAAAAGCAGGTTTCGCCGCAGTGAAGAACAATCTTCACCACAACGAAGTTCTTCACTTGTAAACCCTAAAAATCGCGGCAAAAAATTACATAAGCGCATCGCCTTGGTGAAGAACTTTCTTTGCTGCGGCGAATTTTCCCTTGTGAATTTTTGCCCAACTTGCTTCACCGCAGCGAAACCAAATTCTTCACCGTGGCGGAAAAATACAAAGGCGAATCGCCTCGGCGAAGTCTGGGACTTTTTGAATTCCAAATTTTTTCAAAATGTGCTTCGTCGCGGCGAAAACTGGAAAATTCCAATTTCCTTCTTGATTCGAAATTCACCTGAAACACCCAAGAACACACCAATCAGACTTTATCTAAAAATAATAAGAAACTAAACAATTCAAAATAATAAATAAACAACAACAACAAATGAAAACACTTGGGTTGCCTCCCAATGAGCGCTTGTTTATAGTCAGAAAGCTCGACTCTCTCAAGTTCTTATGTCGGAATGTCAAGCCGGAGGGGAATTGACTTGTAACTCATCACTCCGTCGATGTATGGCTTCAACCTCTAGCCATTGACCTTAAATGTGCCTTTTTCTTTATGTGACACCTCCACCGCTCCGAATGGGTAAACTCTTGTAACTATGAAGGGTCCGGACCATCTAGACCTAAGTTTTGCTGAGAAAAGCCTAAGTCTAGAGTTAAACAACAATACTTTCTAACCCACTTCAAAGTTCTTCTTCCAGATATGCTTGTCATGCCACTTCTTGGTCTTTTCCTTGTACATTCTAGCATTCTTATAAGCTTCGAGATGGAACTCATCGAGTTTATTCAAAGTTAGCATCCTTTCCTCCCCAGTAGCTCGTAAGTCCATCTTTAGCTGCTTGACTGCCCAGCATGCTTTATGCTCGAGTTCTACCGGCAAGTGACATGCCTTCCCATAGACCATCCTAAATGGAGACATACCAATCAGAGTCTTAAATGCAGTTTGGTAGGCCCATAATGCATCATCCAATTTCCATGACCAGTCTTTCCTAGATGCATTAACTGTCTTTTCTAAAATTCCCTTAAGTTCTCTGTTCGACAATTCCACTTGCCCGCTCGTCTGTGGATGGTAAGGTGTTGCAACTCTATGTTTCACCCCATACTTTCCCAACATGGCATCAAATTGTCTGTTGCAAAAATGTGATCCTCCATCACTAGTGATTGCCTGTGGTACTCCAAACCTTGAGAAAATGTTCTTTCTCACAAAATTAACCACCACTCGGGCATCATTGGACGGCAATGCAACTGCTTCCACCCACTTTGATACGTAATCCACTGCTACCAAAATGTATGTGTTCCCAAAATAATTTGGGAAGGGACCCATGAAGTCAACTCCCCACACATCAAACAGCTCAACTACAAGGATGTTGTTCAATGGCATCTCATCTCTCTTTGAAATATTACCATTCTGTTGACATTGGTCGCATTCCTGAACCATTCGGAAGAAATCCTTAAAAAGTGTAGGCCAGTAAAACCCAGATTGAAGAACCTTGGCTGCTGTCCTAGCTCCTCCAAAATGGCCACCTACTTCCCTCTCATGACAATGCCTTAGAATACTCTCCATTTCCTCTTCCAGAACACACCTATATAACATCTTATCAGCATAGTGTTTATAAAGGAATGGTTCTTCCCATAAGTAGTATTTCAAATCTAAGAAAAACTTCCTTTTTTGTTAGAAGGTCATGCCGATGGGGAGCACTCCCGCTAATAAGTAGTTTGCAAAATTTGCATACCACGGTGCTTCCTCCACTCTCATCAATTTCTCATCTAGGAAAGTTTCTCTGATTTGGGTTTCTTATTCATTTCCTTGAATTGGTCGTTCAATCCTTTACAAATGGTCTGCCACCACATTTTCTGACCCTTTCTTATCTCGTATCTCCAACTCAAACTCTTGTAGCAATAGGATCCATCTTATCAGCCGAGGTTTCGCTTCTTGCTTTGCCAATAGGTGCTTGAGTGCTGAATGGTCCATGTAGACTATCACCTTGGCACCTAGTAAATATGAACGAAATTTATCAAAAGCAAAAACCACAGCCAACAATTCTTTTTCAGTGGTGGTGTAATTCAATTGTGCATTAGTGTGTGTTTTGCTAGCATACTGAGTTACATGGAACACTTTGTTTTTCCTTTGTCCTAACACTACTCCTAATGCAAAGTCACTAGCATCACACATCAATTCAAATGGTAGTCCCCAATCGGGAACTGCAATAATAGGTGCAGATACTAATAAATTTTTTAGAGTTCGAAAGGCATGCATGCATTCATCATTAAAATCAAAAGCAACATCTTTAATCAATAAATTGCAAAGAGGTTTAGAGATCTTAGAAAAATCCTTGATGAACCATCTATAAAACCCCGCATGCCCCAAGAAACTTCAAACTGCTTTAACATTGGAGGGTGGTGGCAGCTTCTCAATCACGTCCTTCTTTACCTGATCCACTTCTATTCTGTCCCTTGAAATTCTGTGACCAAGTACTATTCCTTCTTGGATCATGAAGTGGCACTTCCCCCAATTGAGCACCAAGTTTGTCTCCTGACATCGCTACAAAACAAAAGAAAGATTAGATAAGCAATTATCAAAGGAAGAACCAAAAACAAAGAAGTCATCCATGAAGACTTCTATAAACTGCTCCACCATATCTCCCAAGATCAACAACATGCATCTCTGAAATGTGGCTATGCATTACACAACCCCAAGGGCATCCTTCGGTAAGCAAAGGTGCCATAAGGACAAGTGAATGTCATCTTCTCTTGATCCTCAAGAGCGATGGCAATCTGGTTGTATCTTGAATAACCATCCAAGAAACAGTAATAAGCATGCCTTGCCAATCTCTCCAACATCTGATCAATGAAAGGAAGTGGAAAATGATCCTTCCTTGCTGCTTCATTTAATTTTCAGTAGTCAATACACACTCTCCAGCCTATGACCGTCCTAGTTGGTATCAATTCATTGCTCTCATTCTTTATCACTGTGATACCTCCCTTCTTTGGAACCACTTGCACCGGACTCACCCATGGACTATCAGAAATGGGATAAATTATTCCCGCATCTAGAAGTTTCACCACCTTCTTTCTGATGAAGGATTCAATCTTCATTGTGGTTGAACTCTAGGCTTAATATCATCCTCCATGAGTATCTTATGCATGCAAAAAGATGGAGAGATGCCTCTAATATCTGAAATAGTCCATCCAATTACTGATCAATGTTCTCCCAAAACCCGAATCAATCGCTCTTCTTCCAAATTGCTCAACTTTGAACTGATGATTACTGGGAATGTTTTTGATTCCTCAAGATACACGTATTTGAGGTGGGAAAGTAAGGTTTCAATTCAAGCTTTGGAGGTTCTTCCTTTCTTTCCTTTGCCTTCTCTTTCTCAAAATCAAATTCCTTAAATTCAAGATCTTGGTACTCATCAATCGGCTGAAGTGCTTCTAACAATCTAGCACATTCATTCTTTGTTGACTCCTCTACCTCTACTATTTTTGATTGGGCAATACATGCTTCTAGAGGTAGTTATGAAGTGTTCTCTTCAATGGTGTCCGCTACTAGTTTATCTACCACATCAACACTAAAGCATGAATCCGACTCGGATGGAAACTTCATAGCTTCAAACACATTAAACATTACTGTTTCATCTTGAACTCTTAACAGCAACTTTCCTTCTTGCACATCAATGAGTGCTCTTCTCGTGGCCAAAAATGGTCGACCCAAAATAAGAGGTATTTCCTTATCCTCCTCCGGGTCCAATACAACAAAATCTTCCGGAAAGATAATCTTGTCCACCTTCACCAAAACATCTTCAACTATACCCCGTGGATGTTTTATGTACCTATCTGCAAGTTGCAACAACATGGTCGTTGGCTTCACTTCACCAATTCCCAATCTCCTGAAAATAGAAAAAGGCATTAAATTGATGCTAGCACCTAAATCACTTAAAACTCGATCAAAAGTAATATCTCCTGTAATGCAAGGAATAGTAAAACTCCCTGGATCTTTGAGTTTCGAGGGTAGCTTCTTCTGGAGAACGGCGCTGCACTCCTCCGTGAGCATCACTGTTTCCTCATCCTCTAACTTCCTTTTGTTGGATAAAATCTCCTTGAGAAATTTCGGGTAGCTCGACATTTGTTGCAATGCATCTACAAAAAGAATGTTAATATGCAATTTTCTAAATATTTCAATGAATTTAGAAAACTGCTTATCCTGATTCTTTTTCTTGAGTCTCTGAGGAAAAGGCACGGGTGGAGTGTGATGTGCCAATTCTGGTGGTATCTCAGGAAATGGCAATTTCTCTTTCCTTTGTCTTTGCCACACTTCCCGTTTCTGTTCTTCTTCCCTAGAACTAGATGGTTTCTCTTCAGCAACTATCTCTTCATCAACCTCCTCATAAGAGTCTTCCTTTTTCTCTCCCCTTGATAGACTTTCTTCTTCCCTTGATTTTTCCACCTCTTCCAACACTGTCCCACTTCTCAGGGTTATCGCATTTGCTTGCTCATGTGGGTTAGTCACTGTGTTGCTAGGTAGTGAGCCCTATGGTCTCTCATTTAACTTATCAGCCAATTGACCCACTTGTACCTCCGAGTTCTGAATAGATGCCCCTTGATTTCTAAAATTTGTTCTCATCTCAGTCATAAAACCTATGGTCTCTTGCATAAACTTCCCAAACATGTCCTCCAATTTTGTCACTCTTTACTCTCCTGATTGATTGTTCACCCCTGTTTGGTTGTTTGGCAATGCTCTTTGGTTCCATTGATTATTCTGCTGATTCTGATTGCCCCAAGATAGGTTCGAATGATTCCTCCAACTAGGATTATATGTGTTGGAGTACGAATTGTTCTGTTGCCTTTGATTTCCTGCCAAGTAGTTAACCTACTTCGATGATAATGCTGAAGCAAACGTGTTCCCCACTTGACATTCGCTGCTCACGTGATTACCTGCACAAAATTCACAAGTTAGTTGAGGTGATTGAATGGAATTTACCAGCATATTTCCCAACTGTTTCTAAAGTGCTGTCAGTTGGGCTGAAATGGTTGTATATGCATCAACTTCATGAGACTCATAGATTTCTTTGGTTGCACCCTCTCATTAGGTCTTTGATAATTGTTGCTTGCCAGAACCTCAAGCAACTTGTGAGCTTCTTTCGGAGTCTTATTTTGCAATGCTCCTCCCGATGCTGTATCCACTATAGTTTGCACATTCACCATCAATCCGTTATAAAATGTTTGGACTTGCATCCAAACTGGAAACCCATGATGTGGACACCTTCTCAGTAATTCTTTGTATCTCTCCCAAGCCTCATACAATGATTCCGACTCTTCTTGTAGAAATGATGTGATATCATTTCTCAGCTTTGTTGATTTTGGTAGAGGAAAGAATTTGGTCAGGAACTTCTATGCTAAATCATTCCATGTTGTGATCGTTCCTCTTAGTAATGCATTAACCATCCCTTAGCTTTATCCTTCAATGAAAATGAGAATAGTCTCAATCTGATGGCGTCATCTGACACTCAGTTTGACTTGAAAGTACCACAAATCTCCAAAAAATTGGCAATGTGTAGATTTGGATCTTCCTTCAAATCTCCCCTGAACTGTACCGACTGTTGGATCATCTGGATGATTGCCAGCTTTATCTCAAAGTTGTTGGCTTGTATTGCTAGTCTAGTAATACTTGACCCATTGCCACCAACTGAGGGAACTGAAAACTCCTTTAGTGTTCTATTTTCTGCCATCTCTACAACTATGACTTCTGGTTCCACTGTAGTCTCTCTTTCTCTTCTTTCTTTGTTAAGTCTTTAAGTGGTTCTTTCAATCTCAGGATCAACAAGAACAACTGCCTAACGTCTTGCTTTTCGCATAAACTACACAGGAAAATAGAAAGAGTGAGATCACAAACCAACCTAAAAGAATAACAAAAATTAAATAGACAACAATTAAGAAAAAATAAAGCTCTAATCTAGCTAACACACGAAAATTTTAATGTTAACACAAAACTCAATCCCCCACAACAGCGCCAAAAGCTTGATGCGTTGTTACTACAACATGCATAAATAGCAAGTGCACCAGTCGCACAAAGTGATAAAGTGATGAGTGAGTATCGTTCCCACGAGGATTGGTTGCTAAGCACTAAGTTTTCTACTATTTTCAAGTTGGAGCAATCGAATTTGTTTGGATTAATGGGAGAAAGTTAAACTTAAAACTAAAACAAAAATTGCTAAATATTCAACCTAAATTATGAAAGCAAGATTAAAAACAAGGTAATATCAATTTAAACAACCGGGTAGGGTTTTGACTTCATTCGGACTCTATGGATTAAACCTCTGGATTATGCTATTCCATATTCACATGCATTGATTGTAAATTGAATTCTCTAAATTGTAAAACATAACTTCTCAAGCTATGTTTTCCTTCTTTTCCCTATTAAACTTCTGCACCCAACAATTTGAAGGTTAATAGTTCTAAGCTCCTTAAGCACATGGAATCCTAGATTGATTTCATTGATTCTTAAATCTATCTCTAGCATTCAATACTACAATGGTGATTACCCAAGAAGCTTAACATGACTCATCTCTCAATCTCATCATGTTCATCAAATAAAAGCAATAAAATCAGAATAACCACACAAACCATGCAATAGCATATGAAAATAACAAAAATCAATTACTCAATCCATGGAAATCCGAATTACATCAAAACCCTAACCCAAAATGGGTTAGTTCATATCTAATTCAAACAACAAACAAGAAAAACAATAAACTCAAGGTTCAACATATTGAAAAGAAAGAAAAGACAAGAGATCTCCCCTAGTTGAAGAATCCACTAGCTTCAATCCCAAATCTTCTCACTTTTCAACCCAAAATTCGTCAAATCTAAACTAAGGAAGATGAAAATAATCTGCTCTCTACTAAGAAAAACGACGAACACCCGCAAAATGGAAAAGTTTTGCTTTTATAGTTCGCCCAAAAACCTAAGACTTTACCTAAAATGAAACTGTGCTTTTTAGAGAAAACTGAAATTCGCAGACTTCGCCTTGGCGAAGAAGGAATCTCGCCGCGGCGACGAAGTAAAAATTAACTCTTGTGCATAACTTATTTCGCTGCGGTGAAGAACAAACTTCACCGTGGCGAATCTTCATGAAGAATTCTAAAATTACAGAACTGCCCTCCACTCGCTTCTTTGCTTGAATTTTCGATCTTCGATGCTCTCCTATGGGAAAAACCTTTATAGTGCTTTACTCTGCTTTAGAACTCTCCCAACTTCTAAGATTCGTTCACTTCTAAGTCCAAAAACTCCAATTCGCTCATTATTTGCTAAAAATGTCCATTTTTGCCTAAAACACAATATGTAAAGAATTAAGTAGTAATTCAGGCATAAATGAACTAAGAAGTATCTAAAATCCAGCCTAAGAGCCTAAATAAAATAGTATAATCCTCAGATTATCAGCTGAAAAACTAAGTAAAATGGGGTATCAGGCCTTTATGGCTTTTTACTCGTTTTGTCATCAGGTTTTCGACAAGATGAACTCTGTTGTATGTCTAAGCTCAGTATTGATTATACAAAAGAGAAAACACTCAAAAATTAAGGCTCGATTCACCCACAATCGAGATCCACTATCAGTGGCTGAAAATTTGACTAAAACGGGGTATCGGGCATATGCGTCTTTCTTCTTGTTTTGTCATTAGGTTTTCAATGAGATCAACCCTGTTGTATACCTAAACTTGGTATTGATTATACAAAAAACAAAACACTCAATAACTAGTGCTCGATTCACCCACAATCCAGATCCATTATTGGTGGCTGAAGAACTGAGTAAAACGAGGTATCGGGCCTATACGGCTTTCTGCTCGTTTTGTCATTAGGTTTTTGACGAGGTAGACTCTGTTGTATGTCTAAACTTGGTATTGATTATACAGAAAAGAAAACACTCAAAAACTAGCGCTCGATTCACCCACAATCGAGATCCATTATCGGTAGCTAAAAAACTGAGTAAAATGGGGTATCGAGACGATGCGTCTTTTTGCTCGTTTTGTCATCCAATTTTTCATGAGATCAACTCTTTTGTATGCCTTGACTCAGTATTGATTATACAGAAGAGAAAACATTCAAAAACTAGTGCTCGATTCAGCCACAATCGAGATCCATTATGGGTGGCTAAAAAACTGAGTAAAACGGGGTATCGGGCCTATGCGTCTTTCTGCTCGTTTTGTCATCAGGTTATCGACGAGATGGACTCTGTTGCACGTCTAAACTAAGTATTGATTATACAGAAGAGCAAACACTCAAAAACTAGTGCTCGATTCCTCCACAATCCAAATCCATTATCGGTGGCTAAAAAAGTGAGTAAAATAGGGTATCAGACCTATGCGGCTTTCTACTTGTTTTGTCATCAAGTTTTCGACAAGATGGACTCTATTTTATATTGAAACTTGGTATTGATTATACAAAAAATAAAACGCTCAAAAACTAGTGCTCGATTCACCCACAATCGAGATCTACTGTCGATGGCTGAAAAACTGACTAAATCGGGGTATCGGGCCTATGCGGCTTTTTGCTCGTTTTATCAGTAGGTTTTTGACGAGATGGACTTTTCTGTATGTCTAAACTTGGAATTGATTATATAGAAAAGAAAACGCTCAACAACTAGTGCTCGAGTCACCTATAATTGACATCCATTATGGATGGCTAAAAACTAAGTAAAACAGGGTATTGGGCCTATGCGGCTTTCTGCTCGTTTTGTCATTAGGTTTTCGATGAGATGGACTCTGTTGTATACCTAAACCCAGTATTGATTATAAGAAAAAGAAAGCGCTCAAAAACTAGAGCTCGATTCACCCACAATCGAGATCCATTATCGGTGGCTAAAAAACTGAGTAAAACGGGGTATCGACCCTATGTGGCTTGATAATCCGTGTATTATACAGTTTTCATTAGACCTTTTTGTCGGATTTCAGGTACTTTCTAGTGCATTTTGACCTGAATTGTTGCTTATTCTCTACTTTTCGTGTTTCAGATTAAAATGGACATTTTGAGAAAATAAGGACAAAATTGGATATTTTTTACTCAGAAATTAGCGGATCTCAGAAGATAGGAGAGTTCCGGAGCAGGATAAAGCACGATGAAGTTTGTTCCCAGGGGAGAGCACCGAGAATCGAAGAATCAAACGAAGAAGCAAGCAGAGTGGCAATTCTATAATTTCATAACTTTTCAAGAAGCGTCACCCCGGCGAAGGAATTGTCTTCGCCGCAGCGAAGTAAGCTAGGGACGAGCGTGTCTGCTTCATTCTTTGCCGCAGTGACAGTCAATTTTTCCAGTTTTGTTTAACACACAGTTTCGTTTTGTGTGGGTTTTAGCTGGGTTATTTGGACGAAGTATAAAAGAAAAACTTAGCCTTTTGCCTAGGGTTCTTCATCTTTTTAGGGTTAGCTGCTTTTGCATTTTTCTTAGTAAAACTTTGAGCATTTTGGGTTGTTAAAGAGTGAAGATTCGATTCTACTTAAAGGATTCATCTTTTGGGGAGATTTCTTATCTTATTTCTCATTTTCATTATGTTGAACTCGATTATTTTTGTTTTTCGTTTTTGTATTATTGATTTAGCTATGAACTAATCTTTTATGGATTAGGGTTTTGATTGTAGTTTGGATTTTAATGGGTTAAGTGTTTGATTGTTTATTTTCATATGAATCTGCCTTGGTTGTGTGTTTACTCTGAATTTTAATGCTGTATCTGATGAACATGATGAGATTGAGAAATAATTCATGTTAGGCTTCTTGGGTAAACACCATTATAGTATTGGATGCTAAAGATAGATTCAAGAATTAATGAAATCATTGTAGGATTCTTTTGCTTAATGAGTTTGGAATTGTTAATCTTCAATTTGTTGGGTGCGGAAGGTTAATAAGGATGAATAGGAAAACATAGCCCGAGAGGGTATGTTTAACACCTTAGTGAGTTCGATTTACAACCATTGCATATGAATGTGAATTTAGTGTAGTTTTTAGGTTTAACCCATAAAATCCAAATGAAGTCAAAACCCTACCCGCTTTTCTTGAATTGATATTCTGCGTTTGCATATTGCTTTCTTAATTAGAATTTTAGTTTAAAGTTCATTTTTTAGTTTAATTAGAATTAGCTCCCATCAATCTAAATTTATCGATTGCTTCAACTTGATAACATTAGGAAACTCAGTGCTTTCCTAACAATCCTCGTGGGAACGATACTCTACTTATCATTTTATTACTTTGTGCGACTAGTATACTTGCTACATTTGCATGTTGTAAGAAACACGCATCAAGTTTTTGGCGCCGTTGCCGGGGACTGTTTTAAGTTAACATTGAGTTTTTCTTTAAGTTTAGCTAGATTGAAGTTTTAATTTTTGTTTTTAAATTTTCAGTAAAATTGTGATCTCGCTTTCCTTCACTTGTGTTAGTTCAGTTTATGCGAAGAGCAAGACATCAACCAGTGGTTCCTGTTGACCTTAAGCTTGAGAGGATTGTAAGAAGACGTAACAGAGAGAGAAGAGAAAGAGAGAATCTTGCTGTAGAATCTGAAGAAGTAGTTGTTGAAATGGCTAAACAAGAAAACAGGACACTGAGGGAATTTTCAGTTCCCACAGTGAATGGAAGTGGGTCAAGTATTACTAGACCTACAGTACAAGCAAACAACTTCAAGATCAAGCCAACAATCATCCAGATATCTAGCAGTTGGTTAGATTCAACGGTGATTTGAAGGAAGATCCGAATCAGCACATTGCAAATTTCCTAGAAATTTGTGACACCTTCAAGTCAAATGGAGTGTCGGATGATGCTATTAGGCTACGGTTATTCCCATTTTCATTGGGAGATAAAGCAAAGGGGTGGTTAATGGCATTACCATCGGGAACAATAACAACGTGGAATGATCTAGCATAGAAATTCCTGACCAAGTTCTTTCCTCCAGCTAAATCAGCAAAATTGAGAAATGATATCACATCATTTCTACAAGATGATGCCGAGTCATTGTACGAGGCTTGGGAGAGATATAAGGAGTTAATGAGGAAGTGTCCACACCATGGTTTGCCAGTTTGGCTTCAAGTCCAAACATTTTACAATGGTTTGATGGGTAATGTGCAAACCATGGTGGATGCAGCCTCAAGAGGGGCCTTGTAGAATAAGACACCAGAGAAGGCGTATGAGTTGCTTGAGGTTTTGGCAAGCAACAACTATCAAAGACCAAATGAGAGAGTTACAATAAGGAAATCTTCGGGTCTTCATGAAGTTGATGCCTTCACAGCCATCTCAGCCCAACTCACTGCACTTCAAAAACAGTTGGGAACTATGCAAGTAAATTCTATACAAGCACCTCAACTAACATGTGAATTTTGTGCAGGAAACCATGTGAGCAGCGAATGTCAAGTTGGGAACACATTTTCTTCGACATCTTCATCAACGGAGCAAGTGAATTACTTGGCCAGAAATTAGAGACAACCGAACAACCCGTACTCCAACACATACAACCCAGGGTGGAGAAATCATCCAAATCTGGCTTGGGGAAATCAGAACCAGCAAAGTAACCAATGGAACCAGAGGCAAGTTCCAAATAACCAACCAGGGTTGACCAATCAATCGAGAGATCAAAGAGTGACGAAGTTGGAAGACATGTTTGGTAAATTCATGCAAGAGACCACAGGTTTCATGAATGAGATGAGAACAAATTTTAGAAACCAAAGGGCGTCCATTCGGAATCTTGAGGTACAGATGGGCCAAATGGCCGAGAAGCTTAATGATAGACCGCAGGGTTCTCTACCAAGCAGTACAGTGACTAACCCACGTGAACAAGCAAATGCCATAATTTTGAGAAGTGGGACAGTTTTGGAAAAGGTAGAACAAACTACCAAAGAGCTTGAGCAACCCGGAAAGGAAGATTCTGAAGAAGAAGTTGATGAAGAGATCATTTGTGAAGAGAAATCAAATGGTCTGGGGGAAGAGAAAAAGGAAAATGAAGAAAGGCAAAAGAAGAAGGAGAAATTGCCATTCCCCGAGATACCACTAGAATTGGCATATCACACCCCACCCATGCCTTTTCCTCAGAGATTGAAGAAAAAGAATTAGGATAAGCAATTTTCAAAGTTCATTGAAATTTTTAAAAAATTGCATATTAACATTCCTTTTGCAGATGCATTGCAGCAAATGCCGAGTTATGCGAAGTTCTTAAAGGAAATCCTTTCGAACAAAAGGAAGTTAGAAGATGAGGAAACGGTGATGCTCACGGAAGAGTGCAGTGCCATCCTCTAGAAAAAATTACCCCCGAAGCTCAAGGATCCAGGGAGTTTTACTATTCCATGTATTATAGGGGATATTACTTTTGATCGTGTTTTATGTGATCTAGGAGCTAGTATTAATTTGATGCCCTTTTCTGTTTTCAGGAGATTGGGAATTGGTGAATTAAAACCAACGACCATGTCGTTGCAACTAGCGGACAGGTTAATAAAGCACCCGAGGGGGATAGTGGAAGATGTATTGGTGAAGGTGGGGAAAATAATTGTTCCAGCAGACTTTGTGGTGTTAGACATGGAAGAGGATAAGGAAATTCCTCTCATTTTGGGCCGACCATTTTTGGCCACGGGGAGAGCACTGATTGATGTACAGGAAGGAAAGTCAGTGTTGAGGGTTCAAGATGAAACAGTAACTTTCAATGTTTTTGAGGCAATGAATTTTTCGTCTGAATCGGATTCATGCTTTAGTGTCGATGTGGTGGATAAACTAGTTGTGGAATCCATGGAAGAAAACACGCCTGAATTACCTCTAGAAGCTTGTATAGCCAAATCAAAAATAGTAGAGGTGGAAGAATCGGCAAGTAATGATTGGGCTAGGATGTTAGAAGCACTTCAACTGATTGAGGAGAGTCAAGATATAGAATTTAAGGAGTTTGATTTTGACAAAGAGAAGGCAAAGGAAAAAAAATGAAGAAGCCCCAAGGCTTGAACTGAAACCTTTACCGCCCCACCTTAAATATGTCTATCTTGGAGACTTAGAAACTTTTCCAGTGATTATTAGCTTAGATTTGAGTGCATTAGAGGAAGAGAGGTTGATTAGGGTGTTGCGGGAACATAGACTAGCAATTGGATGGACCATCTCGGACATTAGAGGTATTTCGCCATCATTTTGCATGCATAAGATACTCATGGAGGATGATTTAAGCCTAAGGTGCAACCACAACGGAGATTGAATCCTTCGATGAAGGAAGTGGTGAGAAAGGAGGTGGTGAAACTCTTAGATGCGGGGATTATTTATCCTATTTCCGATAGCCCATGGGTAAGCCCGGTGCAAGTGGTTCCGAAGAAAGGAGGGATCACGGTTGTAAAGAATGAGAGTAATGAGTTGATACCAACAAGGACAGTGACGGGCTGGAGAGTATGCATTGATTACCGTAAACTGAATGAGGTGACAAGGAAGGATCATTTCCCATTACCCTTCATTGATCAGATGTTGGAGAGGTTGGTAGGACATGCCTATTATTGTTTCCTGGATGGGTATTCAGGATATAACCAAATTGCCATCGCTCCTGAGGATCAAGAGAAAACAACCTTCACTTGCCCCTATGGCACCTTTGCTTACCGAAGGATGCCTTTTGGATTTTGCAATGCACCAGCAACATTTCAAAGATGCATGATGTCGATCTTTGGAGATATGGTGGAACGGTTTATAGAAGTTTTCATGGATGACTTCTCAGTTTTTGGCTCATCATTTGATAATTGTCTAACTAATCTTTCTCTTGTTTTGCAGCGATGTAAGGAAACAAACTTAGTGCTGAATTGGGAGAAATGTCACTTCATGGTCCAAGAGGGAATAGTGCTTGGGCATAGAATTTCCAAGGATGGGATTGAAGTTGATCGAGCAAAGACAGAAGTGATTGAGAAGTTACCACCACCATCAAATGTTAAAGTAGTCAGAAGTTTCTTGGGGCATGCGAGGTTTTACAGACGTTTCATCTAGGATTTTTCTAAGATTTCTAAACCTCTTTGCAACCTTTTGAATAAAGATGTTGTTTTTGACTTTAATGATGACTGCATGCATGCCTTCTTAACTCTAAAAAATTTATTAGTATCAGCACCTATTATTGCAATTCCCGATTGGGGACTGCTCTTCGAATTAATGTGTGATGCTAGTGACTTTGCTTTAGGGGTAGTATTAGGACAGAGGAAAAATAAAGTGTTGCATGTAATTCAATATGCTAGCAAAACACTCGTTGATGCACAATTGAATTACACCACCACTGAAAAAGAATTATTGGCTGTAGTTTTTGCTTTTGACAAGTTTTGTTCTTACTTGTTAGGTACAAAGGTGATCGTTTACACAGACCATTCAGCACTCAGGCACCTACTGGCAAAGCAAGAAGCAAAACCTCGGCTGATAAGATGGATTTTGCTACTTCAAGAGTTTGAGTTAGAAATTCGAGACAAGAAGGGGTCGGAAAATGTGGTGGCTGATCACTTGTCGAGAGTTGAGAAACCAATCAAGGGAAATGTGGAAGAAATACCAATTAGAGAAACATTTCCAGATGAGAAGTTGATGAGAGTGGAAGAAGCACCATGGTATGCGAATTTTGCAAACTATTTGTCATCAAGGGTGCTCCCAAGTGGTATGACATACCAACAAAAGAGAAAATTTTTCTCAGATTTAAAGTACAACTTTTGGGAAGAGCCGTTTCTTTACAGACACTGTACTGATCAAATGATACGGAGATGTGTTCCGGAGGAAGAAATGGAGAGCGTTTTGAGGCATTGTCATGAGAAGGAAATAGGTGGCCATTTTGGGGGAGCTAGAACAGCAGCTAAGGTGTTACAATCGGGATTTTATTGGCCAACCCTCTTTAAGGATTCCTTCCGGATGATTCAAGAGTGTGACCAATGTCAACGGATGGGAAATATTACAAAAAGAGATGAGATGCCGTTGAACAATATACTGGTGGTTGAAATTTTTGATGTGTGGGGGATTGATTTCATGGGTCCCTTCCCAAGTTCTTTTGGGAACACGTATATCTTTGTAGCAATGGATTATGTGTCGAAGTGGGTGGAGGCAGTTTCATTGCCAACTAATGATGCTAGGGTAGTGATTAATTTTGTGAGGAAGAATATTTTCTCAAGGTTTGGGGTACCACGAGCAATCATTAGTGATGGAGGATCTCATTGTTGCAATAGGCAATTGGATGCACTGTTGATAAGTATGGAGTGACACATAGAGTTGCAACACCCTACCATCCACAAACGAGCAGGCAAGTGGAACTGTCGAATAGAAAACTCAAGGGAATTTTGGAAAAGACAGTTAATGCCTCTAGGAAGGATTGGTCATGGAAGCTGGACGATGCATTATGGGCTTATCGAACTGCCTTCAAGACTCTGATTGGTATGTCTCCATTCAGGTTGGTTTATAGGAAAGCGTGCCACTTGCCAGTAGAACTTGAACATAAAGCATATTGGGCCGTCAAGCAGTTGAACATGGACTTGAAAGCCGTGGGAGAGGAGAGAATGCTGACTTTGAACGAGCTTGATGAGTTTCGTCTCGAATCATATGAAAATGCCCGGAATTATAAAGAGAAGACAAAAAGGTGGCACGACAAGCACATCTGGACCAAGGGTTTTGAAGTTGGACAGAAGGTGTTGTTGTTCAACTCTAGACTTAGGCTTTTCCCCGTAAAACATAAGTCTAGATGGTCCGGACCATTCACTATTACGAGGATTCACGCATCCGGAGCAGTGGAAGTTACACATGAAGCAAAGGGCACTTTCATGGTTAATGGACAGAGGTTGAAGCCATACATTGAGGGGTTGATGAGTTGCAACTCCATTCCAATCCGGCTTGACATCCCAACTTGAAAGATCGAGAGAATCGAGCTTTCGACTATAAACAAGTGCTTCTTGGGAGGCAACCCAAGTGTTTCTAAATTTTTGTTTGTCATTTTGGTTGTAAATTTTGTTTAGTTTCATTATGAGTTTTTATGAAATCTTATGCAATTGTTTTTGGGTGTTTCAGGTGAAGTCTTTAGCCAAAGGAAAGTATGAAAAAGTTCCAGACTTCGCCGGGGCGAAGAAGAATTCTTCGCCACGGCGAAGTGACTTGAAAATTGGTAAGCTCCTGGCCACCGTCGCCTCGGCGAAGAAATTGTCTTCGCCGTGGCGAAGGAAGTGAAAAAAATTTTTGGAAAATTTGGCTAAGGCATTTCGCCGCAGCGAAGAAAGCCTTGTATCCTCGAGAAGTTTTCGCCCCAGTGAAGAATTTTTCTTCGCCGCGGCGAAACCTGGAAAATTTTTAGGGTTCATAAATGAAGAACGTCGCCGCGGAGAAGTTTCTTCTTCACCACGGCGACGATGGTTTTCTATAAATACTCACTCTTTCTTCTTCATTTTTCACGCCGCCTTGCATTTTGAGGTGAGAGAGAATTTTTCAAACTTCCATCTTTTGCTTCCAATTTGTTTTTCTAACCAAAACTCTTACTCTACAACATTCCTAAACACCAAAACAACCCTTATCAACAACAAATTTCGCGAAAATTTCACGAAAATTTTTTGATCGAAAATTTGGGGCTTTCTAATCTGGGTCGTTTCTAGTTCAATTGGTGGTGCACACTCCTTCATATTGGTGAGATCTCAATAACCCAAAGCTTTATTTCAGAAAATTTCAAGTTTCTAATCATAGATCTGAGAATTTTGTTGCGATTGACTTGTGAGTTTTTGGGTGAATTTGAGTTGTGATTTTGATTGAAGAAGAGAAGTTTGTGAATTAACTGATTGTTAGGAGTGTGGGTGTTGATTTTTTTTGGAGTGTTTGTGTTGAATTGAAAAATCGTAGTTTGGGGGTTGAATTGCAAATTTTTGGAAGTGTGGATTGTTTTTGCAGGTTTGAAGTGGCTGTGTAGAATTAGGTCTGAATTTTTGGAGTTATAACTTTGGATTGAAATTTCAGTTGGAACAATGGCTTCGAAAATTAAGCAACCGTACAAGGGCAAGAGTAAGAGTAAGGGAAAGAGTGTTGACAACCGGTTTGTGAACGATGAAGCCCGTAAAAGATATGAGGCGGTAATCCAAAGAAAGGATAAGGGTTTCATCCCTGAGCGTGGATTAACCGCAACATAAGCTTTTGACTGGAGTAGCGGGAGACGTTGGGACATGTTTATGCGTGCTCCTGAACATTCGACTGTAGAACCGTTGGTGAGGGAGTTCTATGCCAACTTCCCAGAATGTCATGAAGATACTGTGTTTGTAAGAGGGGAGGATGTGCAATTTACAGCAAAGGAGATCAATAAGTTCTGTAACTTGCCCGAAATTCTCAATGATCAGTATGTGGAGTTCAAAAGATCACAATTTGATGATAATATAATCTTGCCGGTCATTGCAAAACCGGGGGCAGAGTGGGAAGTGTCTAAGAAACAAAAGAAGACACTCAAAGGAACGCAGTTGATACCGATGGCTCGGCTATGGCAATACTTTGTCTGTGCAAAATTAATGCCGGAATCGCACTATAGCACAGTGACTCATGAGAAAGCAATTTTGCTCTACTCTATTGCCACGAGGAAGAGTATTGATGTGGGAGACATATTTTTTAACAGCGTCAAGCTAGCATCCAAACAGGGGCGAGCAAGTTACAGTTTCCCGCATCTCATCACAGCCTTATGCATAAACGCTGGGGTCAAGGTTCAGGATGACGAGCAGCGTATTCATGTGGCTCCAATTCTAGATTCAGACTATTTTAAGAAAAACCTTGACCGAACGGAAGCTGCGCAACCAAGAGCAGGGGTGAAAAGGCAGAGAACAAGCATTGCCACATCATCCAGCTCCACAGGTACACAAAAAGAGATGATGCAGGAAATGATGGGCCTGATGAAATATATGAAGAGACGTCAAGATTGGATGATGGAGCGGACTGAGATGATGCATGAGCTATTGAGAAATAGCTTCAAGGAGCTTAATGTTGACACTTCAGCATACCAATGGGTCGACTGGAACTCAGATGAGTGGATGGGCTCCGAGGAAGAAGAAGAAGATGAGGCAGAAGAGGAAGAAGAGGAAGAACAAGACTGAGCCGGAGAACCTGTTTTTGTTTTATGTTTATTTAATTGCTTTAATTTAATTTCGGGCCCACTTGAAACGTTAAACTTAGTTTATTTTTGGTTTTGGATTTTGTTTAGTTTGTTAGTTGTTAGTTGTTGTTTTTAATTTGTAGTTGTTGAAAGGACGAGGTTAGGTTGTAATATTTTCAAGTTAGTTGTAAATTTGTTCTAACATGAAGGACACCACAGTTTTAATTGTTTTGATAGATTTTGGATGATGAAAAGTCCGAGAACGGGTGATCATTGTGGAGCGACAATTCATGAATTAACCAGGGAGCATTCTCGTACCTTTATTGTTTTTTTTTTTTTTTTCTTGTGTATTCTCGATTCCTGATTTGTGCATCATGGAACATTGGGGACAATGTCATGTTTAGTTTGGGGGTAGGGAATAGACTTAAAACCGAGTTTAAGGGTATATTGGCTGGAAACCAATAACCGCCTTAAAAACTGCCTAGCAGCACTTAGCGACCTTGGGTTTAACAACGCCATGTACACCTTAAACTGAACATTTTCTAGTAATAATAAACCGAGTTTAAGGGTATATTGGCTGGAAACCAGAACCCGCCTTAAAAACTGCCTAGCAGCACTTGGCGACATCGGGTTTAACAACGCCACGTACACCTTAAACTGAAAAAAAAAAAATTCTTGTTATTTGTTTCTTTTGGTTGTTTCGTTTTTGCCGATGATGAATTTTATTAATCAATGATGAGAATAGGATTGTTGAATTTTTATTGTTAAGAAATGTAAAGCATTGCTTCAAGTTTATGTTTATTGATTGGATTTTGATTGAGGATTGTTGAGTGGTTCAACCACCATTTTCATTTTTTTCGGCATGCTTAGATTTATTTTATGTGGTTAGGTAAAGTCTTGATAATGTTGGTGGACTCTAGAACCTAGTTGAGAAATGCTTGAGGCGAAATTCTAGGATTAGACATGGTTGAGGAGATAATTTAGGCAATTTTTCGGAACGTTTGAGCCTTTCTAGCCGACCCATAAATGAAAGTATCCCTAGTCACCCTTTTGAGCCGTATGAATTCTATTGCTTTATTTTTCTTTCTTGGAAACCAACAAAATTGTCCAATCCTTTTCCCTGAACATTCTATCGTACCCTTAGGAGAATTCAGTCCTAGTGCAAAACAAAGAACGAGAAGAGTGTACAAATGAGCAAAAGAATAGTTTGGGGGTTGCAAGAAGAGAAATGATGAAGAGGCCAAAAGAATAGTTTGGGGGTTAAAAGAAAAGAAATAAAAACAAAAGAGGTAGTCACCTCAATTCAATTCAATTGTTGATTGTGTTAAAAAAAAAAAAAAAAAAACCCGATTCTGCCTAGTTCAAGGGTATACCGGCTGGAAACCAGTAACCGCCTTAAAAACTGCCTAGCAGTACTTGGCGACCTCAGGTTTAACAACGCCACGTACACCTTAAACGAATTTTCCCCATATTTGTGGTATCCAAGAATAAGAAAGATACGCGTTTGAGGGCTGTGAATTAGTGGACATGTCTTTTGGTGGTTGAGAAGAAGTGGAGTTCGATGTGATTGTAGTTTTGCTTTAGGACAACCGAGTTCTCTTACTTTGTTACTCCTATACCTTTTTTTTTTTTTTTTTGGAACCCACTACCCGAGCCTAACGTTACAAGCTTTTTAAGACCTTTTGATTCTTATCTGTGTCGAGTCCTCATTAATGGAGAGTAGTTCGATATTTAGGCTTATGGAGTCTGCCACCATTTGATAAACTTTACATTTGTGCATAAAATAATCTGGGAAGTTGGAATGTGGATTGAAGTGGGGATCACCTACTTGGTGGACCGATTGAGGAAGACAGTCGATATAGCTTATAACTTCTTGGAGTGTTGAACATTTCCTGTTAATAATTTTTCAACATTTTTTGAGACATGTGCAACTTCTAGGCAATTCGTTGTGGAATTTGAGTTTTGTTGGTTTTGTTCATTTTTTTTTTCCAGTTTTGTTGTGTGTGTTTTGTGTTTTTATTTTGTTGTTTGTTGTCTGTGTTTTCGTTAGTTTTGTACTGTATGCTCGGGGACGAGCATATCTTTAGTTTGGGGGTAGTTAATAATCCATGGATTATACAGTTTTCATTAGACCTTTTTGTCGGATTTCAGGTACTTTCTAGTGCATTTTGACCTGAATTGTTGCTTAATTCTCTACTTTTCGTGTTTCAGGTTAAAATGGACATTTTGAGCAAATAAGGACAAAATTGGATATTTTTTACTCAGAAATTAGCGGATCTCAAAAGATAGGAGAGTTCCGGAGCAGGATAAAGCATGATGAAGCTTGTTCCCAAGGGAGAGCACCGAGAATCGAAGAATCAAACGAAGAAGCAAGCAGATTGGTAGTTCTGTAATTTCAGAACTTTTCAAGAAGCGTCGCCCCGGCGAAGGAATTGTCTTCGCCGCGGGAAGTAAGCCAGGGACAAGCGTGTCTGCTTCATTCTTCACCGCGGCGACAGTCAATTTTTCCAGTTTTGTTTAACGCACAGTTTCGTTTTGTGTAGGTTTTAGCTGGGTTATTTGGACGAAGTATAAAAGAAAAACTTAGCCTTTTGCCCAGGGTTCTTCATCTTTTTAGGGTTAGCTGCTTTTGCATTTTTCTTAGTAAAACTTTGAGCATTTTGGGTTGTTAAAGAGTGAAGATTCGATTCTACTTAAAGGATTCATCTTTTGGGGAGATTTCTTATCTTATTTCTCATTTTCATTATGTTGAACTTGATTATTTCTGTTTTTCGTTTTTGTATTATTGATTTAGCTATGAACTAATCTTTTATGGATTAGGGTTTTGATTGTAGTTTGGATTTTAATGGGTTAAGTGTTTGATTGTTTATTTTCATATGAATCTGCCTTGGTTGTGTGTTTACTCTGAATTTTAATGCTGTATCTGATGAACATGATGAGATTGAGAAATAATTCATGTTAGGCTTCTTGGGTAAACACCATTATGGTATTGGATGCTAGAGATAGATTCAAGAATTAATGAAATCAATTTAGGATTCTTGTGCTTAATGAATTTAGAATTATTAACCTTCAATTTGTTGGGTGCGGAAGGTTAATAAGGATGAATAGAAAAACATAGCCCGAGAGGGTATGTTTAACACCTTAGTGAGTTCGATTTACAACCATTGCATATGAATGTGAATTTAGTGTAAAACCCATAAAATCCGAATGAAGTCAAAACCCTACCCGCTTTTCTTGAATTGATATTCTGCGTTTGCATATTGCTTTCTTAATTAGAATTTTAGTTTGAAGTTCATTTTTTATTTTAATTAGAATTAGCTCCCATCAATCCAAATTTATCGATTGCTTCAACTTGATAACATTAGGAAACTCAGTGCTTTGCTAACAATCCTCGTGGGAACGATACTCTACTTATCATTTTATTACTTTTTGCGACTAGTATACTTGCTACATTTTGCATGTTGTAAGAAACACGCATCACGGTTTTCTGCTCGTTTTGTCATCAGGTTTTAGATGAGATGGACTCTTCTGAATGTCTAAACTTGGTATTGATTATACAGAAATGAAAACGCTCAAACTAGTGTTCGAATCACCCACAATCGAGATCTATTATCGGTGGCTGAAAAACTAAGTAAAACGGGGTATCGGGCCTATGTAGTTTTTTCTTGTTTTGTCATCAGGTTTTTGACGAGATGGACTTTGTTTTATGTTTAAACTTTTTATTGATTATACGAAAAAGAAAATTCTCAAAATCTAGTGCTCGATTCACCCACAATCGAGATCCATTATCGGTGGCTTAAAAACTGAGTAAAACAAGGTATCGGGCCTATGCGGCTTTCTACTCGTTTTGTCATCAGTTTTTTGATGAGATCGACTCTTTTATATGCCCAGCCTCAGTATGGATTATACAGAAGAGAAAGCACTCAAAAACTAGTGCTCGATTCACCTACAATCGAGATCCATTACCGTTGGCTGAAAAACTAAGTAAAATGGGGTATCGTGTCTATTCGGCTTTCTGATCGTTTTGTCACTAGGTTTTCGACGAGATGGACTTTGTTGTATACCTAAACCCAGTATTGATTATAAGAAAAAGAAAACGCTCAAAAACTAGAGCTCGATTCACCCACAATCGAGATCCATTATCGGCGGCTAAAAAACTGAGTAAAACGGAGTATCGGCCCTATGCGGCTTTCTGCTCGTTTGTCATCAGGTTTTTGACGAGATGGACTCTTCTGTATGTCTAAACTTGGTATTGATTATATGTAATGCCCCACTTGAGATACATAGCCATTGTTTATGGTATGGCCTCAAGGTTTACTGAAGTGCCCCTAAATGAGTTTGTATATTATTCATGTTGTTTGATTGAGTGTTTACCCTAGAATTGATCAAGACTTAGCGAATTTTGGAGTTGCAATCTTCGCCGGGGTGAAGAATAGTCTTCGCAGCGGCGACGTTGGCTTTGTGTATGGCCATGTCGGTTCTGTAATTCTTTGCCGGGGCGACAGAGAATCCTTTGCCGCGGCGAAGGGTCGGTTGAGTTTTTGTTTGAGTTTCTAGAGAATTCTTTCCTAAGGGAAAAATGACCATTCTACGCCTAATTAGTAGGAAAAGTGGGGAGTAAAATGCAAGGAAATTTCATGGAGAATAGGTTAGTGTGGGGGTGTGAGTGTAATGAATCAAAGGATAAAGGTGGAATTTTCAAGAAAGAGTAGGGTCAAAATAGGAAAGAGTGTTTATTATATGAGCTAATAAGAGTTTAGTTCTCTAAACCCCTTCATTTCACCCATTTCCACAGCCTCTTCATCTCTCATTTTCTCTCAATTCCTCACTCAATCTTCCAAGGGATTGTTGAGAGTTTTGAGTTGGGATTTGACAAGGAATTGATCCTAAGCAAGAAGAGGTAAGAATCCCTACTCTAGATATGAGTTTTATTTCTGTAAGGGTTAAGTTCTTATTAAGTTTATGCTTAGGAAATGAGGGAAAGCTAAGGTCCAACAAGAGTAGAGAGTTTTAGTGAAGACTACTCAAGTATGAGGTAAGTAAATCCAACTCAAGCTAAAGTTTAAGAAATCCTTAAGTAGAGATTTCTTTATGCATGTATATATGATGCTTGTTGAGAAATTGAGTAGAGATGTATGTCTATTTGTTGAGAAATGGAGTGGAGATGAATATTCATGTTGTGTTTGTTGGATATGCTTCCTTTATGAGAAGCGTTGATGTGTGATGAGTTTGAGATGAAGTTGGAGGAGATTGAGTAAATTTTTGAGGAGTGTTCTTCTATGATAGGAATTATGTCCATAGAAGGGAGTTTCTTCCCATTTTGGATGATTAAAAAGAGAAATAGAGTTGTAGTTATAGAGGAGTTTTTATATGCATATGAGTTGTTTGATGAAATGCCTAAGTGAAAACATGTTACCAAACTACCCTGTCACAGCCGTGACTTTCTGAGTGATTTTTAGGCATCTTACATTTTTAACTGGGTTTAGACCAAAACATAAAAGTTATAGCCCTCTCTCTAAGCTTTAGAACGAGATAAAAATTGTAGCAATCTGATGTGTATAACTCAAGTTATGCCTTTTTGAGTGTGACCTATGCAGAACGACTGTCTTTGATGCAACATTGCATATTGGCATTTCCTAAGTGCATTATTGAGCATGAGCCATCCATGTGCATTATTTGTGCATTGAGAAGTAGCGTAAGAAAGAGTAGAGAACTTTGTGAATAGACTACTCTAAGAGTTAAGCTATACTATGAGTAATAGTTTGAGTGAGAAAGAGTAGAGAATGTTGAGAATAGCAACTCTAAGAGTAAAAAGAATGAGAACACTCTAATAGTAAAGAGAAAGAGAGACTGAGCACTAGCGAATAAAAGAGAGAAAAGTGCTACAGAAGAGAATAGAGTAGGTTGTGCGATGGGAAACCTATGAGTGATGAGTAAAGTCACGAGAGTGGGTGCTTTGTGATCCCCAGCCGTGCCTTCGGTTAGATGGGGCTGTGACCATCATGAAGAGTGGAACATAAGGTTCCAGCCGTGCCTCCGGTCAGATGGGGCCGTGACATTCAGAGAGAGAGAGAATATACTCACGTGGCCAAGGGTTCTGCATCCATGCATGACTAAGTCCGATCGGCAGAGAATGAGTAGAAGTCACAAAGAGTGGGTTGGTGCTTTGTGATCTCCACCCAGCCGTGCCTCCGGTTAGATGAGGTCGTGACATGCAAGTGAGGAAGAATGAGCAAACATGAGAAAGAATAAAGAGAGACAATGAGTAAGGTTATGAAGAGTGGGATGAGTACCCAGCCGTGCCTCCGGTAAGATAAGGCCGTGACCTACAACAGAAAGTTAACAGAAAAGAGTTATGAGAAAGAGAATCAGTAAAAGCCACGTAGAGCGGGAGAAGTCCCGATCGTGCCTCCAGTAAGATGAGGCTGTGACATTCAAAGAGCGAGGTAATAGAAATGAATTATGAGAAATGAGAATGAGATAATACAGAGAATGAGAAAGA
This sequence comes from Pistacia vera, assembly GCF_008641045.1. Lineage (NCBI taxonomy): Eukaryota > Viridiplantae > Streptophyta > Magnoliopsida > Sapindales > Anacardiaceae > Pistacia > Pistacia vera. The sequence continues at coordinate 284,214 of NW_022196607.1, read as the reverse complement.
ATGAGAGAGTTTGAGTTAGTAAGAATAGAGAGTAGAAGAAAGAAACATGCAATTCTTTTGCATTAATTGCATGTACATCTCATACATGCATGCACCATGAGTTCTTCCATGGTTAGTGAGAGTATGACGAGAATAAGAGAGAGAATCATGATTTTCCTTCATGGTGAGTATGATGAGAACAAGAGAAAACCATGATTTATTTTCCTTCATGGTGAGTAAGAATAAGAGAAAAAGAACAGAGAGAAAGAAAGAATAAAAAGAGCAAAATAGAGTTAAAGGAGAATAAAAGTATTAGAAAGAAAGAGAAAAACAATGAGAATTAGAAATAGAAGAACGATAGAGTAAGGAAAGAACCAAAGAATGAGTTGCGGGGACAGGTAGTAAAGGATTTACTTACTGAGCATTGTTGTGCTCACCCCGTTGTTCTTCCTTGTTTTGCAGGAAATAGGCGCAGCAGTCGAATGGACGTCGAGGAGCGGAGAGTATTGGCACCACTGTCCACCAGCTATGATATTTTGTATTAATTAGAAAGTTTTTAATACAAAGTATTTTGTATTTGTAAAGAATTATATTTTATTGAGTAAAGAAAAGAAAAATTTGAACCCACTATCTTCCATACGCTATGTATATCTATAATTTACATAGTATGTATTATAAGAATAGTAGTAGAGAGAAGGTGTTACATTATACAGAAAAGAAAACACTAAAAAACTTGTGCTCGATTCACCCACAATCGAGATCCATTATCGGTGGCTGAAAAACTGACTAAAACGGGGTATCGGGCCTATGCGGTTTCTTCTCATTTTGTCATCAGATTTTCGACAAGATGAACCCTGTTGTATACCTGAACTCGGTATTGATTATACAAAAAATAAAACGCTCAAAAACTAGTGCTCGATTCACTCACAATTGAGATCCATTATCGGTGGCTGAAAAATTGAGTGAAACGAGGTATTGGGCCTATGTGGCTTTCTGCTCATTTTGTTGTATATCTAAACTTGGTATTGATTATACATAAAAGAAAATGCTCAAAAACTAGTGTTCGATTCACCCACAATCGAAATCCATTATCGGTGGCTAAAAAACTGAGTAAAACGGTGTATCGGGCCTATAAAGCTTTCTGCACATTTTCTTATCAGGTTTTCGACAAGATGACTCTATTTTATGTCTAAAAATTCTATTGATTATATAGAAAATAAAATGCTCAAAAACTAGTGCTCGATTCACCCATAATCGAGATCCATTATCGGTGGCTGAAAAACTGAGTAAAATGGGGTATCGGGCCTATGCGGCTTTCTGCTCATTTTGTTATCAGGTTTTCAACAAGATGACTTTTTTGTATGTCTAAACTCACTATTGATTATATATAAGAGAAAACACTCAAGAACTAGTGCTCAATTCACCTACAATCAAGATCCATTACTGGTGGCTGAAAAACTGAGTACAACGAGGTATCGGGCCTATGTGGCTTTCTGCTCGTTTTGTCATCAGATTTTCAATGAGATGGACTTTGTTGTATGTCTAAACCTGGTATTGATTATACAGCGCTCAAAAACTAGTGCTCGATTCACCCACAATCGAGATCCATTACCAGTGGTTGAAAAACTGAGTAAAATGGGGTATCGGGCCTATACGGCTTTCTGCTCATTTTTTCATTAGGTTTTCAACGAGATTGACCCTGTTGTATACCTAAACTCAGTATTGATTATACAAAAAAAAAAAAAACGCTTAAAAACTAGTACTCGATTCACCCACAATCAAGATCCATTATCGATGGCTGAAAAACTGAGTAAAACGGGGTATCGGGCCTATGCAGCTTTCTGCTCGTTTTGTCATTAGGTTTTCGATGAGATGGACACTGTTGTATGTCTAATTTATTATACAGAAGAGCAAACGCTCAAAAACTAGTGCTCGATTCACCCACAATCAAGATCCATTATCGGTGGCTGAAAAACTGAGTGAAATGGGGTATCGGGCCTATGCGGCTTTCTGCTCATTTTGTCATTAGGTTTTTGAGAGATGGACTCTTTTGTGTGCCTAAACTAAGTATTGATTATAAAAAGAAGAAAACGCCAAAAACTAGAGCTCGATTCACCCACAATCGAGATCCATTATCGGTGGCTAAAAAACTGAGTAAAACAGGGTATCAAGCCTATGCGGTTTCTTCTCATTTTGTCATCAAGTTTTCGAGGAGATCGACCCTATTGTACGCCTAAACTCAGTATTGATTATACGAAAAATAAAATGCTCAAAAACTTGTGCTCGATTCACCCACAATCGAGATCCATTAAAGTAAAACGGGGTATCGGGCCTATGCGGTTTTCTGCTCATTGTGTCATTAGGTTTTCAACGAGATGGACTCTTTTATATGCGTAAACTAAGTATTGACTATAAAAAGAAGACAATGCTCAAAAACTAGTGCTCGATTAACCCACAATCGAGATCCATTATTAGTGGCTGAAAAAAAGAGTAAAATGGGGTATCGGGCCCATGCGTTTCTTCTCGTTTTGTCATCATATTTTTGACGAGATCAACCCTACTGTATACCTAAACTTTGTATTGATTATACGAAAAGGAAAACGCTCAAAAATGTGTGCTCGATTCACCCACAATCTAGATCCATTATCAGTGGCTGAAAAACTGAGTAAAATAGGGTATCAAGCCTGTGCGGCTTTCCGCTCATTATGTCATTAGGTTTTCGATGAGATGGACTCTTTTATATGCGTAAACTAAGTATTGACTATAAAAAGAAGAAAATGCTCAAAAACTAGTGCTCGATTCACCCATAATCGAGACCATTATCGATGGCTAAAAAAATGAGTAAAACGAGGTATAAGCCTATGTGGCTTTCTGCTCGTTTTGTCATCAGGTTTTCGATGAGATAGACCCTGTTGTATACCTGAACTCAGTATTGATTATACGAAAAAAAAATGCTCAAAAACTAGTGCTCGATTCACCCATAATCGAGATCCATTATTGGTGGCTGAAAAACTGAGTAAAACGGGGTATCGGGCCTATGCGGCTTTCCACTCGTTTTGTCATCAAGTTTTCGACAAGATCAACTCATTTGTATGCCTAAACTCAGTATTGATTATACAGAATAGAAAACACTCAAGAACTAGTGCTCGATTCACCCACAAACAAGATCCATTATCGATGGCTAAAAAAGTTAGTAAAACAGGGTATCGGGCCTATGCTGCTTTCTTCTCATTTTGTCATCAGGTTTTCGACGAGATCAACTTTGTTGTATACCTAAACTCAGTATTGATTATATGAAAATGAAAACGCTCAAAAAATAGTGATCGATTCACCCACAATCGAGATCCATTATCGATGGCGAAAAAACTGACTAAAACAGGGTATCGGGCCCATTCGGATTTCTTCTCGTTTTGTCATCAGGTTTTCGATGAGATCAAATCTTTTGTATGCGTAAACTTAGTATTTATTATTCAAAATAGAAAACACTCAAGAACTAGTGCTTGATTCACCTACAATCGAGATCCATTACCCGTGGCTGAAAAACTGAGTACGACGGGGTATCGGGCCTATGCGACTTTCTACTTGTTTTGTCATACGGTTTTCGACGAGATCAACCCTGTTGTATACCAGAACTAAGTATTGATTATACAAAAAATAAAATTCTCAAAAACTTGTGCTCGATTCACCCACAATCGAGATCCATTATCCGTGGCTGAAAAACTGAGTAAAACGGGGTATCGGGCCTATGCGGCTTTCTGCTCATTGTGTCATTAGGTTTTCAACAAGATGGACTCTTTTATATGTGTAAACTAAGTATTGACTATAAAAAGAAGACAACGCTAAAAAAACTAGTGCTCGATTCACCCACAATCGAGATCCATTATCGGTGGCTAAAAAAATGAGTAAAACGGGGTATCGGGCCTATACGGTTTCTTCTCATTTTGTCATCAGGTTTTTGACAAGATCGACCCTATTGTATACCTAAACTTAGTATTGATTATATTAGAAGGAAAACGCTCAAAAAAATTTGCTTGATTCACCCACAATCGAGATCCATTATTAGCGACTGAAAAACTGAGTAAAATTGGGTATTGAGCCTGTGCAGCATTCTGCTCATTATGTCATTAGGTTTTCAATGAGATGGACTCTTTTATATGCGTAAACTACATATTGACTATAAAAAGAAGAAAACGCTCAAAAACTAATGCTCGATTCACCCATAATCGAGATCCATTATCGGTGGCTGAAAAAATAAGTAAAACGAGGTATCGGGCCTATGCGGTTTCTTCTCGTTTTGTCATCAGGTTTTTGACAAGATGGACTCTTTTGTATGCCCAAACTAAGTATTGATTATACGTAAAAGAAAACGCTCACAAACTAGTGCTCGATTCACCCACAATCGAGATCATTATCGGTGGCTAAAAAACTGAGTAAAATGGGGTATCGGGCCTATATGGCTTTCTGCTCATTTTGTCATTAGGTTTTTGACGAGATGGACTCTTTTGTATGCCTAAACTAAGTATTGATTATAAAAATAATAAAACGTTTTAAAAAACTAGAGCTCAATTCACCCACAATCGAGATCCATTATCGGTGGATGAAAAACTGAGCAAAACAGGGTATCAGGCCTATGCGGTTTCTTCTCGTTTTGTCATCAGGTTTTTGACGAGATCGATCCTGTTGTACACCTAAACTCAGTATTGATTATAATAAAAATAAAATGCTCAAAAACTTGTGCTCGATTCATCCACAATCGAGATCCATTATCGGTGGCTGAAAAACTGAGTAAAACGGGGTATCGGGCCTATGCGGCTTTCTGCTCGTTTTGTTATCAGGTTTTCAACAGGATGGACTCTACTTTATGTCTAAACTTAATATTGATTATACAGAAAAGAAAACACTAAAAAACTAGTGCTCGATTCACCGACTATCGAGATCCATTATCGGTGGCTAAAAAACTGAGTAAAACGGGGTATCGGGCCTAATCGGCTTTCTGCTCGTTTTGTCATCAGGTTTTTGACGAGATCAACCCTGTTGTTTGGCTAAACTCAGTATTGATTATATAGAAAAGAAAACGCGTAAAAAGTAGTGCTTGATTGACTTGAAATGTTGATCCATTATCGGCGGCTGAAAAACTGAGTAAAATGGGGTATCGGGCCTATGCGGCTTTCTGCTCATTTTGTTGTTAGGTTTTTGATGAGATTGACCCTAATGTTTGCCTAAACTCAGTATTGAATATATGGAAAAGAAAACGCTCAAAAAATAGTGCTCGATTCACCCACAATCGAGATCCATTATCGGTGGTTGAAAAACTAAGTAAAACGAGGTCATGGACCTATGCGGCTTTCTGCTCGTTTTGTCATTAGGTTTTTGACAAGATTGACCCTGTTGTCTGCCTAAACTCAGTATTGATTATACAAAAAAGAAAACAAACAAAAACTAGTGCTCGATTGACTCAAAATAGAGATCCATTATTGGTGGTTGAAACACTAAGTAAAATGAGGTATCAGGCCTATGCGACTTTCTACTCATTTTGCCATCAGGTTTTTGACGAGATCGACCCTACAGTTTGCCTAAACTCAGTATTGATTATACGAAAAAGAAAACATATAAAAACTAGTGCTCGGTTGACCTGCAATGGAGATGCATTATCAACGGTTGAAAAACTGAGTAAAACAGGGTATCGGGCTTATGCGGCTTTCTGCTCGTTTTGTCATCAGGTTTTTTACGAGATCGACCCTGTTGTCTGTCGGTAATGGATCTCGATTAGAGGTGAATCAAGGACTAGTTTTAGAATTTATTTTCCATCAAGTCAATACTAAGATTAGGTAAACAACAGTGTCAATCTCATCGAAAACCTGATGACAAAATGAGCAAAAAGCCGCATAGTCCCGATACCCTGTTTTACTCAATTTTTAACCTATAATGGATCTCGATTGTGGGTGAATCGAGGACTATTTTTTTAGTGTTTTCTTTTCGATCTAAACAATACTATGGTTAGATAAATAGCAAGATCAATCTCGTCGAAAACATGATGACAAACCTAGCAAAAAGCCGCATAGGCTTGATACCCTGTTTTACTCAGTTTTTTAGCCGATAATGGATCTCAATTGTAGGTGAATCGAGGACTATTTTTTTAGTGTTTTCTTTCCCATCTAATCAATACTAAGGTTAGGTAAATAGCAGGGTTGATCTCATCGAAAAGCTGATGAAAAAACGAGCAAAAAGCCGCATAGGCCCGATACCTTGTTTTACTCAGTTTTTCAACCGATAATGAATCATGATTGTCATTGAATCGAGGACTAGTTGTTGGGTGTTTTCTTTTCTATCTAATCAATATTGTGGTTAGGTAAATAGCAGGGTTGATCCCGTTGAAAACCTGATGACAAAACGAGCAAAAGGCCGTATAGGTTCGATACCCCGTTTTGCTCAGTTTTTCAACTGATAATGGATCTTGATTGTGGGTGAATCGAGGACTAGTTTTTGAGTGTTTTATTTTCCCTCTAATCAATACTATGGTTAGGTAAAAAACCTGGTCGATCTCATTGAAAACTTGATGACAAAACGAGCCAAAAGCCATAGAGGCCCGATATCCCTTTTTACTCAGTTTTTAACCGGTAATGGATCTCAATTTTGGGTGAATCGAGGACTAATTTTTCAGTGTTTTCTTTTTCTGTCTAATAAATTTTGAGGTTAAATGAATAGCGTGGTCGATCTTGTCGAAAACCTGATGACTAAATGAGCAAAAAGTCGCATAGGCCCGATACCACGTTTTACTCAGTTTTGGAGCTGATAAAGGATCTCGATTGTGGGTGAATCAAGAACTAGTTTTTGAGTGTTTTATTTCTTTCTAATCAGTGATAAGTATAAGTAAACATCGAGGTTGATCTTGTCAAAAACCTGATGACAAATGAGTAAAAAGTCTCATAGGCCCGATATCCCGTTTTACTCAATTTTTCAGCCCATAATGGATCTCGATTGTAGGTGAATCGAGGACTAGTTTTTGAGCATTGTATTTTCCATCTAATCAATATGGAGGTTAGGTAAATAGAAGGGTTGATCTCGTTTAAATCTGATGACGAAACGAACAAAAAGCCGCATAGGCCCGATACCCCGTTTTACTCAGTTTTTTAGCCGATAATGGATTTCGATTGTGGGTGTATCGAGGACTATTTTTGGTTGTTTTCTTTTCCCTCTAATCAGTACTAAGGTTAGGTAAACAACATGGTCGATCTCGTCAAAAACCTAATAACAAAACGAGAAAAAAGCCGCATAGGACCGATACCCCGTTTTACTTAGTTTTTTAGCTGGTAATGGATCTCGATTGGAGGTGAATCGAGGACTGGATTTTGAGCATGTTTTATTCTTTATAGTCAATACTGAGGTTAGGTAAACATCAGGGTCGATCTCATTGAAAACCTAATGACAAAACGAGCAAAAAGCCACATAGGCCCGATACCCCGTTTTACTCTGTTTTTTAGCCGGTAATGGATCTCGATTGGAAGTGAATCAAGGACTAGTTTTTAGCATTTTATTTTTTTCAAGTCAATACTGAGGTTAAGTAAATCGCAGAGTGGATCTCGTTGAAAACCTGATGACAAAATGAGCAAAAAGCCGCATAGGCCCGATACCTCGTTTTACTCTGTTTTTAGCCAGTAATGGATCTCGATTGTGGGTGAATCGAGGACTATTTTTTTATCTTTTTATTTTCCATCTAATCAATACTAAGGTTAGGTAAACATCGTGGTTGATCTCGTTGAAAACATGATGACAAAACGAGCAAAAAGCCACATAAGCCCGACACCCCATTTTAATCAGTTTTTTAGCCAATAATGGATCTCGATCATAGGTGAATCGATGACTATTTTTTAGCGTTTTATTTTCTGTTAGTCAATACTTAGGTTAGATAAACAGCATGATCAATCTCGTCGAAAACCTGATGAGAAAACGAGCAAAAAGCCGCATAGGCGCGACACCCTGTTTTACTCAATTTTTAGCCAGCAATGGATCTCGATTGTACAAGAATCGAGGCCTATTTTTTTAGAATTTTATTTTCCATATCATCAATACTATGGTTAGGTAAATAGCACGGTTGATCTTGTTAAAAACCTAATGACAAAACGAGCAAAAAGCCGCATAGGCCCAATACCTCGTTTTTCTCTGTTTTTCAACTGATAATGGATCTCGATTGTGGGTGAATCAATGACTAATTTTGAGCGTTTTCTTTTATATTTAATCAATACTGAGGTTAGGTAAATAGCAGGGTTGATCTCGTCGAAAACCTGATAATAAAACAAGCAAAAAGCCACATAGGCCCGATACCCCGTTTTACTCAGTTTTTTGCCAATAATGGATCTCGATTATGGGTGAATCGAGGACAATTTTTTGACTGTTTTCTTTTCTAACTAATCAATCCTGAGGTTAGGTAAACAACAGGGTTGATCTCGTTGAAAACCTAATGACAGAACGAGCAAAAAGCCGCATAGGTCTGATACCCCGTTTTACTCAGTTTTTAGTCGGTAATGGATCTCGATTGTGGGTGAATCGAGGGCTAGTTTTTTAGCATTTTCTTTTCTGTATAATCAACACTGGGGTTAGGTAAATAGCGTGGTCGATCTCGTCAGAAATCTGATGACAAAATGAGCAAAAAGAAACATAGGCTCGATACCCTGTTTTACCAAGTTTTTTAGCCGATAATGGATCTCGATTGTTTAATCAAGGAGTGAAAGATTAACATGAAATCAAATCACTTAAGAAAATGTAGAACTTAAGTTACTACCTTCAAACTGGATCTGCATCTTCACGAAGATCATGCAACCAACTGCTACAATTGTTTGTACCTGTAATAAAGAATACAAATTCAGGAAAAATATGGAACTATTGAATTGTTGCAAGCCTCACATAACAATTTATGGGCTTAAAATCATTAACCAAATCAATCATTATAAAATGAAACACTCACAACTCACATTTTGAAACTTGAATGTAGCACCGCCCTATCAAACTTAAACATAATGTGGTCAATCTACTATTGAATTCCCTTAAGTTAAATGTTTCTTGCCATTATGTTCATTTACCACTTTTGAGGATAAACAATTAACTTTAATATAACCAGGTTCTACAAGAATTTATTTTGCTCAATTCTTAAATTTTAGGTTGAATATTCGTCTGTCTTTTCATATGGGACATTTATCAACCTATTGAAGATTTTTCCTTCAGTGTTTATTCTTCTTAAATTTTGCCTGCTAGATCCTTCCTTATCTTCTACCATGGTGAGATTTGCTTCTTATATAACCCTGTGCAAGAGTCTCAAATAAAAAATTGCACGCACATGACAAATCCTATCTCCTAAAGATAAATGTGACAAAAGCAGAGTTTGTAATGTTTCTTGTGCTTTTTTGCCTATCCATTCTAGAAGTTAAATCAAATATTGATTCAAAATTTCATTATACATGATTATAAGATACTCAAACCAAGCTATTCCTTCTTTGCTAATAACTAAATCTAAAAATGATGCAATTGACCTAGTGCTAAAAACCATAAATTAAATGCTATTTTTCCATATTGTTTGTCTTTTAAGTGAAGATAAATTACCAATAGTCAAAATTTATTTTATAAGAATAATCATTACTCTATCCCTCGAATTTACATTAAACAGTTATTGGTAAGCCTATTAAAGGTATGTTCTACCCTGATGATGCGTTTTCAACTTTGCCTAGTAGGTATTTATCTTCTGCTATAATGATATTTGCATCATAGATAAATTACTTTAATAGTCTTGAGTAAAAAATAAATCTAATCTTACCAGCAGTAAACCTAACTTTTTTTCCCTCCTAAGGAAAATAATTAAAATTTAGAGTAAGTTCGTGTTTATAGACTTTTAAGATAGCTATCAATCTAAAGTCTTACTAAAGTATTTCAAAAAAAAGTTAACAAAATTCCCAATAGCAAAGCCTAAACATAATGTGGTTATTCTACTATTGATTTCCCTTAAACTAGATGGTTCTTATGTTCGTTTATTATCTCTGAGTAATCTTTAAGGTGATTTATCTTTCTATTAATATAACATTCTCAATAATACAACATTTCTTGAGTCAAACGTTTCCTTAATATATTAAAAAGTGTTAATTAGTAATCAAAACCCGAACCCACCAATTAAAAGTTTGTTATTGGGCATGTCTGCTGAGTAAAGATGACCCATTTATTGACCCCTAAATTAACTAAAATAAGGATTTTAAAAATATTTATTTATAAACATCAACTGAATTAATCTACTTTCTAGAATATGGGTTTTTAATTGGGTTAATGGGTGCTGGGCCTGGAATTTTGGGGCTGGACATCAAAATGGAAGATGGGGTTTGTTGGTGTGATGGATACATGGGCTGTTCATTTTGGGCAGTAGCGGGCTGATTGGTATTGGGCTGGCCATGGTGTGTTGGGCGTGTGGGCTCTTTTCCTGGACAGATGGTATGGGTTTTTCGTAGGGGCTGCTTGGTGGGCCGGCTGCACGGGCAGGCATGTGGGGGATGTTTGCGTGGAGAGAAACGTGGGCCATCTGCGCCAGACTGTGTTCCTTTCTGCTTGGGCCTCCTTATGCAAGGTTGTCCATTTTGATTGGGCACTTTTTTGGGCCAATTGCTTGGACATTTTGTGTGGGCTGTGTGCTTTTAGATTTATTCTTCCTTTTATGGGCTCCCCTTTGGGTTGTGCTGAGTCCCTTTTTTGGGGGCGTACATCCTTTGGTCCATTGGCCTTTTTTGATTAGTTTTGCCTTGGGCATGTCCAAGGAATTAGCGTAAAGGAGAGTTCCCTCTCCTTCCCCTTGTATTTTTTTTTATTCTTTTTCAATAGAATAGAATTACCCGAAAAAAAAAAAAAAAAAAAACTCTCGTGTGTTAGCTTGTTTCTCCTTTTTTTTGAACCTAACCTAACCTACCTAAACCTCCCCAGTAGTAATCTTATTGATCATGATTTGATGATATTGAGCATTTGAATTTGACTGTGTCAGTGGATTATAATAATAGATGGGATCTTGCTACTCTAAACCAGGGAAGGGTAACACTGATAGTGATAAAGCAGTAACACAGACTGAAACGCAGCGTCAAGGTTCTTCTTCAAGGTCTGGGAGGTGGAAAAAGAGCAAAGACGCTTTTCTTCTCAAGAAAAAATCAGCTCAAGATGCCGAGCTTCATCAGATTTCTGGTAGGATCTTCACAAATGCTGCAACTAAAATCGCCTGCTTGTATACCCAACAGGGCAAGAAAGGAACCAATCAAGACGCCATGCTTGTTTGGGAGGTTCAGTTTTCTCATTTTCACACTTTTTTACCCTCAAAATTACTTCTATTATGTGCACGCATTTCTGTGTTTTATCTTCTTCAATTTGATCACACTCTGCACAGATGATTTGAAATGTGATGGTTTTAGGATAAGTGAATTTCAATGCGCTAGCATCGAATTGTGCATTGTAATAGTTAATTAATTTTAATATTGTTCATTTCATATGATGAGGTGATTCTATAGGAAATAAAGCAAAATATATGCGGAATTCTGGTTTTGTGTTTTGAGTGTTTTTAATATTAATCCTATATAAATGCAAATAAGTGTTTCTAAATTTCGTCTTAAGTGAGCAAATTCGTGATCTATAAATTAGCTCTAGTAGTGTATGAGCAAAGGAGGTTAATGGATGGAGCACGACCAGAATTGATTATTTTAACTTCAAATTACCTCTAGGAACTGGGGATGTCCTTGTAAATAGATTTCATACTGTGGGAAATAGATATGATCTTGCTACTTGGATAGTTATTCCTGTCAGATGTTGAGTGAACCAGTACTCTACACTATATCACCTTTTCCATTTTGTGCACATATGAGTTATATTTTCTAAGGGTGATTCTAAAGTGACATGGTCATTAATAAGGCACAATAAACCACACACAAGTACGCATCATGTTATAACCTATTTTTCTTTATTAGTGTTTTTATTTTTCTATTTCTTGGGTTACCCTGCATCAGCAGCATCACAATATTTATGCTGCTGCATTTATTCAAATTTCGCTTGTAAGTCTGTTTGAGTAGTGTAAAACCATCTCATATCTTTTAAAGGGAAAATATTAGCCATACGCTTCTCCTTTGTTTGACAATTTTATGTGATTTTTTACTTGATTGGAATGTTTGTACAACAGAATTTCAGTTCAAGTGATACAATATTTTGTGGGGTATTTGATGGTCACGGTCCCTATGGTCATATGGTTGCAAAGAAAGTACGGGATTCTCTTCCTCTTATACTATGTTCTCAGTGGAAAGCTAGTTCTAGTGGTGACCAGGATAGCCTCAGGAATGGTAATGGAAGCATGAATGCGGAGGAAAGTGCATCACCAAGCATGGATGATGAATGGTTTGAGTCATTGGATGCTAAGGATGATAAGCTCCCTGAGATGTATCTGCCTCTTAAGAAGTCTATATTAAAATCTTTCAAGTTAATGGACAAGGAACTAAAGCTGCACCCAACAATTGATTGTTTCTGCAGCGGGACAACAGCTGTGACCCTGGTGAAGCAGGTATTTCTTCAAGCAACGTCACAAACTAAATTGTGTGATACATCCTACTTGAAATGTCAATATTTTCTAAAATTTTACTGTGGAAAACAGGGTGTTATATATATCTTTTGGAACTTCTGTTGTTGCTACAGAACTTATAAAAGATAAAGTTGAGTGATACTATGAAACATCTGACCGAGGTGCAGAACCTTAAGCGCTTTGAATATGTTGTGGATTGATACTCTATTTTTCGTCAAGGCTAGCCTCACGAATTTTAAGAATTTTGGTTCATACACAAAAAAACAAAAAAATTGCGCCGTTGTTCAAATTGTGACGAGATCATTACAAGAGATACTATCTTTTGTTGTATTTTAAATCTTGTGAATATCTGTGTTTTATGTCGTTTATACCAAAAAAATGTTTTAGCTGAAGAGGAATTTGTGTAGTTATTCAGCATGTATCAGATTGGAAGTGGCATGTTTACTTAATTGATTTTAACAAATGCAAGACTTAGCTAATTTGTTAGTGTGCAGTATTATTTAGTGATATTTTTAGTCTATCCAAATTTAATATGTTGGTTCTATGTGGATAGCTCCTTAATCATTATTCAAAGTACGATGTATTCAGATGTGGACCAGAAACTGGCAACGCTCAGCTGGGGGCCTGAAGCTATTAAGCCTAAGCTTTACTTATCAGTGATTGAATCTTATACAAGGAGGTTAACTAGAGATATAACCTTACTGTTTGAAATACATATAAATTCTGTTGAATGACAAATGAACCATTTGTGCAACACAGAAAGTAAGAATTTAAAATGCCAGTAGAAACTAACAAAAGTTGTTTTAAACTCAATCATCTTTTTTTCTGGGTGGATTTAGTTAATGCAACTGATATTTCAGAAGAAGAAAAAAAAAAAAAAAAATTTAATTAATTAATTAATACAAACATATTGTTTAGACAGTTTTTGTCAAAATTTAGGAAAGATTGATAATTCTCAGATCTTTGATGGATATACAGTTATTTGTGTATGTTGATTAGGACTAAGGATATGAGCAATGATATATTTATTTTAGTAGATGAATGAGTAGTGGGATAGATATTATATTATTTTGTTGAGTATAAGCAAATGAACTGATTTCTAGTTTCTATATATCTTTAAAAAGGATTAAATTTCCTTACGATTATGTTAGATCTTGCTTTACATCATTTATCCAATTTGTTAACATTTTGACTTTGTAGGGTCAGGATCTTATAATTGGAAATGTTGGGGACTCAAGAGCAGTGCTAGCAATGAGAGATGAAGACAACTCTTTGATTGCTGTACAATTGACTGTGGACTTGAAGCCTGATCTGCCAAGTCTCTCTCTCTCTCTCTCTCTCTCTCTCTCTCACACACACACACATGCACATTCACATAAACAGCCACTTTTGTGAGCCTCTATTTACTTGGAAATTTCCAAGTAAAATTTGGGGAAAGAGGGAAGAGGAGGTTTGGGAAGAATGATATTCCTCAATCTAGTGTCAAAAATACATTATACAACTATAAACTTAAATTCCTAATCTTCTTGTTTTCAGGGGAGGCTGCTAGAATCCAGCAATGCAAAGGAAGGGTCTTTTCATTGCAAGACGAACCAGAGGTTGCCCGTGTATGGTTACCTAATAATGACTCCCCTGGTTTGGCAATGGCTAGAGCTTTTGGAGACTTCTGTTTGAAGGATTTTGGTCTAATTTCTGTACCAGATATTTACTATCGTCATCTTACTGAAAGAGATGAATTCATTATTCTTGCCACTGATGGGGTATCTCTTTGTTCCTCAATTATTCCAGTCACTTTTAGTTCTGAAATTCAATAGCTTTCATGTAGCTGTGTCTTTGCAAGTTCTGTGACATGCGTTTCTTTTCTGCCACAATATTTTCCCATTTTACCCATACTTCTTGTGTTGTCTATCTGCATGTTGCTATGATTGATCCATTTTATGTGTAAGTTTAGTATTTTTAGATTTTAAGTCTTTATGATTTTGTGCTTTTATGTGTATTAAGATGGAGAAAACTTCTGCCTCTTAAGACTATTTGATGCTTAGGAGGTGATTTTTTGTGAACATAGGTTTGGGATGTCCTTTCCAATAAGGAAGCTGTAGAGGTTGTGGCTTCAGCCCCTAGTCGTGCTACAGCAGCAAGAGCTCTTGTGGACTGTGCTGTTCGGTCATGGAGGCTTAAGTATCCTACCTCCAAGAATGATGATTGCGCTGTTGTATGCTTATTTCTAGAACATTTATCAACAGTCAATGGATCTGTGGACGATTACAGTCCAACAAAGACTCCTGATGTCTCAGTACAATCGGTGGCAGTCACTGATGAGAAAAATAGGGCTGTAGAAATCAATGACAATTCTCATGCTCCAGTCGTTGAGAATTTGAAAATTTTACAAGACTGTGATGAGATTGTGCCTATATCTGAGTCAGCAGAAAAAAATTCTGAGAAGAGCCAGGGCCAATCGAAGAGGAGCCTAGCAGAATGCATCTCTGTTGCAGAGGATGAGGAATGGTCAGCTTTAGAAGGTATTACCAGGGTTAATAGTCTGTTAAGCATTCCCAGGTTCTTATCCAGTGACAAGAGATCAGCGAGTTGGAGAAACTGGTTGTGAAATGCCTAATCTTGTCCGCTTGTTTTTACTCACAACAAAGTGGAGCTTCAGTGACTGGCGTGTCATGATCTTATCATGCAGTCAGAAGTATTAGAATGAAAAGAATACTGGCATACACTGATGGGGAGACGTCTGTAGGTCTGCTGTTTCCAAATGTAGATTACTGGCACCATACAAATATATCAGTGAGCCTTCCTTGGTCAAGGCTAGAAATTAACTTAATGGGTTCCCTGCTGAAAATGTTGCCAGGCAGATTTTGTGGCTGTTACTACTCTTTGGAGTGCGTTTTGTGGAAGATACATGATGTCTGGTGAAGATTGAGCTTTCGCTTTTAAACTTTTGTGTTTGAAATTTGTCTGATGAACATTTAGCCGCAATACTCACAGAAGAAGACATGCTTTCTTGTGTTTTTTGTTTATCTATTTATAATGCTATATATATAGGAAGGTTGTCTGCAAATATCCCATACCTGATTCAATGCTCTTCTGCAATAAAATCATTCTTTCCATGTGTGAGGACAGATGATTCTAATACTATACTTTTGTGTCATATTCAAGCCTTTAGATTTTAAATTACATATTGCACGTACCATTACAATTAAATCCATAAGATGCTAGGAATCTGAACCCCCGGCAGTCTTTCCCTCTTATTTATTTATTTTTTTTTAAAAGAAAAAAAGATTTGATTTAAAGGGAATATCTTGCATTAGGTGTAAAAGGAAAACTCAATATATCAAAGTATTAAATTTTTTTATCTTTTAGTATTTTTAACGGATCTTTAAATACATATTAAAACAACCTTATTTTATGTTACTAGTTACCTATATACCACAATCTAACAGCGAAACTTGGCCTAATAGTAACATATTTAATCTTACATACCAACTTAATCAAATAAGTTTAAACTATTTACTCCAAGAAATATAATTTGACGATGAGAAAATGGTGAATTACCAAGAAGAATTAATTTGAATGGGTATTAATCTAATTTTTCAATATATTTGTGATAGTGCTCAGCAAAGGCAAAGATTCTCCTAAGCAACAAAAATAGTGGTAGACTTTTGGGTGTGTCAAATCAAACATAATTAATGAGAGAAGGTAAATTTCAAATGTGAGCAGCTTTTTAATGCTTGCACTCCACACTCACACTGTACTGTAAGGAGAAAGGTCTTCCATACATGGGAGTGCAGACATCAAAAGGTGGATCCCAAGTAAGCAGTAACTTCTTTTTATATATGCTTAAATATTATTAAATTTTCTTCAAACCTTGAAGCTTTTCCTTCATCTGTCCTTTTATTCCTCTCTAAATAATTGTAACCGGTTAATTAAAGAGAGAGAAGATTCCTAAAGGAATTAAACTGATCTTTACTTAGTTTATAATTTTATCAAAAGCTTCTAGCATTGGCCTGAAAATCATAACTTTAAATGGGGTTTCAGCAAAATACAGTCTAACACAAAATTTGAATGGACAAAGACTAGAAGCTGGGGGGTATCATCGTTAGTTTCGAAAAACTTTTGTTGCTGAAATATAAAAGACCTTGAGGGGTGTCAATGCGAATGTAAATCCCTCTTAACTAAAAAAAAATTAGAAAGAGTTAACAAGAAGACAAACGTATATACACCTATATTGAGTTATTGGTAGATAATAAGTGTGTTTGTTGATATGGAAGTGTAGTAAAGAAGTTGTAGATGAATTTGAAGTATCTCTTGTCTTGTGGGAGCAGACAAAGTATAGGGAATAGGGATATTCATAACCTAACATATTTATATAAATATAAATCAGCTTGCTGGTGCCATATTTCCTGAAAGAGGATGGTGGCGGAGAAGCCAGGAGAAATATATATTCCTGTGATGATGAACAAGGCAGCATAATAAATGAGGTTTCCCTTTTTGGTGTGTCATATCATTCTATGCTGTTTGCTAGTGATTTGTAAGTAAGGAAGATGCTTTTTTATTGTTTGCATCTGATGCTAAGTAGCACAAATATATGTTCCCTAAAATTGGATGGTTTTAATTGCATTTGCCTGGGGGTCTTTTGCGGTAATTCTTTTGTCCTCTCACTTCATTTGGTTGCTAATTGGTTTGCTTTTTATTGCAACCCAAGATGCTGTAAATTCTAATACTGATTACAGTACTAGTGGTTAGAAAAAGAAAGCAGCCATTTCACACGCACGTGCATGGGACATCGGGACAAGATAAGAAAGATTGGAATAGGAATAGGAATAGGAATAGGGGTTGCTTGGGTTAATAATCAACTCTGTGTCCAGAACTGCTGACACCAAAAGGAGGTGGTTTCCTGCAAGTAAGTTTGGGCAGTGATTGCCATCTGTTAGCTACCTACCCAACTACTATTGCTATCCTCGTCAGGCATAAACAATAGTTTCGTTTAGTTAATTATCCTATTCTTTAATTACCAAGTTTACTATATACTTAGGCCAATTGAGCAGCAGTTTCACTGGCTTTATTTGTTTCCTACTACACGCGGTAAACAAGTAATTAAGCGGTGGCTGTGGCTGTGGTGGTGTCTAATGTCCATGTATTCTATCCTATCTTCTGAAATGAAAAGCCACTCATGACCCAGCTATAGCGAATCCAAGAAACAGACAAGAAAGGCAAAACAGGTGTCAGGGTTGAGCCAATACTGAGGTTAAAGTTGTGCAGTTTGCATTTCCACATTTAAAGCTTTGCGTGTATCTGTTGCTGGGATGGAACTGCTTCATTTTGTCCCACTTAAACCTTTTATTTCATTATACATATATATTCTTTTCCAACTCACATCCACCACTTCCCATTTCACCACAACTTTCGGTAAAAACTGAAACCCTACTTACTCCTGTTAATTGTTTTTATTTTATTTATTTCAATATATATACATATAGCAATTCTTTGATTTCATACATAATCACTATCTACCACTTAAATTAATTACAATTCTATTCCGAAATATGTGTACGTACAACTATGATGAGGTCCTACTTTAATGAAACTTACAGTTCCCTTCCCTGGACTCAAAACAACACGCATATGTAGTAACATATATTAATCAAGTCACAGACTCATAAATGACTAAATTAACTCTATACGTGTATTAGCTACGGAATGAGTTAGAGAGAAGCGGTTTTTGACCATACGAATACGAGCCATCAAATAACCTCTGGTAGAAAGATTCTTCCCAGGGCATATATTTGGAAACTCCATCTTTGGGGTTTCCATTTTGATCATCCAAGATGTTAAAGGGATCAACTTGCTTCTCGGCTGCAAATCCCAAGTTTGGTTTCTCATATGCTATTTTACATACCAAGGTTTCATTCTCATACTATTTCGCATCTCCATGTGTATACCGAGATGACTTGTCAAATAGGGTAGGGCCATATCCAAAAGATTACTTGGTTTATTCCAGTTTTTACTATGTTCAAAATTCTGGATTAAAGATCTACACTCAATTAAACCAAGCACAATTTAATGGATCAATATTATAGTTCTTATGTTTTATTTCATGCATGCTGAACAAGTCAACTACTTGTTTGAGCTCATCACCCATTAAAATTCTAGATTCATTAATAAAAAAATCCTTGAGGGATTATTAATTTTTGTCTTTGATCTATGTACTCTTTTGTTATATGGTAAATTTTATTTGATCGGACAGCATATATATCTTAGCTAGTTTGGGATAGCTGGGATGAGTTTGGACCGGGTTGTGAGATTCTGTTTGACTTTGCCGACTTCTTTGTGCCCACAGAGGTATTCTCATCATCAATTGCTTACTAGCTTATGATAATATATACATATATATATATATATATATATATATATAAATAAAGCAAATAAAATAAAATTGATGGTTGTGGAAGGAGAAGGAAGAGTCTGCTAGTATCACTAACTACTACTATCTAGTATCAGTTCCTGTTTTTGGCAGATTATGTTCTGTCATACAAACTGCTTCATCATCATCACTTACCAATAATAATATACTTGTATGTATAAGTATTAAAGCAAAGCAATGCACACATCTTGCAACCCATGTTTTTATCTTTTCATTTTCATTTTCAGATCATTTAACTACTCTAGATCTTCTTAATTTCTAACCTCCACCTCTCCCTTTGATCGCTATTTCTCATTCATATATATCATATTATCCCTTGCCTGGACTTGGCTACTCATAAACCTAACTATTATTTGGTGTATGAGTAGTGAAGATAGAAGAAATATGCTTGGCTCCCTGAATCCATCTCCTCATGACCACCAAGAACAAGATCCCTCAGCCACAGATCTACAATACCGACAGATTATACAACCATCACCTGCAATCCAAATGCGCCAGTTACTCATCAGTTGTGCTGAGCTCATCTCTCACTCAGACTTCTCTGCTGCTCATCGCCTCATCTCCATTTTGTCCGCCCACTCTTCCCCTTACGGTGATTCTACTGAAAGGTTGGTCCACCAATTTGTTAGAGCACTCTCTCTTCGCCCTAATCACAGCCATGCCACCGCTAGTGCGTTTATATTGAATACAAGTAATGCTAGTACTAGTATTACCACCACCGCCACAACAACAAATATGAGCAGTATCACTCAGTTTGATTCATCCCTTCAGTCATCTTATCTATCCCTAAACCAAATAACACCATTCATAAGATTCAGTCACCTCACTGCTAATCAGGCCATATTAGAAGCCATAGAAGTAGGGCAACAGGCTATCCACATCCTCGACTTTGACATCATGCATGGTGTACAATGGCCTCCTCTTATGCAGGCTTTAGCCGAGCGTTCCAGCGACACTCTCCTCCCTCCTCCTATGCTTCGAATCACCGGAACCGGCCACGATTTGAACATCCTCCAGAGGACTGGTGACCGCCTTTTGAAGTTTGCACACTCTCTCGGTCTCAGATTCCAGTTTCACCCTCTTCTCATCCTCAATGACGACCCTACTTCAGTTGCTCTCTATCTTCCCTCAGCGCTCACTCTCCTTCCAGACGAGGCCTTGGCTGTCAACTGCGTTTTATATCTACATAGACTTCTTAAGGATGACTATCGCGATCTTCGCCTTTTCCTCCACAAAATCAAGGCTTTAAACCCCAAAGTGGTGACCATTGCAGAAAGAGAAGCCAACCACAACCACCCCCTTTTCCTGCAGAGATTTGTGGAGGCCTTGGATCACTACACAGCCATCTTTGATTCCCTGGAGGCGACCTTGCCCCCCAACAGCCGGGAGCGGCTGGCAGTTGAGCAGATATGGTTTGGAAGAGAAATAGTGGACATAGTGGCGGCAGAGGGAGATAATAGAAGAGAGCGGCATGAGAGGTTTGAGTCATGGGAGGTGATACTTAGGAGCTCGGGTTTTGCCAATGTCCCTTTAAGTCCCTTTGCCTTGTCTCAGGCAAAACTCCTTTTAAGACTTCATTATCCTTCAGAAGGTTATCAACTTCAGATTTTTAACAATTCTTTCTTCCTAGGTTGGCAGAATCGTTCCCTTTTCTCAATATCATCCTGGCGCTAATATAATTAATCTATATATATGTTATGATTATGACTAAACACCCACAAGAAGTAATTGAGATTAAAATAAAGATAGAGGGGAATATATAGATATATATATGTGTGTGTGTTTGAGGCCCTTTTTCATCTGTATTTACTTCAACTTTGTGCACAACCCAGAAACATGAAATCCCATGTCAAGATCCACACGAGTCCAAACCTCTTTCTCACTGATGGCTCTGCTATGCGATGCATGCTGGTGAATCTCTGTACGTTGCATGAAATCTTTTTGGTAGAAAATGAAAAAGGTAGCTTCAGAGGCAGCCAAGATGGCTAGCNTATATAAAGCAAATAAAATAAAATTGATGGTTGTGGAAGGAGAAGGAAGAGTCTGCTAGTATCACTAACTACTACTATCTAGTATCAGTTCCTGTTTTTGGCAGATTATGTTCTGTCATACAAACTGCTTCATCATCATCGCTTACCAATAATAATATACTTGTATGTATAAGTATTAAAGCAAAGCAATGCACACATCTTGCAACCCACGTTTTTATCTTTTCATTTTCATTTTCAGATCATTTAACTACTCTAGATCTTCTTAATTTCTAACCTCCACCTCTCCCTTTGATCGCTATTTCTCATTCATATATATTATATTATCCCTTGCCTGGACTTCGCTACTCATAAACTTAACTATTATTTGGTGTATGAGTAGTGAAGATAGAAGAAATATGCTTGGCTCCTTGAATCCATCTCCTCATGACCACCAAGAAGAAGATCCCTCAGCCACAGATCTACAATACCGACAGATTATACAACCATCACCTGCAATCCAAATGCGCCAGTTACTCATCAGTTGTGCCGAGCTCATCTCTCACTCAGACTTCTCTGCTGCTCATCGCCTCATCTCCATTTTGTCCGCCCACTCTTCCCCTTACGGTGATTCTACTGAAAGGTTGGTCCACCAATTTGTTAGAGCACTCTCTCTTCGCCCTAATCACAGCCATGCCACCGCTAGTGCGTTTATATTGAATACAAGTAATGCTAGTACTAGTATTACCACCACCGCCACAACAACAAATATGAGCAATATCACTCAGTTTGATTCATCCCTTCAGTCATCTTATCTATCCCTAAACCAAATAACACCATTCATAAGATTCAGTCACCTCACAGCTAATCAGGCCATATTAGAAGCCATAGAAGTAGGGCAACAGGCTATCCACATCCTCGACTTTGACATCATGCATGGTGTACAATGGCCTCCTCTTATGCAGGCTTTAGCCGAGCGTTCCAGCGACACTCTCCTCCCTCCTCCTATGCTTCGAATCACCGGAACCGGCCACGATTTGAACATCCTCCAGAGGACTGGTGACCGCCTTTTGAAGTTTGCACACTCTCTCGGTCTCAGATTCCAGTTTCACCCTCTTCTCATCCTCAATGACGACCCTACTTCAGTTGCTCTCTATCTTCCCTCAGCGCTCACTCTCCTTCCAGACGAGGCCTTGGCTGTCAACTGCGTTTTATATCTACATAGACTTCTTAAGGATGACTATCGCGATCTTCGCCTTTTCCTCCACAAAATCAAGGCTTTAAACCCCAAAGTGGTGACCATTGCAGAAAGAGAAGCCAACCACAACCACCCCCTTTTCCTGCAGAGATTTGTGGAGGCCTTGGATCACTACACAGCCATCTTTGATTCCCTGGAGGCGACCTTGCCCCCCAACAGCCGGGAGCGGCTGGCAGTTGAGCAGATATGGTTTGGAAGAGAAATAGTGGACATAGTGGCGGCAGAGGGAGATAATAGAAGAGAGCGGCATGAGAGGTTTGAGTCATGGGAGGTGATACTTAGGAGCTCGGGTTTTGCCAATGTCCCTTTAAGTCCCTTTGCCTTGTCTCAGGCAAAACTCCTTTTAAGACTTCATTATCCTTCAGAAGGTTATCAACTTCAGATTTTTAACAATTCTTTCTTCCTAGGTTGGCAGAATCGTTCCCTTTTCTCAATATCATCCTGGCGCTAATATAATTAATCTATATATATGTTATGATTATGACTAAACACCCACAAGAAGTAATTGAGATTAAAATAAAGATAGAGGGGAATATATAGATATATATATGTGTGTGTGTTTGAGGCCCTTTTTCATCTGTATTTACTTCAACTTTGTGCACAACCCAGAAACATGAAATCCCATGTCAAGATCCACACAAGTCCAAACCTCTTTCTCACTGATGGCTCTGCTATGCGATGCATGCTGGTGAATCTCTGTACGTTGCATGAAATCTTTTTGGTAGAAAATGAAAAAGGTAGCTTCAGAGGCAGCCAAGATGGCTAGCTTCACCGTGCACCTTCAGTTGGTTCTTTCTCGGGGTGCTGAAACTACTGAATGTTACTCTAAACTTTTATAGTCGGGTACGTTGACATTATATTTGTTTCCCCTTGTCTCCTTAAATTTCTCTCTTTTATAGTATAACCATTTTCTTAATTAATATTTCTGTAAGAAGTGCGATGTGAAGTGTTACATGATCGATCATTTTAATTAAAATATTTTTATTCCGTTTAAAGTTTGAAGCACCATGTTCCTCTAGACGGTTGTTGGTTTTGTTTCAATAATATTTTAATGCTAATGATGCTTCACTTGCTTGATTTAATATGGCTTTTATTTTATAATGCTGTCTTATCTTCCTTTTTCTCTCTCTTATTAAAGTAATAATATCCATTAGTGTTGCCTTCTTGTTCCCCAAAATTCCTTTGTCTCCTTCAATGGTGTGCTTTCAAGAAGGGACGCATGAGGGTTCTTGTTTTCTGCACTAAGTATCCGCATATATCTGTTGCTGTCTTTCATATTGCACCATTTATTACCCTAATTTCTGCCTTTTGTCCCCTCAACAAAACTATCAAATTTCTCAAACCAAGCTTTTTTCATGCCTACCTTGCCTCCTCTACCACCATGCATATGAACCCCTTTCCTGCTGGGGATCTCTCGTGTTCTGTGGATTTTCAAGGACCACAAAAACTGGTTTTCAAGTGGCTAGTTCCTCAATATTCATATTCAAATTCAAATTCATATAATAATAAATATATACTAGAGCTAGCTACTGTTTTATATATGTATATGAAGTTGATCATAATATAAATGATAAACCTTATAGCATGAGGATATATGCATAAGTTGTAGTGTTGTGTAGAAAGTGTAATGAAATGATGCAAGGATTTTATGTAGATATATGATACCATATGCCACAATAATTAAAGCTTTTAGGTTTCACAATGCTAAGAGTAGAGAGGTAGCTGACATTGATAAGATGGTCACAACACAAAGGGAAGGGAAGGGAAGAGGAAGGGATGNAGGAAGTGTAATGAAATGATGCAAGGATTTTATGTAGATATATGATACCATATGCCACAATAATTAAAGCTTTTAGGTTTCACAATGCTGAGAGTAGAGAGGTAGCTGACATTGATAAGATGGTCACAACACAAAGGGAAGGGAAGGGAAGGGAAGGGACGGGATGACATATCACAAAGTTTAGCTTGCGTGTTGGGAGTTGAGTTAAGACTGATGAGGGCTATCTAGGGTTGGTGCACGCATGGCTTGACAGAAATATATCAAATATCAATCCAACTGATTCAGACGTAACCTCTCCTCTTGGTTTTTGGACGAGACTCAACTTTTGTCATAGAATTTGATACACAGACACCCCACTCAAAACCCCCATTGCAATTATTGCAATGATACATCGATTTGTGGTTGCATTAAGTTTGGATCATTTGCGGCCACAAACAATTCTTTTTCCTTCTTTAATCATTCAAAATGGTAGTAAAGTTGAAGAGGGTGATGTTCATTTGCTAGGATAAGGATATTCCTTCTAACTTATACTTTGTTTATGTTTAGTGGGTATCTTCTTCATCGCTTTAATGCTTCTCATCAGCAACTCCACTCTTTAGTTTTACGTTTAATTTTCTTTACTCTATGCATGAACATGTATATACTTTGTTTTTAATTATGTGTGTGCGTGCCACAGAGATAACTATTTTATAACTCATTCCCAGAATCACTGGGAATTCACCAAGCACAATTATTTATCACAAATTCTGGTCATCAACTATTCTAATCAATTATTATACTACTGGTCCTAACACGTAGATTCTGCCAGTTAACACTTTTTTTTTTTTAAAACAAAAAAAAAAAAAAAAAAATAGATGAATAAGCTGCTAACCGAGTAATATAATGAGCCAAGTACAGTCTATATATGTATTTTTCTATAACGTAACTTAAAAATATAGATAAAATTTATAACTAAAAGATTGCCATCAATTTAATTTCAACATGTTAAAATAAATTATAACATCGAACATTTTTCTGACTAAATTTTAGTTGTTAATAGATATTTAATACAGTATATTATTATTATCATTATTCTCACAGCGAACTTATTCATTGTGGATACTTTTTATGCACCTTTTTTTTATGGCATATAACACATCCATGCTATATTAGGATCAAAACCCTTTTTAATTTGTTTTAGTAAATATTATTTGAGCATTCAAGTCTTTTTCCTTGTTCCCAAAAAAGGGAGATATTTTTAATGTATACTGGATTGTCTGGTATTAAAACTTATTGCATCTGAAAATAATTATTTTTTTTCAAAAGAAAAAACAAGGTAAATTATCGATTGAGTGATAGTTGATCAACAGAGCATGGTGCCATCAAATCAGCCAGATATTTAATATAATGAAACCCCTCAATATTGATATAATATATGATCAACATCGCGTACAACTGAAGACCCTATCAATATGCACTAACGTACAACAGGAGTCAAAAATCAGATTCTTCCACACATTACATTATAAGCTCTTTTCTACGACAAAGATAATGTCTATCCACTCTTCTCACTTAAACTATTAAATCTCAGCTCCAAACTTCAATTAAAAAAATATAGGGTTTTAATCATGGTTGTAAAAGCTTTTAGGGTTTAAAGATTTCAGAAATGGCTATTTCTACAAAAAAGTTGAATATCTCCCAGAGAAATATTAGTGTATGTACAGATGGAGATGACCATTTTTCTTCTTCCGCTAAGATCTCTCAAGTGTGAAATGAAATAACCACACACACACACACACACACACACACAAGTACAGGGATCCATGTTTCTAAATCTGAAACATTAATTTGTTTTATTGATCATATATTCAATACATTACGTATCAGTTACAAGATGGCCTACTTTCCCAACCAGTTCCAGAACCCAGTATTACTTTTTCACGCCTCCCTATTGTGCATGAGGCAATAGGATATACTTATTACAATTCTAAAAATACTCATGACCACGTTTTTTCATCTTCCAGCTTTCTCAACTCTCCTGCAGGGGTGTCTACCAAAATGAGGGCAGAATTGATCTCCTGGGATTCAACATACCAACTACTAAAACGATAGAGCAATTAAAGAGGAAACTCCTTTTGGAGAACATCGAGACTACGCGAATCACAAGCTTCTAGCATGTCATTCCTAGAAGCAGAGCTGCAAGGAAAGAATTAAACAATGATATTAGATGGAAGCTGTGATTGAATGGATATACACCCATTGACCGCATTAATTTATAAAAACAGATTTCTCTTATTTGACCAGTATACCTCAAAGAAATTCTCAAATACTGCCAGGCATTATCTGCCTTGGGATTCATTGCAAGTGCCCGAACATAGTAACGAATCGAATCCTCATACATACCCTACACGAAAATATATGTTTCAGGTTTTTGATGCCCTTAGAAAAAGTAAATCACTATGGCTTGGATGAAAGAAATAGCAGTTATTTATAGAATTCAAACATTTAGCACACTAACAAGGGCCATAAATCAAGGTAACACACCTGGTTTGCATAACTGATACCCATATTTGCCCACGCACGAACATAGTTAGGCTTCAAATCTAGTGCCTGGAAACAAAGAGGCAAACCCAAAAAATAACATGTCAGATTCAAGTCTCAAAAGAAAAGGTTCTAGGTAAAGAGGGAAAAATGACCGAGGAGAAAATACAATCCTTAATTTAATTCTTGTATAAGAACTAAGAAGATGAAATTATGAAAGGTTCATGAAACAGATAAATCTTGATATATAATTCCTCAAAACACCAAGCAGTTATTGCTTGTACTATTAACACAACATAACTCCAAGTACTGCAAGGAAATAGGGGAGAAACCAGACTTTCAGACATATGGATTTTGACAAATTCTTATAACAGATAGTGCAAACTAACCTAGAATAACATTTTTTAAAATACAGGAACACTTAACACAGCTTAACAAACTGTTTAAAAAACAATGAAGTATGGTAGCAACCACACTCTAGCGACGCAACTCTAATTATAAGTGACCAAAGAATGGAATTCAAACATTTATTTGTTTTTTTGGAGAAGTTATATGCAATCAAACAAAGTATAATATACTCCAGCCGGTTTCCAAGGACTAACTATATTGACAGCCTCCAATCCAAGAAAGCCTAAAAAGTGCAAGTCTACTGTCAGCTCTTACTTCCACATCTATCCCTACAACATTTTCAGCCTTTTGCATGCTAGTAGCAGAACTAAGTTCAAATGCAAAGTGAAACACAACAGTAGGAACAAAATCTCACAGATGTTTACACTGATGGGCTAATTGCAGGGCTTACCTGTTGATACGCCAATATTGCATCAGCACTTTGAACACTATTGGCTTGTGTTGCACCAAGTTTGTTCCAAAGAGAGTAATCGTTTGGCCTGAGTTTCAAAGCCATCTGGAAGGACTCAATGGCTTTGTCATACTCTCTGGACAAGTTGTACAAGACACCAAGTACTATGTGTACATCAGCATCTTCAGGTGACATACGGGAGGCTTCAACGAATAATCTAGCAATCTGCATATCACATAAACAAACTGATGTAACACAAGGAAACCTGAGCTATATCATCTTTAAAGAATTTTGTGGTCATTGATAAATTTCGCCAAAAGGATTGCACCATTGTTCTACACTCAAATGTATTGCATGTGATCTAGATGTGTATTGCATGTGAACTAATAACTATAACCTAGCACATTTGTCAAGTAATCAGATACCTTAATAGTGAGAGAAGTTTGAAACTTATCTAGTTAGTTTCATTTATTTACTGAACTATAGTAAAAACTATCATGTTTATCAGGAGTTCACTACAAAGGTTCCAATTTTAACTTTGAAGGGCAGCAAAGGATCTAATGGACTATAATATATCCAAGGGGGAGGTGGACATTATCTTCACAGCACTACCTATTGCAGAGTCTACAGTCAGCTGAGTGATAAAAGAAGACATTCATACTGCCAAAAAAAAAAAAAAAAGAATACTTACATCAGCATAATACAAAGAATCAGCAAGCTCTGGAGTGGCCAGTGTTCCATACTTTGGGTGATGACGCAGCCATCCATACAAGTATTTCAATGCAGCTGCCTGTTCCAACTCTGCAATTTTGATACACAACTAAGTTTTTGAATATCATTATTACTAATTCAAGTTATTTTACCATACCACTCTACGTAATTGGTGTATAAACATATATTTGTTCTATAAAGCCATACATGGCTATATGTAACAACAGAATCTCATCAGGGAATTAACATAAAGCATCATGACCAAAGAAAGTATAGGTAAAAAATATAGGGTTTTAATCATGGTTGTAAAAGCTTTTAGGGTTTAAAGATTTCAGAAATGGCTATTTCTACAAAAAAGTTGAATATCTCCCAGAGAAATATTAGTGTATGTACAGATGGAGATGACCATTTTTCTTCTTCCGCTAAGATCTCTCAAGTGTGAAATGAAATAACCACACACACACACACACACACACACACACAAGTACAGGGATCCATGTTTCTAAATCTGAAACATTAATTTGTTTTATTGATCATATATTCAATACATTACGTATCAGTTACAAGATGGCCTACTTTCCCAACCAGTTCCAGAACCCAGTATTACTTTTTCACGCCTCCCTATTGTGCATGAGGCAATAGGATATACTTATTACAATTCTAAAAATACTCATGACCACGTTTTTTCATCTTCCAGCTTTCTCAACTCTCCTGCAGGGGTGTCTACCAAAATGAGGGCAGAATTGATCTCCTGGGATTCAACATACCAACTACTAAAACGATAGAGCAATTAAAGAGGAAACTCCTTTTGGAGAACATCGAGACTACGCGAATCACAAGCTTCTAGCATGTCATTCCTAGAAGCAGAGCTGCAAGGAAAGAATTAAACAATGATATTAGATGGAAGCTGTGATTGAATGGATATACACCCATTGACCGCATTAATTTATAAAAACAGATTTCTCTTATTTGACCAGTATACCTCAAAGAAATTCTCAAATACTGCCAGGCATTATCTGCCTTGGGATTCATTGCAAGTGCCCGAACATAGTAACGAATCGAATCCTCATACATACCCTACACGAAAATATATGTTTCAGGTTTTTGATGCCCTTAGAAAAAGTAAATCACTATGGCTTGGATGAAAGAAATAGCAGTTATTTATAGAATTCAAACATTTAGCACACTAACAAGGGCCATAAATCAAGGTAACACACCTGGTTTGCATAACTGATACCCATATTTGCCCACGCACGAACATAGTTAGGCTTCAAATCTAGTGCCTGGAAACAAAGAGGCAAACCCAAAAAATAACATGTCAGATTCAAGTCTCAAAAGAAAAGGTTCTAGGTAAAGAGGGAAAAATGACCGAGGAGAAAATACAATCCTTAATTTAATTCTTGTATAAGAACTAAGAAGATGAAATTATGAAAGGTTCATGAAACAGATAAATCTTGATATATAATTCCTCAAAACACCAAGCAGTTATTGCTTGTACTATTAACACAACATAACTCCAAGTACTGCAAGGAAATAGGGGAGAAACCAGACTTTCAGACATATGGATTTTGACAAATTCTTATAACAGATAGTGCAAACTAACCTAGAATAACATTTTTTAAAATACAGGAACACTTAACACAGCTTAACAAACTGTTTAAAAAACAATGAAGTATGGTAGCAACCACACTCTAGCGACGCAACTCTAATTATAAGTGACCAAAGAATGGAATTCAAACATTTATTTGTTTTTTTGGAGAAGTTATATGCAATCAAACAAAGTATAATATACTCCAGCCGGTTTCCAAGGACTAACTATATTGACAGCCTCCAATCCAAGAAAGCCTAAAAAGTGCAAGTCTACTGTCAGCTCTTACTTCCACATCTATCCCTACAACATTTTCAGCCTTTTGCATGCTAGTAGCAGAACTAAGTTCAAATGCAAAGTGAAACACAACAGTAGGAACAAAATCTCACAGATGTTTACACTGATGGGCTAATTGCAGGGCTTACCTGTTGATACGCCAATATTGCATCAGCACTTTGAACACTATTGGCTTGTGTTGCACCAAGTTTGTTCCAAAGAGAGTAATCGTTTGGCCTGAGTTTCAAAGCCATCTGGAAGGACTCAATGGCTTTGTCATACTCTCTGGACAAGTTGTACAAGACACCAAGTACTATGTGTACATCAGCATCTTCAGGTGACATACGGGAGGCTTCAACGAATAATCTAGCAATCTGCATATCACATAAACAAACTGATGTAACACAAGGAAACCTGAGCTATATCATCTTTAAAGAATTTTGTGGTCATTGATAAATTTCGCCAAAAGGATTGCACCATTGTTCTACACTCAAATGTATTGCATGTGATCTAGATGTGTATTGCATGTGAACTAATAACTATAACCTAGCACATTTGTCAAGTAATCAGATACCTTAATAGTGAGAGAAGTTTGAAACTTATCTAGTTAGTTTCATTTATTTACTGAACTATAGTAAAAACTATCATGTTTATCAGGAGTTCACTACAAAGGTTCCAATTTTAACTTTGAAGGGCAGCAAAGGATCTAATGGACTATAATATATCCAAGGGGGAGGTGGACATTATCTTCACAGCACTACCTATTGCAGAGTCTACAGTCAGCTGAGTGATAAAAGAAGACATTCATACTGCCAAAAAAAAAAAAAAGAATACTTACATCAGCATAATACAAAGAATCAGCAAGCTCTGGAGTGGCCAGTGTTCCATACTTTGGGTGATGACGCAGCCATCCATACAAGTATTTCAATGCAGCTGCCTGTTCCAACTCTGCAATTTTGATACACAACTAAGTTTTTGAATATCATTATTACTAATTCAAGTTATTTTACCATACCACTCTACGTAATTGGTGTATAAACATATATTTGTTCTATAAAGCCATACATAGCTATATGTAACAACAGAATCTCATCAGGGAATTAACATAAAGCATCATGACTAAAGAAAGTATAGGTAAATATAAGCTTATATGCTTTAGGAGCGGTAAATATGCAGAGGAACAATTACCAACCATTTGTATGACTCACGCCAAGAGCAAGAAGCACTTCCAGATTTGTGGGATCAGCTTCCTGTGCACGCATCATTGCAGCAATAGCCTGCACAAGTAGTGGTCATTTATTATGTTCTGCCCCTAAGTAAACTCAGGAACAAAATTCCATTATAACAACCACTGAGACAGCGACCTCTAAATGAACTAACCAAAATAGCAAAGATCAAACTTAAGTAATGGATCCTCATGAAGAAAAACTTAGGTGAGCAGATACCCACCAACCACATCCTAGGTCAAATATATCAGCTGAAGCTAATTTATTGCAAAGGTAAGCAATCTCCAACACCTTGCAAACATTTTCAACAATCTTTAGTGGACTTATTCCATGTTCCATTGGAGAGGCTTTATAGCCACAACTTATTGTTGTAAAGAGACGACCTGTGGGGTGGGACAACGGGAATTGGGAAAAGGCAGATTGTTCTCAATTAAATTCCATCATTCATCTGAACAAGGCATATTAAGTTTCAAAAATCTCACGCTTGAGTTCTTTTTTGTTTTTTTGGCAACATAAAAGGGACATGAACAACTTGACATGAGTAAAATGGCTAAAAAACAATCAATATGGATGATATAGATAGTTGTTTGTCATGCAAAAAATAAACATATCATCCCAAGGAAATAAAAAACTCATGTAAGTTGAATAACCTGTTGATCATCATCATTCTCTGCATGCGCTATTCCAAGTAACCTCCAACCTTCAGAATTGTCAGGGTTTTTCAAAACTTCAGCCTCTAGAGCAAGCACTGCTTCACTCAAAAGCCCTTTGCGGAACAGCTCTTGGCCTTCTTTCAAAGGGTTAGGATGACCAACATAAGGATTCATATCTGAAAAGACATAGACCCCCCTTGAAGCATCTGACCGCTGCTTGGCAGCCACTTGCTCATTTAGGAACCTATAAATTAATACCAGTTGTGATTTCAAGTTACTGTGCTTGGAAATCAAACCATTGAGAAAGATAAAAGTTCCAACTCTGAGACTACATTGTTAGATGAACAATCATTTGAAGTTTGAACCATGTTCATAAGCATAGATCAGAACTCATCAACTCATATAAAGCCTCAGATGACTGATATTCAGTGAGAGGATTAGTTAATGGCTTACCATAATAGGTCAAGAGTTGAAATTTAACTGCTAAGCTCTGATTTGTAAGCTTAAACTTTCAGGTTTAATAGTGTTCCAATATAGTATCAGAGCTAATTCAATCAAAAGGTCTTGTGCACAAATCTTCCCGTTATATTAAATAAAGTTATAATTTCTGTGTTTATTTTAGTGTTTCAAGTTAAAGCATTTTAGAGTTTAAATACTATGGTTGAACTTTAACCTACAAGCTTACGCTTTTGAGTCAAGCCGCAACTCAAAGAAGACATATACTGAAAACAGACCATTAAGCAAATCAAGGAAAATGTGGCAATCAATCTGCACCAATAACTAATTGCCCAAAAGGGATATTAAGCACATATACTGAACTTACTCATCATAAGCGTTTGCCCAACTGTCAGCTGAAGTATCCCCCAAAGCCCCATCCCCAACTTGCTGACCAAATTCTTCCGCCCAGTCATTAACATGCAATTTGGAGAATTCATTGACCCACTGATCTTCAACTGTATCATGCTGCCCTTGTTCCGCAGCAAACTCATTCACCCACCGATTAGCTCCATGGGAAACCTAAAAGCATCCAAAATTAAAAATCAGATTTTTGTTAACAAAAACTAATGATTTATTTATTTCACAGTTTTAAGAGAAAATGAAGCATAATTATCATAAGAAACTCTTCAAAAAATAGATCTGGGTACATCAACATCTGTCAAACTTTGTTTAACCCAAAAATAAAATAAGTATAACCAAACAATGATACGAGATTGTATTCCACTTCATAACTCCTTACTCCAACTTAGAGGTTCCCGTAGTGCAGTTTCAGCACACGAAGCACACCAAATATAAAGCAAGAGGAATATATACAGCAAAACGATTTATAGGTGCATATTCAATGTATCATGCCCATACCATTTAGGAACAAGATGAATGCTAAACAGACAATAGATTCATCACACATACAAATGTGAGCCAGTATATCTTTATTTAGTAGCCAAAATATCAATATAAGAATTTAATAAGAAATGGATGTTTCATGCTTCAACCGATTCTACACTTACATCATTGTGTATAAATTCTTCAGCCCAAGCAGGACCCCCATCATACTGTTGTTGGTATTCAGCCGCCCAATCCCCAGGTGCAGACATTGGAGCTGCTTTGACTTGATTATCATCAATAATAAGTTCACCGCGACTCATCTTTGACATAAATTGAAGAAACCTTGAATTCTGCATGCCCCCAAAAGTATCATAAGTATCTAATATGAGAAGAAAGAAAAATACACACACACACACACACACACACGCATAGGTATATATATGCAAACCATGCACAAGTAGCCCAAAACTCCTTCCTAATTGAGATGTATAAAGTAGAAAGAACAGTCTTGAAACTCCTTTGAAACTGAAAACTAAAGAGATACAAATATTCAAACTATTGTCCCAGAATCCACCATCATTGTCTCCTTTCCCACAAAAACATGATTATTTGTTTCTTGCCATACAACCCAAAGAAGAGCTTAGATTACATATCTCCAAAGAGATTTAACCTTCTTTCCTTCCCGAATTGCAAAAGCATTCTCTATAAGTAAGGAATTAAAAGAACTTGGAATAGCCATTTATATATAGGATTCTTCACAAACTTGAACCCATAATTTTGAAGGCCTAGAACAATGAAGGAAGAGGTGATTAGCAGTCTTTACACTTTCTTTAACACATGACACATCAAGATGGGGAATGTTGAATGATAGTTTCTTCACATCACTTCTTGCATATTCATTTGCTTCGAGTTAAAGCTCATGTAAAGACTTGGACTTTGGAAGGTAATTCAAATTCTTGTATTCAGTTCACAGTACTACTTAACAATTCTTGACTGTTGATCTCAACACAAAGACCCAGCCAAAAAGCCCAGGCCTACATTAACTTTCCCAAATACATATAAGAAAGGTCAGAAGCAAAGATAAAGTCATCATTCATGGAGTGTGGCAATATATGGTTAGGACCTTATGTGACACATCATGTGTTTGGGCCCACCATTTGCATGAAAACATCTTAATGAGATGTCACATCAGCTAGTAGCCCTCCAAAAAAGCGTTGGCAGTCTTAATGTGAATGGAACTAATTTACTATTATAAACTTCTGATAGGTACATTGCTTAGAGGAACATATCCATCACATGACAGTATCATCCACCAGAGCAAAACTAATTACAGACCTCACTTACACCAGACCATGGTAATCAAGTTGGAAACCATTAAAGACAAGCACATCATATGGAAATCTTAAGGCATGATAAAGTCTATAAACCTGAAATTTAGGATCATTATTTTGAGCAAGTGTATGTGCAAGCATACGAGTCTGCTCCATTGCATTTGAGATATTCACACCTCTCGTTTGATCTACTGATGCCAACTGAGATTGTTCCTAGAACCAATTAAGAACAATTAGACAACCAAAAAAAAAAAAAAAAATTGAACCTAAAAGTAAGTCTACCAAGACAATGTCATTAGTTTATCCGAATAAAAAAAAAAAGTTAAAAAAGAGATAGTAAGGCAGTAGTTTATTGATTATGGGGGTGAAAAGGAAAATCAAAGATGCAAGAATAAACTATTAAGTGCCAACAAGTATATTCAATATCTGAAAAGCAACGCCAAAAAATGAAGACACCCAGCAAGATTCATAATACTTATTTTCTAAACAATTGAAGTTTTTATATCATATAATCAATGAGCCTAGTAGCTGGCAACTCGACCATTAACGGATCTAAGCATCAAAAGCTCCAAGATGATTGAGTAACATGTTTAAAAAAATTGATGCCACCTACAACAAGAAAACATAATGTATTATGCAAATTGTAGATGCTAGCTATGATGCTTACTTGCTCAAATTCAGAGGCCCACCCATTCGCACCATGTTGTTGTTCAAATGAGTGAGCCCAAGCATTGGGATCACCATGTGCTGCTCTGTGCTGGCCATACTCAGCAACCCATCCATCGGCAGCATGAGGACCAGGTTTAAGCATACCTTGGGATTCATTCCAATATTCTTCCAGCTCACGAAACCTCCCAGGCAAAGGTCCCTTAGCCCGGGCATCACCGTCAATCTCTAAAGAAGACAATAATGCATTTACCTGGAAAAACAACACAATTTGGACATCCAAATTCAATTAAAAAGAGGCCAACACGATCTTTCAAAATAGAGAGTTCAAAATTACCAAAATCCTCATATTCAACTCAATCAAATATATAGTTCTCAGCAGTTAAGTTAGAAAATCAGGTTGTCCGTCCAAATATAGCCAAAATCTAGCCTCAGTACAGAGAACCACATCAAAAGGAAAGGTATATTGGTGTTAAGAAAATTAATTGAAGGATAATTTAAAAATAAGAAGAGAACCTGAGCATTGATAAAATCTTCACTCTTATCAGCAAAAAAATGGCGAGCCATAATGCTGCTACGATCACGTATGCATTGCTTGTCACCTTCAGATAAACCTAATAGGGGAAGTGAAGTAGGACGGAAAGGAACACCACCACGACTACTCTCAACAAAGGAATGCAGAAAGCTTGATAACACTCTTTGTGGCGGTCCTGCAAAAAGGTAATAGAGCAAGAAACATCGAAAAACAGTTATTATTAAAAAAACTAAATATATTTCCCATTCTCAAAAAATTGCAAAGAAGTGCATACCTTCCAAAGTAGGTTGAAGCTGAGGAGGAGGAAGAGGAAAGTTTTCGAAATGCGGGGGTTGAGATTGATGCTGAATCTCATCCCAAGCATCTGAAAATCCATTATGATTAGCAGAGCGGAAGCCACCAAGAAATTCTGAGACCTGAGACGATACCAACAAGAAGCTCCTAAGTACATAAATAAAAATAAAAATAAAAAAAGAAAATTAGAAGTAGTAATAACATAGAATTATAAAAAGAAGAAACCTGAGCATTAGGTTGCAGAAGTTGGTGGTCAAACTCAGAACCAGGAAGCGCTCTCAAATGGTCACCTGTCTCCGAGTAGAATTGAGAGTCGGAAGTTGTTGGTGTGGCTGTAGGTATCTCTTTTAGCCTCTCCTGTTTATTATGTTTAAATTTACATCAGATTCAATCAAACAACCGTAAATCAGTTTCTTGACCAACAAATTTGGGGATCGATATTATAGCAAAAAAAGGTAAAAATAAATAAATCAACAATTAAATTGAGTTATAAGAAGAAAGAAGACCTGAGTCTTAGAAGAAGTGCCGATAAGAGCGTTGGCGAGAGTACCAAGAGGATTAGAAGAAGAAGAGCCAGGAGCAGGACAAGCAGCTCCACCTGAAACAAGCTCACGCATCGCCATCACTCTTTATCTTGTTATTCTTCTTCTACTTCTACTTCTACTTTAATCATACAAAAGCTAAATAATAATTTTATTTATTAAAATTTATTTTTATGAATTTAATGATATGGTATGATGAAAGCTCGCTCCTTTTTGGTGTTTGCGGGAGAAGACCGAAAAGCTGTTGCCTACCACTGCATTCAATCTTTTATATTTATTTTATAAATAAATCGTTGGCTTCTCTTTTTTCGTGCCACAAGTGATGTCATTTAATAATCGGTTTCATTTTCAGATAAACATAAATACTTATGAATTTGGGCCCACAAGGCCCAGCCCAAACAAAACCCACCCAAATTATATATGAATTCTCTGCGTCGCTCACATTCTCTTTAACAGAGACGAAGAAGAAGAGGGGGAAGAGGAATGGCGTCATCGTCGAGCAGTGGATTAACATTCAAGCTACATCCGCTTGTGATAGTAAACATATCGGACCACTACACAAGAGTAAAATCTCAGATGAATCCTCCTTCCGCTACTTCTAACAACGGTACCCAGCCACGTGTCTACGGATGCGTTATAGGTATTCAAAGAGGACGCACCGTTGAGATCTTCAACAGTTTTGAGCTTCTCTATGATTCTTCCACTCACTCCCTCGACCGTGCTTTCCTCGAGAAGAAGCAAGAGCTTTGTATGTAAAACTTTTTTTTTTTTTTTTAAATTTTATATTTCACTCTTTTTTTCTTTTAGGGTTTATGATTGCGTGTTGTTTAACAGATAAGAAGGTTTTCCCGCACTTCTATATACTTGGATGGTATTCTACAGGAAGTGATGCTGAGGAATCTGATATGCATATTCATAAAGCTGTATGTTAATTTGTGTTTTATTTTATTTTATATTTATGTCAATTATTTAGGTTCATAACTTTCAAATTTGATAATTCCATATTTAACAGTTAATGGATATCAATGAAAGCCCCGTTTATGTCCTTCTTAATCCTGCCATCAATCATGCCCAAAAAGATCTCCCTGTCACTATCTACGAAAGCGGTAATCATAGCTGTGTCATCATTAAAATTCAAACTTATTATGATTTATATATTTTGCACTTGCTAATTGTTCGATTTCTGTGGGTGTTGATTGTTACAAATACTCAGAGCTACATGTCATAGATGGGATTCCACAGCTTATTTTTGTTCGTTCAAGCTATACTATTGAGGTACAACTCATCCATTTGTCTCTAACACCCATATTCTATGAAATAATAGAGTTACGGTTGAGTGAATTGTTTTCTTGTCTATTTTGAATTTGAAGACAGTAGAAGCTGAAAGGATCTCAGTTGATCATGTTGCACATTTAAAACCCTCTGATGGAGGTTCAGCAGCAACTCAGTGTGAGTGAATTTTTCCCTTGCCTTTTCTAGAAGGATAGAAAGAATTTTGTTCAGCGAGGTTTCTTTTCATTTGTGGTTAATGATAATATATTTTGTGTCTACAGTAGCTGCTCACCTTACTGGCATACATAGTGCTATCAAGATGCTTAATAGCAGAATCAGGGTACTTCATCACTATCTCCTTGCAATGCAGAAAGGTATAGAATTATTTTGTAGCCATGGAGTGCATTTATATTAATGTAAGAGAGGAAACAATCAATGAGCAATGATACAAGAGGGACCAATACTTAAGATATAATTTAACCTCATCTTAAGCTGGGATAATACTTTTGTTTTGGAGAAAGATAGTAGAAAGGGAAGGAAAAATGAATAGAGGGTAGCCAAATTTCTCCTCTTTGATTCAGAGGGAATGATGGGTGGGAGGGAAAATAGGGTTTATCATGCCTCCAAATCCACAAAAAATCAATCTTAAGTTGAATGGGTAGATGAGGTATGGAAATAATAAATCTCATTGAAGGAAGGGAAATATTTATATTATTATTTTTTATCCTACTCAGAAGTTACAAATGTCAGTAGACATCAATGGTTTCAACATGTCAGTATATAATGGTTAAATGACTCTAAATTAACATGTAATGAAAGTCGTCTCTTCCCTATCTGGAACATACTAAACGGTTGAAAGTGGTAATCGTCTTCTTACTGTCCTCTTCATCCTAGCAACCAACAAACAGAAGAAAGGTTGAATGCCCTTTTGTTCTCTACTTTTTCTTTCCCATTCCCTACTATTCTTTCCTTTTTATGAAACATAGTATAAATATGTTTAGAAAAGTGCATATATGCATAATTCCTTTGTAATAGAAATGTGCAACTTTTCTTCTGAAATATGGTAGCCTTCAACAAACCATTAGGTGGATGAGAAAATACCACGGCTCATATCAATTCCATTTTGTATTTAAATACAGGTGATATTCCTTGTGAGAATTCTTTGCTAAGGCAAGTGTCAAGCCTCCTGAGAAGATTGCCAGCCATTGAATCAGAAAAATTCCAAGATGATTTTTTGATGGTGAGTGCAATTTCTTCATTTTTTGGTTTTTGCATAATAGTCTACCTAGAGCACCCTCATAAAGCTGTTAATTACTTCCTGTAAAGGAACAGTTTTGTACCCCTAGTAAGATCATTTTATGAACGATGGAAGAAAACATATAATCAAGAGAACTTTTTATGTTGGCATATAGAATGAATAAAGTGCAGAAAAAACATATATATTATTTTGTTCGTATGGATTCCACTTGCA
This sequence comes from Pistacia vera, assembly GCF_008641045.1. Lineage (NCBI taxonomy): Eukaryota > Viridiplantae > Streptophyta > Magnoliopsida > Sapindales > Anacardiaceae > Pistacia > Pistacia vera. The sequence goes on along the minus strand of NW_022196607.1, from coordinate 245,019 downwards.
CATCCATCCTGCTGGCTCCCTCGATCAACCTCACCACCTTCTAGGCTCCAATCTCTCTCTATCTATCAACCTTGTTAATCACAGTCAGCACAATACCCCCTGATGTCATGGGTCAAAACAGCTACCATCAAACCCTATATAACCCGACATCATGGCTAATAGCTCTACAGATGAAAGGTTTTAGGTTTAACTTGGTAAAATTGATATAAGATGGTGGTGATGTCAAACAATGACAGCCAACATCAGAATCTTGAAGAAGACATTGGTTGTGAAGACCTGTGGCTTCAGTGAAATGGATAGTAGCAGCTTGGGCTTGATTATATTGTAATGAAAATTAATGTAATTAGAGATGATAAGGTTTTTAATGATGGTAGTAAAGGGTTTCAATGGGTGGCTTCAAGGTAGGTTAAATCCCTTTCATGGAGACATTAGTGGCATGTGCAATTGGCTTCATGAAAGGTGATATACAGCAATTTCTTGTCTGGTATAAACTTTCCTAAAATTGTGTGGATTGTTGTTTCTTCATTTGTTACATAAAATGTTAGAAACTATATGCATTGCTGTCTGTATCTTTTGTTTCTTTTTAAAACAACCATTTACTCTGGATTTTAAACTCATAATACTATGTAAATATGAAATATGATAAAGATGAATATTGTTATCTTATTATTGATGGGTAATGAAGTTCACCTTTTTCTGTTGTAGGAATATAATGATACACTGTTGATTGCTTACTTGGCTATGTTCACCAACTGTGCAAGGTATGATGCTCACCTTTCTCTTCCCTTGTTCTTCTGATGGAAAGAGTTGAGGGTTTAATGTGCATTGTTAAGTATTGTGCTACTGAAAAAGATCACTGGAATTTGGGAGGGTTGAGTTGGCAATGTAGTTTTGCTTACTGTAGTTTGGCTATCTTTTAGATTTGTGTTTCATGGTTGGATGGAACTTGCCACCTTTATTTAATACCAAAATTACTTTGAAAGAATATGTGAACATGGAGCTGGTATGTTTACCTTTTAACTATGTTTGAATGGGTGAACAAAGTGGAGTCTACTGGTAATGGTTTTTTGACAAACATTTATTTCTTTTGCATCCATGCTCTAACTTTGATTATTATTTTTGTGGCAGTACGATGAACGAGTTGGTGGACAAATTCAACACTGCATATGACAGGCACAGTCGTAGGGGTGGACGGACTGCATTTATCTGAAAGCTGCTTGCTCTTGTTTTTGGGGATTTGCTGACTAGTTAATTCCCTCGCTGCAGCTGTTATTTATGAGTGCAGAGCAAATAGAAGCCTAGGAATTATATTGCCGGACCTTAGACAACTCAAAAAAGAAATAGAAACCTAATTATTTTTTTCATTTTTTCCCTTGTTCTGTTCTGGATTTGCATATTGCACTGTTTACTTGTTTTTCTCCTCGAGGTGGAAAGAGTTGGCCCTGCCTGCTGCTTAGTGCGTGGGCTCTTGCATATCCACTTCCTATTTGGCGTATTATAATATGTAATTCTCTGTTTGTAGATAAGATGGAAGCAACATTTCAACACGCAGCTGTGGGGCTCCCAAGAATTTTCTGGGTTTTCACATACGACTGTTACACGACAAATGGGATAACAGTATTCATAGTCATGCATAAAATTTATGGTCCACTATTTTCAAAGAGTAACAGTTACCCTTATAAATTAATGGATGTCTCTTAGTGTGAAATGTCTATAGAGAGCAATATTGATACTTGCTAATCAATTAAGGTTTGTTACTGGTGTGAATGTCACCAAATGATTTTGGGGTGTAGCCCTAGTTACCACCAAGTACATGAATAATGCTGTACAGTTTCACCCCCAAAAACGAGTGTTTCTGCGGACATTATTGATTTTACAGCAACAAGTGACAAGAACGTTGGTTCTCAAACTCGAACCAGTCGGACATGGTCCTAATAAAATATTAAATACTACGCCTAGTAAAGTATACTGATTCAAACCCTTGGTACTTTCGCCTCTCTCATTGGTTAGTCACGGAAATGTGTCTGGAAGTTGTGAAATCAAAACTCCAGTCTCCAGCTCTTTGCAGGCTTTCAAGAGGATCTTCTGAACCTGTTAACACAAATGTGAAGGAAGCAAGCTTGTCAAGAATCAAGATGGATGATTTTTAAGGTCTGTGGAAATGCCATCCATCTTGACATCCCATTTCACAGCCATCCAAGCACAAAGTCAGCGATGGTCGCTCCTCATATATTTCGGTAACATCTCCTTGGCTAGCCAGACAAGTTTGCCCAATACCAAGCCAATGTAATCCTTGAAAAAAAGGCCTCTTAAACCATCTCAATGAATCAGCAGACAAACAAATGCAGTTACACACATCAAGCCTCCTCAGTTTACTCCCATCTTGAAATGTTCTCTTTCTAGCTAATACTTCCATTGAAGAATCAGTCACATAAAAGCAAGACCTAATACACAAATCAATAATCCCTACACAAGCAGCAGCTACTGTCAAAATGGTTTTATCTGATATACCGGCCATGTAACCCAAATCCAGGGCTGTCAACAATTGGCCAATTGCCCCTCCACACAGCAAACGAGAAATTCCTTTGTCAGTTACCCTCTTACAGCCTCTAAGACACAAATTTCTTATGGGCATACTTCCTTGACCAAGAACAGATAAACCAGAATCAGTAACATCAGCTCCTGTGAGATTCAATTCCGTTAAATTATTGAGACATGAAATAGAGCTGAGGCATGAATCGGCTATGCTCTTGCAACCGCCCAGGTCAAGAACCTCTAGGCTCTTAGAAGAGGCTACTTTCTTAACAGTTTCACTAGTTATTAGCTGGCATGACAACAGTCTCACCTCAACAAGGGCACATGGAATGTCAGCGAGATCATGAAAGGCCAAGTCTGACAGAAACAAGGCATTTCGGACTTCAAATTTTTTTAAGTTTTGGCAGGCATGTAAAATTGCGGCAAAGCCAGCATCACTAACCTTGGAGAATCCACAAAGTTTCACTGCTTCCAGGCCTTTGCAACCCTCAGATAGAAGAAACATGCCCATATCATTTACTCTTTTGAATGCTCCTTGGTGTCTAAGTCTACTTCGTACAAGAGAGAGGGCTGTCAAATGTTGACAAAAACATAGGGATTGAAGCCCATTGTTGGTCAAGTCATCGTCTGGCATTGGTTCCTTGTTTGGTCTGTCTTCAAGATCCAACTCTACCAAAAGAGGAACAGAGTTGGTGATAGTTAAAAGTAGTTGATCAGTTATTATATCTAAAACCAGTGACAAGCTCTGCAGTTTGCAAAAAGGAGAGGTAGGGATGCTTAGAATTTCTGTTTCCATAAGGTTTCTACCAACTGTCCTTATGATTCGGATTGCGTCTTGCTCAAGCACTGGCTGCAACTTTAGCATTTTGACAGTACTGGGAAGCAAAAATTCTATGGACCCAAAAGAATTTGCATCAACTGCAGGCCCTCGAATTTTCAATGACAGAGACTAATAATAGAAAGGAAACTTGCTTCAGTTTCTAGGTTAGAGCATGTTTCAACTCACAAACATAATTTGGCATTAGCTGTAAACTCATTCGGAAAAAAAAAAAAAAAAAAAATGAACTTTGAAAGAATTGATAACTCGAATTGAAGAAAAATTGAACGGTAACAATAACTTACTTCCAAGTACAAGCACCGCTTAAGCATCAAGGCAAGTTTACTTCTGAATACATCAGGTAAGTTCTTGTCTGCCAATTCTAATATAAGCAACCTGACAACAGAACTAATAAATTTGTTCATTGCAGCATAATGCTTTAGGTAAATAAAACTCAAATAAATTGAAACACCGTGAAGTTAAAGGGTGATAAATAAGATATGTAAAAAAATAGAAGCACATCAAATTGCCTAATCCCTTTCTTGAAAAATCCTGTTCTTGTTAAGCCACTAGCAAAAACATATGTAGGAAAGCTAGAAAAGGAAAAAACTAACAGACATCTGGAGAATTAGCTATGTAGCTACCACTCACAGAATCGAAAAGAGAAGAACGTATATATATATATATATATATATATGAGAATAATAAAATTTAAGATTTGTACCTAAGATTAGGACAGCGATGGGCAATGTAAGTAAGAAACTGGTATGACAAAGAGGAGCAGCACCACAAATTCAATTCTTGGATAGTTGGACAAAGGAAAGCAGAGAGTGGGTGGTCTTGGAGACGGAGGCAGTTGAGAGTAAGAGAGTTTAGACCTTTACAACGACCCAGAATTATTTCCAGAGTCTGCCCATCAGGAGACATGGTCTGCAATGCAAATAACTTGTATTAGAACAATCCCCAATATAAAAGAATAAAAAATAAAGTATTGTAGGAATTGGAACAAGGAACTTACAGAGAAATGGAGAGAAGTCAGAGAAGGAAGAGCTTGAGAGTAAACCAATAAGCGAAAGGATCTATTGAGACAAGCAAGCGAGGATAAAGTCTGCAAATCCAGCCTCCCAAGTATCTCTTCATTCAACACCGTGCTCGGCACCCTCTCCATCTTCTTCTTCTGCTATTCTGCTTTATATTTATTTTGTTCGACTTTTTATGCCTTTTTGTCGGTCCAACATACTAAGTTATAAATTAGAGACTGAAAAGTAATTTACAATCTAAATTTTACTGATAGTCCGTCATTACATGGAAAAAAATTTTGGTCTTATGATGTATGCACATGCAGTTAATTATGGGGTATTTGGTAATTAACATGTATTTATATGAGATCCAATGTTAATGATGAACTAAACAGAAAACGTTTAAAATGGAGGACGATGAGAGATATAAAATAATCCAGGGCGTTGCATCAGCGAAGCTGAAACATGTACACTATTTTCAAAGAGTACATTTACCTTATAAATTAATGGATGTCTCTTAGTGTGAAATGTCTATAGAGAGCAATATTGATACTTGCTAATCATTAAGGTTGTTATTAGGTGAATGTCACAAATGATTTTGGGTGTAGCCCTAGTTACCACCAAGTACATGAATAATGCTGTACAGTTTCACCCCCAAAAAGGGTGTTTCTGCGGACATTATTGATTTTACAGCAACAAGTGACAAGAACGTTTGGTTCTCAAACTCACCAGTCGGACATGGTCCTAATAAAATTTAATACTAGCCATAAAGTATACTGATTCAAACCCTGGTACTTTCGCCTCTCTCATGGTTAGTCCCGGAAATGTGTCTGGAAGTTGTGAAATCAAAACTCCAGTCTCCAGCTCTTTGAGGCTTTCAAGAGGTCTTCTGAACCTGTTAACAATGTGAAGGAAGCAGCTTGTCAAGAATCAAGATGTGATTTTTAAGGTCTGTGGAAATGCCATCCATCTTGACATCCCATTTCACAGCCATCCAAGCACAAAGTCAGCATGGTCGCTCCTCATATATTTCGGTAACATCTCCTTGGCTAGCCAGACAAGTTTGCCCAATACCAAGCCAATGTAATCCTTGAAACAAAGGCCTCTTAAACCATCTCAATGAATCAGCAGACAAACTCCAAATCCACAAAAAATCAATCTTAAGTTGAATGGGTAGATGAGGTATGGAAATAATAAATCTCATTGAAGGAAGGGAAATATTTATATTATTATTTTTTATCCTACTCAAAAGTTACAAATATCAGTAGACATCAATGGTTTCAACATGTCAGTATATAATGGTCAAATGACTCTAAATTAACATGTAATGAAAGTCGTCTCTTCCCTATCTGGAACATACTAAACGGTTGAAAGTGGTAATCGTCTTCTTACTGTCCTCTTCATCCTAGCAACCAACAAACGGAAGAAAGGTTGAATGCCCTTTTGTTCTCTACCTTTTATTTCCCATTCCCTACTATTCTTTCCTTTTTATGAAACATAGTATAAATATGTTTAGAAAAGTGCATATATGCATAATTCCTTTGTAATAGAAATGTGCAACTTTTCTTCTCAAATATGGTAGCCTTCAACAAACCATTAGGTGGATGAGAAAATACCACGGCTCATATCAATTCCATTTTGTGTTTAAATACAGGTGATATTCCTTGTGAGAATTCTTTGCTAAGGCAAGTGTCAAGCCTCCTGAGAAGATTGCCAGCCATTGAATCAGAAAAATTCCAAGATGATTTTTTGATGGTGAGTGCAATTTCTTCATTTTTTGGTTTTTGCATAATAGTCTACCTAGAGCACCCTCATAAAGCTGTTAATTACTTCCTGTAAAGGAACAGTTTTGTACCCCTAGTAAGATCATTTTATGAACGATGGAAGAAAACATATAATCAAGAGAACTTTTTATGTTGGCATATAGAATGAATAAAGTGCAGAAAAAACATATATATTATTTTGTTCGTATGGATTCCACTTGCACATCCATCCTGCTGGCTCCCTCGATCAACCTCACCACCTTCTAGGCTCCAATCTCTCTCTATCTATCAACCTTGTTAATCACAGTCAGCACAATACCCCCTGATGTCATGGGTCAAAACAGCTACCATCAAACCCTATATAACCCGACATCATGGCTAATAGCTCTACAGATGAAAGGTTTTAGGTTTAACTTGGTAAAATTGATATAAGATGGTGGTGATGTCAAACAATGACAGCCAACATCAGAATCTTGAAGAAGACATTGGTTGTGAAGACCTGTGGCTTCAGTGAAATGGATAGTAGCAGCTTGGGCTTGATTATATTGTAATGAAAATTAATGTAATTAGAGATGATAAGGTTTTTAATGATGGTAGTAAAGGGTTTCAATGGGTGGCTTCAAGGTAGGTTAAATCCCTTTCATGGAGACATTAGTGGCATGTGCAATTGGCTTCATGAAAGGTGATATACAGCAATTTCTTGTCTGGTATAAACTTTCCTAAAATTGTGTGGATTGTTGTTTCTTCATTTGTTACATAAAATGTTAGAAACTATATGCATTGCTGTCTGTATCTTTTGTTTCTTTTTAAAACAACCATTTACTCTGGATTTTAAACTCATAATACTATGTAAATATGAAATATGATAAAGATGAATATTGTTATCTTATTATTGATGGGTAATGAAGTTCACCTTTTTCTGTTGTAGGAATATAATGATACACTGTTGATTGCTTACTTGGCTATGTTCACCAACTGTGCAAGGTATGATGCTCACCTTTCTCTTCCCTTGTTCTTCTGATGGAAAGAGTTGAGGGTTTAATGTGCATTGTTAAGTATTGTGCTACTGAAAAAGATCACTGGAATTTGGGAGGGTTGAGTTGGCAATGTAGTTTTGCTTACTGTAGTTTGGCTATCTTTTAGATTTGTGTTTCATGGTTGGATGGAACTTGCCACCTTTATTTAATACCAAAATTACTTTGAAAGAATATGTGAACATGGAGCTGGTATGTTTACCTTTTAACTATGTTTGAATGGGTGAACAAAGTGGAGTCTACTGGTAATGGTTTTTTGACAAACATTTATTTCTTTTGCATCCATGCTCTAACTTTGATTATTATTTTTGTGGCAGTACGATGAACGAGTTGGTGGACAAATTCAACACTGCATATGACAGGCACAGTCGTAGGGGTGGACGGACTGCATTTATCTGAAAGCTGCTTGCTCTTGTTTTTGGGGATTTGCTGACTAGTTAATTCCCTCGCTGCAGCTGTTATTTATGAGTGCAGAGCAAATAGAAGCCTAGGAATTATATTGCCGGACCTTAGACAACTCAAAAAAGAAATAGAAACCTAATTATTTTTTTCATTTTTTCCCTTGTTCTGTTCTGGATTTGCATATTGCACTGTTTACTTGTTTTTCTCCTCGAGGTGGAAAGAGTTGGCCCTGCCTGCTGCTTAGTGCGTGGGCTCTTGCATATCCACTTCCTATTTGGCGTATTATAATATGTAATTCTCTGTTTGTAGATAAGATGGAAGCAACATTTCAACACGCAGCTGTGGGGCTCCCAAGAGTTTTCTGGGTTTTCACATACGACTGTTACACGACAAATGGGATAACAGTATTCATAGTCATGCATAAAATTTATGGTCCACTATTTTCAAAGAGTGACATTTACCCTTATAAATTAATGGATGTCTCTTAGTGTGAAATGTCTATAGAGAGCAATATTGATACTTGCTAATCAATTAAGGTTTGTTACTGGTGTGAATGTCACCAAATGATTTTGGGGTGTAGCCCTAGTTACCACCAAGTACATGAATAATGCTGTACAGTTTCACCCCCAAAAACGAGTGTTTCTGCGGACATTATTGATTTTACAGCAACAAGTGACAAGAACGTTGGTTCTCAAACTCCAACCAGTCGGACATGGTCCTAATAAATATTTAATACTAGGCCTAATAAAGTATACTGATTCAAACCCGCGGTACTTTCGCCTCTCTCATTGGTTAGTCACGGAAATGTGTCTGGAAGTTGTGAAATCAAAACTCCAGTCTCCAGCTCTTTGCAGGCTTTCAAGAGGATCTTCTGAACCTGTTAACACAAATGTGAAGGAAGCAAGCTTGTCAAGAATCAAGATGGATGATTTTTAAGGTCTGTGGAAATGCCATCCATCTTGACATCCCATTTCACAGCCATCCAAGCACAAAGTCAGCCATGGTCGCTCCTCATATATTTCGGTAACATCTCCTTGGCTAGCCAGACAAGTTTGCCCAATACCAAGCCAATGTAATCCTTGAAACAAAGGCCTCTTAAACCATCTCAATGAATCAGCAGACAAACAAATGCAGTTACACACATCAAGCCTCCTCAGTTGTTTACTCCCATCTTGAAATGTTCTCTTTCTAGCTAATACTTCCATTGAAGAATCAGTCACATAAAAGCAAGACCTAATACACAAAGAAATAATCCCTACACAAGCAGCAGCTACTGTCAAAATGGTTTTATCTGATATACCGGCCATGTAACCCAAATCCAGGGCTGTCAACAATTGGCCAATTGCCCCTCCACACAGCAAACGAGAAATTCCTTTGTCAGTTACCCTCTTACAGCCTCTAAGACACAAATTTCTTATGGGCATACTTCCTTGACCAAGAACAGATAAACCAGAATCAGTAACATCAGCTCCTGTGAGATTCAATTCCGTTAAATTATTGAGACATGAAATAGAGCTGAGGCATGAATCGGCTATGCTCTTGCAACCGCCCAGGTCAAGAACCTCTAGGCTCTTAGAAGAGGCTACTTTCTTAACAGTTTCACTAGTTATTAGCTGGCATGACAACAGTCTCACCTCAACAAGGGCACATGGAATGTCAGCGAGATCATGAAAGGCCAAGTCTGACAGAAACAAGGCATTTCGGACTTCAAATTTTTTTAAGTTTTGGCAGGCATGTAAAATTGCAGCAAAGCCAGCATCACTAACCTTGGAGAATCCACAAAGTTTCACTGCTTCCAGGCCTTTGCAACCCTCAGATAGAAGAAACATGCCCATATCATTTACTCTTTTGAATGCTCCTTGGTGTCTAAGTCTACTTCGTACAAGAGAGAGGGCTGTCAAATGTTGACAAAAACATAGGGATTGAAGCCCATTGTTGGTCAAGTCATAGTCTGGCATTGGTTCCTTGTTTGGTCTGTCTTCAAGATCCAACTCTACCAAAAGAGGAACAGAGTTGGTGATAGTTAAAAGTAGTTGATCAGTTATTATATCTAAAACCAGTGACAAGCTCTGCAGTTTGCAAAAAGGAGAGGTAGGGATGCTTAGAATTTCTGTTTCCATAAGGTTTCTACCAACTGTCCTTATGATTCGGATTGCGTCTTGCTCAAGCACTGGCTGCAACTTTAGCATTTTGACAGTACTGGGAAGCAAAAATTCTATGGACCCAAAAGAATTTGCATCAACTGCAGGCCCTCGAATTTTCAATGACAGAGACTAATAATAGAAAGGAAACTTGCTTCAGTTTCTAGGTTAGAGCATGTTTCAACTCACAAACATAATTTGGCATTAGCTGTAAACTCATTCGGAAAAAAAAAAAAAAAAAAAATGAACTTTGAAAGAATTGATAACTCGAATTGAAGAAAAATTGAACGGTAACAATAACTTACTTCCAAGTACAAGCACCGCTTAAGCATCAAGGCAAGTTTACTTCTGAATACATCAGGTAAGTTCTTGTCTGCCAATTCTAATATAAGCAACCTGACAACAGAACTAATAAATTTGTTCATTGCAGCATAATGCTTTAGGTAAATAAAACTCAAATAAATTGAAACACCGTGAAGTTAAAGGGTGATAAATAAGATATGTAAAAAAATAGAAGCACATCAAATTGCCTAATCCCTTTCTTGAAAAATCCTGTTCTTGTTAAGCCACTAGCAAAAACATATGTAGGAAAGCTAGAAAAGGAAAAAACTAACAGACATCTGGAGAATTAGCTATGTAGCTACCACTCACAGAATCGAAAAGAGAAGAACGTATATATATATATATATATATATATGAGAATAATAAAATTTAAGATTTGTACCTAAGATTAGGACAGCGATGGGCAATGTAAGTAAGAAACTGGTATGACAAAGAGGAGCAGCACCACAAATTCAATTCTTGGATAGTTGGACAAAGGAAAGCAGAGAGTGGGTGGTCTTGGAGACGGAGGCAGTTGAGAGTAAGAGAGTTTAGACCTTTACAACGACCCAGAATTATTTCCAGAGTCTGCCCATCAGGAGACATGGTCTGCAATGCAAATAACTTGTATTAGAACAATCCCCAATATAAAAGAATAAAAAATAAAGTATTGTAGGAATTGGAACAAGGAACTTACAGAGAAATGGAGAGAAGTCAGAGAAGGAAGAGCTTGAGAGTAAACCAATAAGCGAAAGGATCTATTGAGACAAGCAAGCGAGGATAAAGTCTGCAAATCCAGCCTCCGAAGTATCTCTTCATTCAACACCGTGCTCGGCACCCTCTCCATCTTCTTCTTCTGATATTCTGCTTTATATTTATTTGGTTCGACTTTTTATGCCTCTTTGTCGGTTCAACATACTAAGTTATATATTAGAGACTGAAAAGTAATTTACAATCTAAATTTTACTGATAGTCTTGTCATTACATGGAAAAAAAAATTGGTCTTATGATGTATGCACATGCAGTTAATTATGGGGTATTTGGCAATTAACATGTATTTATATGAGATCCAATGTTAATCATGAACTAAACAAAAACCGTTTGAAATGGAGGATGATGAGAGATACAAAATAATCCAGGGCGTTGCATCAGCGAAGCTGAAACATGTAGATACCCAGACGGCCGTCTGGCCAAAGCCGTAGATCTTGTTGAAAACAACCAAAATAGATTTGACCTCCAACCATTTTTTACCAGATCTATAGTGATCTAGTTGTTTCTAGCCAAAGATTATGTCGAATACAATCAGATTTGTGCACAATCAACCAAATCCGATTGTTCGTGCATTGTTCTGACGCTAGTGATCAACAATGGTGGTTAAATTGCCAGCACTCTTGAGTAATTTTTTTAAAGTCTAAAAGTATTTATGTCCTAAAAATTTTGTATATAAAGATAAAATCCATTAGTATTTTATAAATTATTTTTAAAACAATGACATTATTGTCCTAAAATTTTTATTAATAAAAGGTAAAATTATAACAAAATTAAGTAATCTTAAAATACCTAAAAAAATAAAGATAATCATATTACCTCTTATATTACCAACAATAAAAACTATTAGTTTTAAAAGATTACCGGAATCTTATATTACTTAAAATCAAGTAATATAAAATGGTATTATCTAAGTAAAGAAGGATTATCTCCTACAAAACACACCCTTAATTCCATTTCAAAGGCAATCTGTAGTGATTAGGGAGCTATAAACATTATTCTAAGCAGTCAAAACATAACCGGAATGATATAATAAACTTATGCCATGCTGTTTAGGCTTCTATTTGTCAGTCTCTGCGTTTTTGTAATACACAAAACTTTTTAAGAGGTCAGGCAAAAAATATATTACTTCTTTGGTATTTGTTCTGCTTCCATAACTATCTTTCTTTGATTTAGTTATCCTCATTTGGTCTGAAAAAAACCAGCATCTCCATAAAAAAACCAGAAGAGTAAATGAAGGCAATGTTACGAACAAAACAAGACCAGAATATGGTGTAACTTTATCACAACTTTATGTCAACTGTTTCCCCTTTACCAGCACAATAACTTTATTAGACATGAATCAATATCCCTTGAATAGGCAAAAGCACAAACAATGCCCAAATGGGAAAAAAGTTTTTTTAATCTGTTTCAAATGCTTGTTTAGATGCTCAGCTCCCCTTTGGAGACAAGAACGCCATCACTATCAGCATACAACCACTCCCCATCACAAATGAACGCTCCAGTGATATACACAGGGACGTGCTTTTCACCATGGCCTTTTTTGTTCGATTTAATAGGATTCGATCCCAAGGCCCTCACCCCAATACCACAGTCATTAATCTCATCCACATCTCTAATGCACCCGTTCACTACAATACCAGCCCATCCGTTGTTATGTGCCAATTGTGCCAAATTCCCACCCACCAAAGCACACCTCATGCTTCCTCCGCCATCTATAACTAAAACCTTTCCTTCACCTCTGCTTTCAATAAGCTCCCTAACCAAAACATTGTCCTCAAATACCTTTACAGTGACAATGGGACCAGAGAATGATCGACATTGACCATAGATATGGAAGATTGGTTGCAAAACACGCAAGTCACCACTTGCCAGAATTGCTGCATTCGAATCACAAACTTCAGCAGTTGCTAAAGAAGCCATATTTTTTCCTGCAATAAAAATGCCCCATAAAAATGTGAAACTATAATAACTATAAAAGAAGAAATCCATCCATATCTAGTGATGGGTTTCAAACTTGATGTCCCTCAAGGACCTCAACTTTTATCTAGCCGGTTTGGTTTTAGGCTAATATATCCATCAACATAAATAAAACAAGAGTATGTAAAACCAAAAAATAATAAAGAACACAAGAAAATATATTGGTGTTATCCATAGTTGGGAAAAAAACCACGGGCATTTTAAACTTCTTAAGTATGTTTTTAATAAAGATAAACACACGAGCAAAGGAAGTAACTTTTTGAAACCTAACATGCCTCATCTCCTCCCTCCTTTAACAATCACCTATGCTTCTCTCACTCTCCAGTAATTCAAAGGCTAGTAAAGTCTGAACTTTATTCTGTCACAATAATTACTAAAAAGAAAAAATAAGCTCTGGTTGTCACAGCAGTTTTGCAAGTTGAAACTTGTCCAGAAAATATAAATATTTATGATGTAATGAACAAGAAATCTGTTAGTCTGCATGTACCTCTAGCAAACTATCGATGTTGACCTTCAAATGTATATTATGAAGGGATCATTCCTATGTGCATGTGCATCTGTATTGTGACCTTTTGCTACAAGAAAGCTAAGCATAGACCTATGCTTTTCCACCATACTCTTCACCACAAAACTAAATCATAAGGTTGTAACATTGCTTGTAGTAAAGATAATGAGGATCCAGCATAACACCATGTGCAAATGATATGAACAAAACAAGTGATTCTACCAGCTTGGATCTCAGTGGTGAAGACAAAGAACATAACTTATCCTGATACAGATATATAACATGCACATGCCCAAAATTAAGAAAAGAAAACGAACAATGTGTTTACCCTTAAAATACTCCCACCACAATGGACAGAAAGGATGATGCCATGTACGCCAGTAATTTAAGTGATTGTAAGATAATAATTGATCAGGTGACCTAGGAAACAGGCCAGATGGCTTTGTAGTTGGCAAATTACAGGGGAGGACAAGTGTTCTAAAATGAAAATAGAATCCTCGCCGGATTGATGGCCAAGGACGGACAGGTAGCATTAATCTTGAGCACATCAATAGCATCTTCCTACTTCCCATGAAATCCATAACAATCAACCACCTAAAAGACAAATCAAATGAAGTACATAACATATTTGCAGCTGGGACATTGAGTGCATGCCTGGGACAAAGAGATCAAACGCCTTATATAGATGCAAAAAAAGCACCAATGAGACATAGTAGCCTACACTCCAAAACATGAACATTTCCATAAGCCAATTGCTGGAAGAAGGCCTGTATATGGTGGCCACACCATTGAGGAAAGGGTCTATCAACAATTTCACACATACATTACATTGATTATACTTTGGTTCAACAACAATCACAATCAAATTACTTGGGCACTATCCTTCAATCCTTTAGCTCCATGCTGGCTAATACATCCTCTGGTTCAAGTTTTATGGAAATACGTGCAACCCCGATACTAAAAATCGACAATGGTCAATCCCAACAGATAGATAAAACTGAATACAAGTTCAGGCCCCGATATCAACATGAACCTATTCAAAGTTCAATTAACTACTGAAACCATATATGTTATCAAGTATATAGATAGACGAAAATGAAGGAGCAAGACAACTTTCCGAAACTACAAAAACAAAACATGTAATCCAATTCGCAATTTGTCTTCTTGCTAGCTTGAATCACATAACTAAGCCAAGAATGAACTTGGCTGCTTGGCATGTTTTGAGTACCACAAGAAACAACAGGAACTGAAAAAAAATGTGGTAGGATAAGTTAAGCAACACTACTGCTTTCTCATCTAAGAGCCCTAACCAGAATGACTTGCTAATTTCCAGAGATACTAATATGAGTAGTTGCTAAAATTAGATGCATGACATCATTGCTCTCCTAAAGTTGCACAAAAGCTACATAGACCAAACTAATATTATCCCAGTTTTCTTAGAAATTTTAAAAGAGATAATTTATCTAGTTTGTTGATAGATTTAACAAGAATAAAGGAGGATAAACGTTATTATAATATACGAATAGAGCCATTTGATCATCAACCAAATAAGCCAATCAGCAAATGTAATGCATTAGCAATTTTGATTGAAAATGAACAAACAGGAATAAATAAGACAGAAGGTGACGAAATTCTAACCTTTCAAAGAGAATTCCCAGATAGAAAATGAGGAAACAAAAGCAGAATACAAGAATTGAAGTGAGGTTTACAACTAGCTTCTTTGATAATGAATGAAAAATCAATCCTATATGCTTTAAAGTGAAGTGCAGTTATATTAAAACAGTATTAAATTGTAGCGAAGATGACATCACCACATTCAATATTGGCGGCAGAGAAAGACAAATTATCTCATTGGTTGATGTGCCACAACCAGTAACGTAATCCATCAAATGGTTTTGTTTGTAAAGGTTATCGTTTCAGTTGAGTTGAGTTGAGTTTTAACTGCACTGTGTCTCTTCAGAGAGATTTATGGATTGGAGGCTAAACCCACAGCCCAATGTTGACCCAAGATAAGGTTTGACTTGATATGGGCTGGGCTATTGAATGTAGTTGGCCCATTCTTTATTCATGAAAGATTGATAGAGTGTACGTAGTTCCTATTAGGGTGTCACCATTATAAGAAGTGGGGTTTAATTGAAATTGAAGATTAAGAAAATAAGTGGATTCAGCTTAATAAATGACATTGATAGGACCCTATAACTTAGCACAAGGAGATATATATATATATATATATATATATATATAACTATCTTGAAAATGATGCATGTACAAATATTAGGTTTGATAGGATAAGATTAGATGAAAGTTGTTAAAGCAAGCTCATTCAATCCACAACAAATTATGGAGAGAGTTGCAAATGATGTATAGGAGATATTGTCTTGATTTTAATGAAGATGGGTTATCAATATAAAAATAAAATCATCCATCCTTGTATGTATCATAGGCTACATAAAATCATGCAAAAACAATTAAGATAAGGAGATGTTGATTGATTTTGATTATTCATTAAGTACACTTGTAAAGTTCACTACTTATATAAGATGGTACAACCAAATCACATAGTGATGTAGTAAAATCGTCTAGGTTAAGTTACATGAATAAAACTATCTCTTATAAACCTAATTTTAATTGAACGATGGTGTATATATTGTTGATAAGAGTAGTTATTCTAATGTTGTAATAACATGAGATGAGATTCAAAATTGAAGAGAGGAGAGAGGGAGATATTGGTTTCACCCATAATAATTAGGTGGGTTTAAAATGTGAAAAGCCGTGGATTTTAGTCATAGTATATGGTTTGGTAGGTGTAATAAGAAGGGACCTCACCTCCTAAAAAGAAGGTCGTGGGTGCCAACTGTTTTAATTAGCAATATTAAGTTTCACAATCCCATAATTACAAATCTGATATGATATGTTGATTATATATTATATATCATCTCAAATGTAAGAAAGTAAAATAAGAGTGGCGTGGTTGAGTAGATATGTGGAAGAAATTGTATAAAACGTCTATTTGAAGCTAACCAATCCCAACTAATCTTATGATAAATAAATGTATATAGCTAAGACACGTCTTGGAAATTAAGAGATCTCCATTGACAAATCAAATGCTATTGANTGTGAAAAGCCGTGGATTTTAGTCATAGTATATGGTTTGGTAGGTGTAATAAGAAGGGACCTCACCTCCTAAAAAGAAGGTCGTGGGTGCCCACTGTTTTAATTAGCAATATTAAGTTTCACAATCCCATAATTACAAATCTGATATGATATGTTGATTATATATTATATATCATCTCAAATGTAAGAAAGTAAAATAAGAGTGGCGTGGTTGAGTAGATATGTGGAAGAAATTGTATAAAACGTCTATTTGAAGCTAACCAATCCCAACTAATCTTATGATAAATAAATGTATATAGCTGAGACACGTCTTGGAAATTAAGAGATCTCCATTGACAAATCAAATGCTATTGATTACAAAGTCAAATATTTCGGAACATACGTATCAAATGGGTCAGTCATTTTGAATCCTACAATACAAGCCAAGGTAAACAAGACGCTCGTGTATCAAAAAGAAAATGGCCCCGCCAACTCTTAGTCTTGAGAGAGAAAGTGGATTTCACTTTATTCTATAACATTTTGAAAAACAAAAACCCTATTGTTTAATTTATTTATAAACAAAAAGGAACGGTCCAGAAATCTGCCTGCTTTCTTTGCGAGGATTCCGCTGTTTTCTACTCATTATATATGATATAATACAAAAGGGTTGAGTTGAGAATAGGATACCCTTGTCTAACGGAGGGTTTTTGTTTTTGTTTGTGTTTGTGTTTGAGTTGAGATTCTCTAACGGAGGGTTTTTGTTTGTGTAGAGAGAATAGGATGCCCTCGTGCGTGGGTGATGGATACAGACCCCACTCACCTAATACTTTTTTAATTCATTAAACCATCCAATCACTTCACCACACACACGCTCTCTTATCTTCCTATATCCAAGGATTTTCTTATCATTCTTTCGGTATCCTGATGTAAGAATGAAGCGCATGCTTGTATTATATATACACATAAACATTGACCTCAATAGTTTATGGATTTGTTATCCATACCATTACCATTTATCTACTCTACCTTCCCACTTGTTTTATCAAATCAAATGTTACTCTAACATGCTTCTTCTCAACCAGCATGATCCTTTTTTATCGTAATCTTTATTGCTTATTACCAAGCTATATATAACGTTTATTTCATTCTTTATTCTTATATTGTAATTGGTGAAATGTTTAACAAGATTAGGATCACCTTTTAAGAAAGTTAAAGTAGGCGTTTAAGATGATAATGGGTTCTTTAGGGTTTAAAGTTTATATGGATAACACCATCAAGTCAGTCTTTCATACCAATTATAACAACATGAATCAACATTGTAATTGTTAAGTTATGGTCATATCATAATTTGAGATTGAAGAAACAATAAACAATATTGTAACTTAACCAAAGGGATTTGTCTTCCCTATGGAGTAGGAGACAAAACAAAATAAATAAATTGCATTGAGGAGAAGTTTAAGGTTGAGTTGCCCCTCCGGCACTCCAAACACCCAACAACTACGTTTAAACTAGCATTGGATTATGGATTGGTATATATACTATATATGTTTTGCATACCTAATTAATTTGTAACCATATATATATATATATATATATGCAATGATCCTAAACTTAATCAAATACCTTATATAATCTATATTTGTCTTGTCTTCACTTGTACACAAGTCTAGGCCTAATTTCACCCTTTCACATAATGCTATTTAGTGTCTTGTGCATTTTCAGTTTATGTTGAGATAAAGAGCTACACTTAATTTGTTTTCTAATGAAGACTTATACATATTTTATACAATAAGAAGTCGAGCCATGAGGTTTCATTGAAAAATATATAAAATTCATTTGAAAACCCATGAGGGGATTTTTGTTATATTAGAAAACATCTTTAATTTCATAATAATCCATTATGACTGAAAAATGTTACAAAACCCCCTGGAAGTCAAACAAAGTTCAAGCGTATAGAAGAAGAATAAAGAAAGCGAGGGAGAGACGTAGGTGCGGGGTAATTGATCAAAAAGAAAGAGAGAGAGAGAGAGAAGTTTGACTGGACCCGAAAAATGAGAAAGATAAAAAGAAAAAATTAATGGGGGAGGGGAGCATCACTCCCACAAATTACTCAATCTCTGTTAGTGTTGCCTCCAAGTCCAAGGCACCAACTTGTCATCAACTATTCTATTCTCCATTCTTTATTTCTTCTTTTTGTAGTTTTTCACTTTTTCTTGGTCTACTCTTACCATTACTCTCCTCCATTTTTCTTTTCTTTTCTTTTCTTTTTTCTTCACATCTAAATCTTCTCGTTTTCTTCTTCTTCTGGGAACTGGGATTCATTCTTTTGGCAGCTGAGCAGAGCAGCCCAAGAGCTCTGGTTTCTGTTTATAAGAAGAATACGCAGATAGAAGAGTACCCTTTCTTCCTTTGTTGCTTTACTTTTTATGGTTAAATATGTAAATCTTGTTTTTATCGGAGCTAAAATTCCACATATACTACTAAATTTTAACAAGTCCCGACATTTCTGAACATCGTACACTCACTCTGTCTGTCACCTCCAACATATTACAACAGCCATCTCTCTCTCTGATTCTGTACTTCAGTTTCATCAGTTTGAGGTTGCTAAGGTACTCTCTTTTCATTTTTCTTTTCAGTTTTTTATTTTTTATTTTTTATTTTATTTTCAAGCTTCTTTGATTATTACATCTTTGATGGTGATCTACTACACCACCTTATTGCTTTTTATTATTTATATTTCAGCTGTCCAAGAGCAACCCACAAGTCATTTCGGAAAATTTTTGAGAGCAAAAATAGTTTTAGAACAGATCTGAAAGTACATGTGAAGTGAAGAAGAAGCTTGATGGAGATTCAAAGAAAGAGAAGAGAGAGAGACACATTCCATGAATCTTTTGTTTGATGTTATTTTCAGCTCCTCAAATGCGTTAGATAATAGATACCACTGCAAAGAGACTACTCTCTCATTCTCAACCACTTCTATATTAAAAATTCTCATAAGAAAATACAAAAATTTCTTTATGTCAGCTCATTTGGTGATGAATATCTGAGGCCAAACATGAAGAAACAATGGAGGGTATCATTATTTTTGCATCAAGAACAACAACAAGGCCTCATGGGAATCTTTGGCTTTATGTTCTTGCTTCTCTTTCACCTTCAAGTAATGCTATCTTTTGCCAGACAACTATCCACAAGTAATGAAGAAGTGGCGAATTTGATGCTTTTCAAACACTCTGTTGATTCTGATCCAAATGGTTTCTTAGGCAACTGGACTGCCAATTCTGCAAGTCCTTGCTCATGGAAAGGTGTCATCTGCTCTGCTGATGGCCATGTTACCACTCTCAACCTCAACAACTTTGGCCTCATTGGTGGTTTAAACCTTCCAACGCTCACAGCTTTGCCATATCTTATCCATCTATTTCTGCGAGGCAATTCTTTTTCTGCTGGCGATTTATCCACATCCAGTTCTTGCAACTTGGAAACTATTGACTTGTCTTTGAACAACCTTTCAGGCCCTCTTCCACCAAGATCATTTTTTCTCTCTTGTGATCATCTATCTTATGTTAATCTCTCACACAATTCAATCTCTGGGGGTACTCTCCATTTTGGTCCTTCTCTTCTCCAGCTTGACCTCTCTCGCAATAAAATTTCGGAGTCTACTTTCTTGAGTTATAGTCTCTCTAGTTGTCAGAACTTGAATCTGCTCAACTTTTCAGATAATAAGCTTGCTGGTAAACTGAGTGTTACTCCCTTATCCTGCAAGAATCTCTCAACTCTTGACCTTTCATACAATCTTTTGTCAGGAGAGATACAGCCTCGCTTTGTTGCGGAGGCACCAGGATCTCTCAAGTATCTTGATCTCTCTCACAACAATTTCTCTGGCAAATTATCCAATCTTGACTTTGGGCAGTGCAGCAACCTCACTGTGGTCAATCTCTCTCAAAACATCTTCTCAGGGTCTGAATTTCCAACAAGCTTGAAGAACTGTCAGCTTCTGGAAACACTTAACCTCTCTCATAATGCTCTGCAGGACAAGATTCCTGGCTTGTTAGTGGGAAATTTGAAGAAGTTGAAGCATCTATCTTTAGCTCATAACAAGTTTACTGGTGAGATTCCTCCTGAGTTGGGGCAGGTTTGTGGGACTCTTGAGGAGCTGGATCTTTCTTTCAACAAGCTAACTGGTGAACTGCCTTCAACTTTTGTATCGTGCTCTTCTCTGCATAGCCTCAATCTTGGAAACAATCTGCTGTCAGGAGATTTTCTCAGTACAGTTGTGAGTAAGCTTTCGAGTTTGATAAATCTTTATGTACCATTCAACAACATAAGTGGTCCTGTACCTTTGTCTCTAACTCATTGTACTCAACTTCGAGTGCTAGACCTCAGTTCTAATGCCTTAACAGGAACCATCCCATCGGGGTTCTGTTCTTCTCCTAACCTCTCAGCTCTGGAAAGGATAGTTTTACCAAACAATTACCTCTCAGGAACTGTACCCTTGGAGCTTGAAAACTGCAAAAATTTGAAGACAATTGATCTTAGTTTCAACAGCTTACGCGGTGCAATCCCACTAGCCATTTGGACCTTACCAAATCTTTCTGATTTGGTTATGTGGGCAAACAACCTCACAGGTGAAATCCCAGAAGAAATTTGTGCCAATGGGGGAAATTTAGAGACCTTAATTCTCAATAACAATCTCCTGAAGGGAAAAATTCCACAGTCCATTTCTAGGTGCACAAAAATGATTTGGGTATCACTTTCCAGCAACCTTCTTTCTGGAGAAATCCCTGCTGGCATTGGAGATCTTCCTAGCCTTGCGGTCCTCCAATTGGGTAACAATTCGCTCAGTGGACAGATCCCATCAGAGCTTGGTAAGTGCAGGAGCCTCATTTGGCTTGATTTGAACAGCAATGACTTAAGTGGTGCTCTCCCTCCTGCGCTTGCTGACCAAGCTGGCCTAGTCATGCCAGGAATTGTTTCAGGAAAGCAGTTTGCTTTTGTGAGAAATGAGGGAGGGACATCCTGTAGGGGTGCTGGTGGACTAGTCGAATTTGAGGGGATTCGACCAGAGAGGCTGGAAGGCTTTCCTATGGTTCACTCTTGTCCGTCTACTAGAATTTACTCTGGCATGACAGTTGATACGTTCACTAGCAATGGCAGCATGATCTACCTTGATCTCTCCTACAATTCCTTGACGGGAACTATTCCTGAAAGTCTTGGTTCATTAAGCTATTTGCAAGTCTTGAATTTGGGCCACAACAACCTAACGGGTAATATTCCTGACAGTTTTGGAGATTTGAAAGCAATTGGTGTTCTGGATCTCTCTCACAATAATTTTCAAGGACGGATCCCAGGGTCGTTGGGGGGTCTCTCTTTTCTCAGTGACCTTGATGTGTCCAACAACAACTTATCTGGTCCCATCCCTTCTGGAGGTCAGCTGACCACTTTCCCAGCTTCAAGATATGAGAACAATTCTGGCCTCTGTGGGTTACCTTTGTCCCTCTGTGGCTCTGGAAGTCACACTGCACCTTTTCGCTCTGGAGGAAATAAACAGACTCTTGAAGCCGGGGTGATCATTGGAATCACATTCTTTGTCTTGTGCATCCTTGGACTTACATTAGCATTGTATCGAGTGAAGAAGTACCAGCAGAAGGAGGAACAGAGAGAGAAATACATTGAAAGCCTTCCAACTTCAGGTAGCAGTAGCTGGAAACTTTCCAGCGTCCCTGAGCCTCTGAGCATCAATGTTGCTACATTTGAGAAACCTCTGAGGAAGCTCACCTTTGCCCATCTTATGGAAGCTACCAATGGTTTCAGTGCTGATAGTTTGATAGGGACCGGGGGGTTTGGTGAGGTTTACAAAGCACAACTAAGGAATGGCTGTGTTGTTGCAATCAAGAAACTAATTCGTGTCAAAGGTCAGGGAGACAGAGAATTTATGGCAGAAATGGAAACTATTGGAAAGATTAAGCACCGAAACCTGGTTCCTTTGCTGGGTTACTGCAAGATTGGGGAGGAAAGGCTTCTTGTGTATGAGTACATGAAATGGGGGAGTCTGGAGTCCGTCCTTCACGACAGGGCCAGAGAAGGCAGCACAAGGCTTGACTGGGCTGCTAGAAAGAAGATTGCCATAGGGTCAGCACGAGGCCTTGCATTCCTTCACCATAGCTGCTTGCCTCACATTATTCACCGGGACATGAAGTCTAGCAATGTTCTTCTAGATGAAAATTTTGAGGCCAGGGTTTCTGATTTTGGTATGGCAAGATTGGTGAATGCTCTTGACACTCATCTCAGTGTGAGCACCCTTACAGGAACTCCAGGCTATGTTCCTCCTGAGTACTACCAGAGTTTCCGTTGCACAACAAAAGGTGATGTCTACAGTTATGGTGTCATATTACTAGAGCTTCTTTCAGGCAAAAGACCTACAGACCCATCTCAGTTTGGTGATGACAACAACCTAGTTGGATGGGCAAAGCAGCTTCATAGAGAAAAGAGAAGCAATGAGATACTGGATCCCGAGCTGATGACACAGAAACCTGGTGAGGCTGAACTATTCCAGTGTCTGAGGATTGCCTTTGAGTGCCTAGATGACAGGCCACACAGGCGACCAACCATGATACAGGTAATGGCAATGTTCAAAGAGCTTCAGGTTGACACAGAAAGTGATAGCCTTGATGGTTTCTCATTGAAAGACACGGTTATTGAAGAGTTGCGTGAGAAAGAACCTTAGTTCATGCCATCCAAATTCAGTTGGACTTAAAACGGTTTTGCTCTTGCCTTGCTACACATGGCCAGGCTAAGGGGCTATGCAGATGAAGTATCAGTGAGTTGGACCTCTGATATAGAGATGAGGTTTACCCTCCCCATTTTGCCTAGTGTAAATAATAGAACACTGAATGAGACAGAGAAAACATGAAGGAACAAAGTAATGGGGTCTTTCAGTTTCTGTAAGTTGGGTAACTTTGTTTATTTTGTTTGATCAATATTTCTGTTAGTAAAGACTTCAAGACTTTGTTCCTTTGCCAATCGCTTCTTGTTCCTGTCACAGTTTTGCTAATTGATTTTCTAGTATGTGTTTGCCACAATTGCCTTGTTGTTCATAGAATGCTAGAATGTGAGAAGTGAGAGGAGCATATTTTGTAAAGTTGTAGAATTTAGCATTACTTGAGAAAGTGAAATCGTAATTGTCAACTGATTGATTGCGCAATTGTGAGATTATGTTGATGGTCAAATTCGAAAAAACCTTTTCTTTTTTTTTTTTTTTTTTTTAAAATACAATTGTTTCAGTATCTGCAACCTCCCCCAGACATGGTGGTGAACCATTGAACTGATCTCTAAAATTTTAGATACGTAATCATTGTTGCGTGAGTCAAGAGTTTCTCAGCAGTCTTCATGCCATGAATTTTTCCGACCTTGTTACAGAGGAAAGTAGTAGCTACTATTTTGCATTGATAAGAAGAAATATTATTTATTGACCAGTAAGATGCTGTATTTATTGGCCTTGAAATATCTGACAATATTATGTATCCCACATCAGTTTTAGAAGCTGATTTGATATCTTTGTTTAGTGCCTAACTATTAATTGAAAATTATTAAAGATTTCTGGCAACGCAAGCTACTGCTCTCAAACAATAAACCTAATTCATGCTATGTGGAAAATGGTTTACCTATATAAAGCCATAAATACGGTGACTGAGAGAAATTGTTTTTGTTTCCATGTAATAGTTGTTCACTGAAGTTGCTAGGATGTTTGATCATGGCATTGCTAGGATATGATTAAAGAACTATTGTTTTAATTTGATATATGGTCTGATATGCTTTTTGATGTCAAAGATTTGTTTGGTTTCTCATCATCACCCAACAATTTTGGCTTTAGCTATATAGTCAATCTTTATTCGAAATTTATGTCATCATTTGCATGTTGTTGCATGATGCTCTACAGTATAGTTTGATATGAAATTTTTGTCTGTTTATTCTTTTCCCATGTCACTTTTGGAATATCTTTGGTTTTTTAGTATCTAAATGTTTCTTATCTTTGCTTTATCTAATTTCCAATAGCAAACACTGATGGCACTTTTTGACATAACTCCTGCTATCATTGATAATGATGCATTTGAGAAAAGAAGAGAAAGTAAATGGCGCCTCCACTGAACATTATCTCCTTTAGAATCTAAATTTCAAGCAATTACAGACTACTTATTTTGATGTTTGAAGTTGTAGCTTGATACAACATCAAAATTGCAAAACAGTCTCAGGTGTTTAACATTGATTACAATTACTCTATTGTTGTTGAGAGATTATCCATTCTTTTGTGGTGGATTGATTCAATAGAAGTTTGTATAAGTAGTCTACTTTTTTGATGAGTTAGCCAAAGTTTTTTTTCCAAAGGCTGATATGCTGCTGACATAAGATTCCCAAGTTTGCTTTAATCTCTACAAGGCCATAGCCATATACAGGTCCGAACTCCACTAAAATGGGCTGAAATTTCAAGCCCATCCAACAAAGGCAGGGTGGGGCCTCTCTGGCTGCAGCAGTATCTGAGTAGACATGAAATTCAGTTTTAAATACTCCAAGAGAGAGGCAAGGACCCATTGACAGGAAATTTGGTTTACTTTAGCAGTGAGTGCTGAATTCTGAAGTTGTTGGTTGGGGTTGGAAGAGTCCAAGATTGGCTTCCAAATCCAAATTTCTGTATGACCCTTTTTGCAGTCCTTTGTCCCCACAACAATTAACACACTTATTTCCTGTGCCCTTACACAGAATTTTGAGACACAGCTTTGAAAAATCATATGCATGCAAGAAATCAGTGTTTTAAATGAAAGATTGTTTATTTATCTTATAACTCAAAACCTCTTTAATGGTAGGGGAGGAGATTTGATTCCATTCAACCAGACTTTAGTTAGAAAAAAATAAGAAAGAAAGAAAGTGGCAAGAGACAAAGACTTGGTCAAAGTATATCTTTTTGACTGGGTGTGGAAAAACTTGCCCCATTCATGAATAAAAGTAATAGCATTAAAAAAATATGTCAGATGAAGAGGAGACTGAAATGCTGTTTGTTAGCTGTTTATGATAATGTACATGCATTAGCATTAGAATTGGCAATTGCTCATTCTCATTCATCCATCCAGTTGGCGCTTTCTCTCTCTGTGTCTGACTGGTGCCAGGTTTTGGCAATTTCTTTTGACACATTCAACTCTAGCTCTTTCTTTCAAGTCATTTCTAATTGCTTCAAAACGCCTGCAATACTTTTTTGTAATGGCAATGCTATTGCTAGCCAGCAATAATGTAATTTTTGCACAAGACATGCAGCTAAAACAAAATCTCAGACAATTGCCACCCATTACGTACAAAAACAAACGATGCATAGTTTTTCGTTTGATTGATCCCATGCATCTGTGTTTATTTATGGATGACCATCACTTGAAACCAAATGGGTCGATAAGTTTGGTTGAATTAATAAGAATGGAATATGTGTAATTGAATGAATTAGAGGGGTATAGCTTTCAAGGATGGGAATATAATAACTTTAGAATTGGATACTCAGAATAAATTAGAGATAACAATTCATTATCAACCAAACCAGTCGTTTTCAAATTGCATGATTAAAAAAATGAGAAAAATAACGTAGCCATCCAAATATTAGGCTTACAATTAATTAAACAAACTTAAATTTTGTCCTCATCAATTTATCATTTTACGTAAGTTAGACCGTCTTAATTCCATAAATATATAATCCCATATTCTATGAATTTAGGTGGTGTTTGTCACTTGTCACCACCATTTCTTTGGGCTTTACAATGTAATTAAATTCCAAAGTATATTTTATATAGTAGTTGATGATTTGATTAATTACCACTCAACAAACAGACACATTACATTTACTCCATCTATTTCTATTATTGATTTGAGAATACCAACTTAATTGGTTTGATTGATTAGATTTAGTGTTAATCATCAATCATACAACACAAAATTACCCAAATTATTAAAAAAAAAAAAAAAAAAAAAACAAATTCTTATTATTATTAGCTTAACAATTCTTAAAGGTGCTAATTAATCCCTAGTACCATTATTTAAATGTAGTGTTAGAAGACGGTTATAACATCTTCACTTTGTAAGGGTCCACGTGTTAGGCTCGACACCCTATTGTTACAGATATTTACCCAATTTAATTCTTATATAAATTGTTTTCTTCTTCTACAACTCACTCTCCTACAATTCTTCTTCACAGGACAATAATACCCCTACTTTTGCCACGTTTAAGGTTTTTTATTCAGAGTCTAGAAAATTACAAAAGCGTGAATTGAATGAATACTGGTACATAACACAGCAATCAAAGGTAAATAAATGTAGGAGAGAGCTTTTCCACTCTTTAATTCTTCAAAGATTCCATTTTTTACACATAATTTTAATATATTTTAATTTTAATGGGTTTCTATTCTATTTCTGCTTGTACCTTTCTCTAATTAAAACATCATCATATCATTTCATTTTCTTTGTACAAATCAAAACCACAGAGAAAAAGATTGCATTTTGATTCCATTTCTCCACTTTGTATAGCAATATCTGAGTTGGGTCGGGTCGGATTTCTGTGGTTCATGCTATATTGATGGTGGTGGTGGTGGTGGTGGGTCTTCTTCATTTAGCTTTGACTCTTTAATCAATCAGGTAATCATTTTTAATCATTCTCACTTTCTCTTTCTCTCTCTTTGCTTTTCTAACTCTCAATTTATGCAAATTTAGGGTACCACTTTCATATATGATCTATGTAGGTTCTCTTTCAATTTTTGTAATCTGGGTTGATTTTATTTTTCTCTATGTCAATTTGCTTATCATTGGATCTTGATTGATGGGTACCAGACTCTAATAACTGGGTTTCTATATTTGTAAGGTTCAATGGATTTACGTGATTCGTTCTTCAACACAACACAACACAACTTTATCAAATTTGGAATGTTGTCAATTATCTCATCTATATAGATTCTTAGTGTTGCTACCTTTTCTTACCCCTTAAAGGATTGTGTTTCTGGGTTTTGTCCTAGGCTTAATCTTGAGTTGAGTTGAGTCTTATTCTTCTTCTTTTCTGGGAACTTAGCCTGAACAATTACTGAGTTTAGCTAAGGTATATAAGAGATAGTTATTATTATATTAATGACTCATGGAGTGTTGTTTTAGATATATTAAATGTGTTTTCTTTCATGCATTCCAGTATGTTAATGCAATTTGGTGATGATTTGCTTTGTCCATGTAGTGATTCATCTAGTAATTTCTAGTCAAGATTGTAGTTTTATCTTCTGACCTTCTTTTGGTTTCTGAGAAGAAGTGAGCAAAAGCAAAACCCAAAATAAAAGTTCTCCATTTTATGTTGTTTTTTCTGTTTTACTTCCACTATGGAAAACCCACCTTGACTAAATAGTTGTAGGTTTTTCATTGAGTTGGATAGAAAATTTGTTTTGACATAATCCGAGTCTTAAGACTCTTTTTCCTTTCTTGCCTGTCGTTCTAAATGGGTTGGTTTCTATTTAATTCCATAATATGTTGCATGTGAATGAACTTTCAGGAATTCGACCTGTGCAAGACCTTGATTCTATGCTGACCTGACTTTGACGCCAACTCTGAAAAATATTCATGGCTGGAATTGATGATAACATTGCAGTGATTGGAGATTGGGTGCCTCCTAGTCCCAGCACAAGAGCATTTTTCTCGGCAATGTTAGGTGATGATATTGGCTCAAGAGAACCACCTAGCGAAACTAGGGCTGAGGGACTCTTTTTGGGATCGCAAGAGAAGATGACATCAGGAAATACTGACAAAAAGGACGGGATGCAAGTGAGTGTGTCTACTGAATTAGGTCATTTCTCAGAGCAGAAATCAAGCTCACGTGGTAGTCTTGTGGAAAGGATGGCAGCCAGAACTGGCTCAAATGCTCCTAGATTAAATACAGAAAGCATGAGATCATCGGACCTTTCACTGAACCCCGATGTTCGATCTCCTTACTTGACAATATCACCTGGTCTCAGTCCAACAATACTGCTGGATTCTCCAGTTTTCCTTTCAAATGCACTGGTGAGCTTATTTCTTGAAAAACCATACCTTTTGTTTGTTTTTACTCATCTTTGTGAAGGTGGTTAGTTGACACCTTAATTATGTATGAAATATGAGGAAATAGTATCCTCAACAGAAGTTTTTAAAGAACTATATGTCAACTTGGAGCCCAATAAAATTTAGTTTGTGGATCTTTTGCATGTCAAATTAATTTCTTTGCTTATGCTGAGCTATAGGTTGTTTTAGATAATAGCTACACTGATAGGTGATTTTAGTTTTATTGAATTTGTTCTTACTACCCACAAAATACTGAATCCATGCTACCGCAGGCACATCCATCTCCTACAACTGGAAAATTTCCATTTATCCCAAATGGTAATGGTAAAAGTCCATTTATCTCAGAGGCCCCTGATAAAAGTAAAGATAATTTTTTTGAGGACATCAATGCATCGTCGTTTGCGTTTAAGCCTATTGCAGAAGCAGGTTCTTTTTCCCTTGGTGCACCAAACAAGGTAGGAGTTTTAATGAATAATTCTTCATTCTGTATTCTTACTTGCCCTGTATTGTGTGACCACTACTTACAAATTACTTTCACCCTTATTCAGCAATCCTTTCCTAGGATTGAGGTTTCTGTTCAGTCTGAGAATTCCCATCAGTCTCAAAATGTTGAATCAGCTAAGATTCATTCTCGTTATGGGAACAGCCTCAACCTTCAGACAGACTTCTCCAGATCATCTACTGAAAAAGATAATGGGTGTAATACCATCAATGTAGATCAAACAGTCTTTGATACTGTTGGTGGAAGTACAGAGCATTCTCCACCTCTCGACGAGCAACAGGATGAAGAAGGAGATCAAAGAGGCAGTGGAGATTCCATGGTTGCTGGTGCTGGAGGTGCATCATCAGATGATGGATATAATTGGAGAAAATATGGACAAAAGCAAGTGAAAGGCAGTGAGTATCCACGTAGCTATTACAAGTGCACACATCCCAATTGTCAGGTTAAGAAGAAAGTGGAACGGTCTCATGAAGGCCACATAACAGAGATTATATATAAAGGAGCACACAACCACCCAAAGCCTCCCCCCAACCGCCGATTAGCCATTGGATCAAACCCACTTCTTGACATGCAACTAGACATCCCTGAACAGGCTGGAGTACAGAGTGGTGCTGATGGTGATCCTGTATGGGCAAATACACAAAAGGGAACTACTGTTGGAACTCCTGATTGGAGGCAAGACAATGTCGAGGTGACATCTGCAGCAACTGTGGGTCCTGAGTACAACCAATCTACCTCTTTGCAGGCTCAGAATGGGACTCACTTTGAGACTGGTGATGCTGTGGATGCCTCATCTACCTTTTCTAATGATGAAGAAGAAGATGATAGGGGGACACATGGTAGTGTAGGTTATGATGGTGAAGGAGATGAATCTGAGTCAAAGAGAAGGTATGTCTCCATATCTCTGCTATAGTATCTAGAGTGCTACTAGTAAGTTCACTGTGGGAATGTTCTTATGTGGTTTGGTATCCCAGGAAAATTGAAGCTTATGCAACAGAAATGAGTGGAGCCACCAGAGCTATTCGTGAGCCTAGAGTTGTGGTCCAGACAACAAGTGAAGTGGATATCCTTGATGATGGATATCGCTGGCGCAAGTATGGGCAGAAAGTCGTGAAAGGAAATCCAAACCCAAGGTGGTTACTGAAATCATAACCTACTTTTTTTTTTTTTTTTTTTCTCTGTGTCTTTGTCTTTGTGTCTCACATGCACACAAAAAATACACCTTGCACATTCAAAGCAAAACTGTAAACTGGGACATTGAAATTTTGTACAATTTGTTGCTATGTTGATGTAGGAGCTATTACAAGTGCACTAGTGCAGGCTGCACAGTGAGAAAGCATGTGGAGAGGGCATCACATGACCTGAAGTCTGTGATCACCACGTATGAGGGAAAGCACAACCATGATGTACCTGCTGCTCGCAATANAAAGGAAATCCAAACCCAAGGTGGTTACTGAAATCATAACCTACTTTTTTTTTTTTTTTTTCTCTGTGTCTTTGTCTTTGTGTCTCACATGCACACAAAAAATACACCTTGCACATTCAAAGCAAAACTGTAAACTGGGACATTGAAATTTTGTACAATTTGTTGCTATGTTGATGTAGGAGCTATTACAAGTGCACTAGTGCAGGCTGCACAGTGAGAAAGCATGTGGAGAGGGCATCACATGACCTGAAGTCTGTGATCACCACGTATGAGGGAAAGCACAACCATGATGTACCTGCTGCTCGCAATAGCAGTCATGTCAATTCTGGCTCCTCTAATGCTGTTACTGCCCAAGCTGTGGCTGCTGGTCAAGCTCACGTTCATAGGCCCGAACCATCACAAATGCACAATGGCATGGGAAGGTTCGATAGGCCTGCTGCATTCGGTTCTTTCAGAGTACCTGGAAGACAGCATTTGGGACCTTCTTCTGGCTTCTCATTTTCAATGAATCAACCAAGGCTGGCCAATCTAGCTATGGCAGGACTGGGCCCTGGCCAAGCAGAACTGCCTGTTATGCCTGTTCATCCATATTTGGCTCAGCAACGTCAGGTGAATGAAATGGGTTTCATGATGCCAAAAGGAGAACCAAAGGTGGAGCCAATGTCAGAACCTGTTCTAAACTTGTCCAATCGTTCAGCAGTGTACCAACAGCTTATGAGTAGGCTACCTCTTGGACCTCAGATGTAAATGTTTCTGCTTTGTTTTATCGATTATATTCTATTTATATTATTATAACTTTGTTGTTGTTCTGAGGAAAGTAGTAATATTTATAAATCTATACATAACACTCTCAGTTTCATTGGTGATCCAAAATTTTATGTACCAAATTGGTGTTGCAAACAGATGAAGAAAGCATTAATATGGAACACCACATGCTTAGAGCTTGTGGTGGGGGCCCCAACAAGAATGATAGAGATGACAATTCATTGTTTTTTTGTTTTTTTCTAGCTTTGTTTGTTACTTCTTGTTAAACGTCTCTTGTACCGAAGATGCTAGTTCAAGCCTTATGCATCGTTATATCTTATGCCTCTGTATTTGTTAGTATTAGATTATTCAATTCAGCTTGCTTGATTTATTACAAATCAGTCTTCAGTTGTAAATGTTGTCAAACAGATTTGGTCTATCAGTTGAATTTTGTCCTTATAATGGCAACTTGCCCCTTTGCAGCAAAAATTACCAAACTTCTTGAACTGGTAAAATGTCTTCTGCATGAAAGGATACTAATCATTCATGCCTTTTATGTTACAAATGCTGAATGTTGGAGACCTGTCACAACGTTAAATAAATTGCAGTAGTGCTACACTTACAGTAAATTAGATTTTCAAAGTCCAAACTACTGAACTGGATATTTTCTGCTGCCAATGCAATTTGGTATGAGGCAAAGTTTGAAATGACCAGCTAACTAAAAGCGAAAACATTTTCGATGCAATGTCATTGAATATTATAAGTCTATCGTCTGGTTTTCAACCAAGTTAATGTTACCCAACATTTGAAAATAATATCATAAAATTTAATATAAATTTATTTTAAAAAATAGGTTTCATGAGTACACCATAGATGAACCAAAAACAAAAAGATCAAGTTGTAAGTAAATGATACTCCAAAATGTTTTAGTATTAGTATTACCCTTCCCATCTGTCTTTCATACCAATTGAAAGGGAAAGCGAAGAATGATGTAATACACACTTGGAAAAAAAAATTCTCATTTGACCTGTTATCAAATAATTCAATTATAGACCAAAAATAAAACATAAAGATTGGTGGAGGCAAACTAGCATAACTGAAATATGAAAAGCATAAGAACATTTAAAGTCAGTTAAAGCTTAACCTTATTTAATGTGACATTCTTTGTTATTTGAGCAAATGAATGAGTCACCGATACATTTTCTTGCATACAAAATTTGGATTTCAATTCTTAATTAGCCATTTCCTTTTTCACTAAATTGTACAGCTGATATTGAACTGTAATCGAAAAATTACATGTACAAAGGGTATATGCTACATGACGAGCTGAGATATCAGCATAATCCGAAATGAGAAACTGGAGTATGTATATTTTGTTATCAAGGGACTATGGAGATCCACTTCCATAATAAACACAACCAACCACCAAAATCCTCTCTATCAACTTGAGCTTTAAGGTTGGAGTAAAGGTATCCCCACATCAATGGCCATTTGTGATAATCTCGTCAAGATTTTTGTCGTTACTTTGCTGATACGCAGATTTCCTGCGATTTATCTCCTCTCTGCACAACAGAAAATCATTAAACTGTAAGTAATAATTTAATAATATGAAACTTGCCAAAATCATAAATTGCGGTAAGGAACTAAAATTTGAAGCCATGATTGGAAAGGTAGATGACAGTTCGATATAGGACTAATCCATTATCAGAACAACAATAATACCTCACCTAGACATTCATAATTCTATATATGCAAATATGTTCAACAGTAAGACATGCTCCATTGCTAGCTTTTCTAACATGTTCTCTAAGGTTTGTAAGCAATAGATAAACATTTAAGACGTTATGAGAAACCTAAAATAGATAAAATTTTACAAATTGGTGAACACATATAGCCCTTTACTAGACATGAAAAGCAACTTATTCTACTCAATTGACACATCATCTGAAATGTGTAAGTGAAACATCATCATTCCTATGAAGTCAGCTAAAAAGGTAACAGGTTCAAGCAGACAAAACAACAGAACAACCAGCTGTTCAAATTCATCTTGATTATCCAACACGAACTGACTTTTTTGCATAAATCATGATAATTTGTTTATTAGAATATCAAACATATAAACCAATGCTTGATTAGGTCTAACCAAGTAATCCAAATTCCAACTGGCTAACTAAGTGGATCAAACTGGGCCCTTTTAGGATTTTTTCATGAGTCTACACATTTTTCCAGCTCTAAAGCCAACAGGATACATTTCAGAAGCAAAAGAACATGCACCTAAATTATTTCATGAATGTCTCAAATATAGTTGGAACAAACTATGATATCTTACATGAAGCAAGACATATATTGACTTCTAATACAATAAGAATGAAGCAAATGTTTTAGTGTTTGATACCAGAAAGAGACAGACATGAAAAACCAACTAATATAAGAAAGAAAATGATAGAACGAAAACATATGATATAACCATATACTAAAAGACCAGTAAGAACCTTAGAAAGTTCCAAATTGAGTCGTAATGAAGAATGGCAGCAATTCTCCGCTTCCTTCTTCTTTGTGGTTCTCTAGCATGCTTGACTACAGGTAACTGCTTGATCCCCTTAGCCTCCATTAACTCCTTAGCAATTGCCAGATCTGTGTGTGGATAACAGGTTAAAAGTCCACGTGCTCGCCCTCGATAACTTATCCCTCGAGTACAAACCGAGGAAACAAGGCATGTATCCACCTGTAAAAATTTCACTACCATATCATCAACAAAGATGTGGGTAAACAATGAAAGTAGGCGAGCTCTTTCAAAGGATCAATATTTGATCAGCAAGTATTATGGTGCATAAAGTATTATAAACAAAACAAAGTAGTAAAAGTTATGTCATGAGATAGTCTAAGACTGTAGCTCTTAAACAGAGAGAGGGAAGAAACAGTTGTAATAAACTAAATAGAGTTCAGGCTTTCCAATTACATCTGAAGCAGTTGTATCACCCAAGGAAGCATCACTTGACTTCTTGGACAGATAACGTCTAATGTCACCGTACGTCAGTATTCCCTCCAGAAAATCTTCATCGTCAACCACAAGAATGCATTTCTGTTGTCCATCATGCATAAATTTTATTGCTTCTTTCAAGGTTACAGAATGTGAAACCTTTACAAAGTTCTTTGACATAGCCCTAGAAACCTGACAACATCAATGCAAATGTTTAGTCATAAGCAAACACCAAATAATGAAAAGTAACTAGCATGCTAATTAATGAAAAGCTGAAATCATCAAATATCAAAACAATCTTGGCCACTATGATAATCAAGTTGTGAAAGGAGACCAGAAAGTATTTAACCTTCAATTCCTCCAAAAGAGTATCTTCATCTATTGCTTCACAGTTGGCATTTTCTATGACAGAGAGTTCTAAGTCATCTGGGCCATCCATGCGTCTCCAGTTAGCTTCATTTTTATCTTCGATAGGTGAAAGAGAGGAATAACCTCTTGCCAAAGTCCGAGTATCAGATGGTTCACTCTCCTTTTGGTTTGTCACTGAGGGAACCCATATTGCCAATCCAACAGCTCCCTACTTGCAAAATTGATATATATATATATATATATAATTAATCATCAAAAAGTTATAGACCTTTGGATGATGTCAAAAGCACCACAAATTACCACAAATTACAAACTATAACAACACTGTGCCTAATGTCAACAGATTGGGGAAAGTTATGGAGACACAATGTTGCACTTATCTATGCAAAACATAAGAAATGCAATAAGACAGTTTGTCTAATGACAATAGAAAGGGCACAGTATTGTTTTTGTTTTTTGGTCTTGTCTTCAGTCAAGCACTCAAGCTGCCACAAATGTGCAAGGGGGATACGTTGAAGAGTTTCAGGCTTTTATCATTTGGAAGACTTACAGTAAAGGGATTATCAAAATTAAAAATAAATAAATAAATAAATTTGTTATGAACCCAATGAAGAGGATTAAAAAAAATGTGGCATGTCTATTAAAGCCCTCATGAGCAAGGTATTAAACTAAGGAATGTGCTATGCCTTGGGCTTGCTTGTGACTTGTGAGTAGTGTAATTACCAA
Source organism: Pistacia vera (assembly GCF_008641045.1). Lineage (NCBI taxonomy): Eukaryota > Viridiplantae > Streptophyta > Magnoliopsida > Sapindales > Anacardiaceae > Pistacia > Pistacia vera. The sequence continues at coordinate 209,801 of NW_022196607.1, read as the reverse complement.
ATTCCAACCAAACCCATCACTGTATTTTACATTATTTATAAAATGTGCCGATAAAAAATTATAATAGATCCACTTCACTACTTTTCAACGAAGTGACTTGTAATTTTTATTGATATAAGACGAGAAAACTTGCTTGGTTGAGATTTCATAATTATATGACTCACAGCCAAAAGCAGATCTAATAAATAGCACATTCCTCAAGGCCAAATGATTATGCCTTGCATAAGAGCTTTAATGGACATGTTACCAGTGTTAATCATCTGTTAGATAGAAATATCAGGTCAGAATGATTAAAAACCCTTTCCAGGGACCAAAAGCCACTAAAGACTTCCTCAACCTGATTTTGTTCAATCAATGCAGCCTTTGAGACTCATTATACAGGCATCAATAAATGCACCTAAATGTTTATCTTTCTAGGTCAAAAGCCTATCAGGTAAAGGACTGTTCCTTTGAAGATTACCAAGTACCAACACATCAAGGTACAAGACTTATCAAGCAAGACAATAGTTCAATTACCATGAGAGGGAGCAATATTCTGTAATCTCTTGTCAGCTCAAATAGTAATAAAACTGACGTCAAGGGTACTGAACAAACAGAAGCTAACGTAGCAGCCATTCCAACCTGCAATAGAAGTTTAAAAGTATACTAATTAGCTAACAAAGACCAACAAGGAGAGAGATAACCAAGATGACAGAATTATGCAACTTTTGGAAAAATGTAATTTTACCAGAGCATAAGCCTGTGGTTGTGCAACAGCAGCATTTCCTGGAATTGCTGAATTAATAACTTGTGCAGCTGAACCTCCAAAGACAGCACCGACAGCAGCACCAATCATCAAACTTGGGGCATAAAGGCCACCCACCAGCCCAGACCCCTTGCACAAAGCTGTGGCCACAACTTTAGCGGCAGCTAATTGAGATAACAACCAGATTCCAGGAGCTGAGGCACTTTTCCCAGTATGAAGGATTTCTTCAACATTTGTGAAACCCCAGTATAGTATTCCAGGATACTTAAGGGCAATTATTCCAGCTCCTAAACCACCTAAAGCAGGGCACACAACAGGAGGAAGGCCAAATTTTTCCTTGATAAAGTCAAAAAACTTAGTGAACCAAGCAACCAAGCGAGTGAAGACCACACTTACAGCACCACATAGCATTCCCAATATCAGGTATAAAGGTAGCTCTGCAAGACAATATTAAAATAACCTTTGAAGTAACAAGAAAGAGAGAATCATTCTGGAAATCTATTAATATCAAGCATATTTATTATTCCTACATTGATGAAAAAAACTTGCAGTAGTATGAGGATTACGAATAAAAGGCCAGCCTTCTATTGGACTCAAATTACAGATGCCACAACACAAGATCGAAAAAATTCTCCAAGTTAACAACAATTCTTTTCAGCATAAAACTAAGATATCCAATACATTATTATTACAAATGCCATGAAGATTCTGCATATAACAATAAATAGAAGAATGATATATATTACCAGCAGCTGATTTCAAATCATATGAGGGCACTGTGAAAGCCGATTGTGTCCCAAGCAAAACCGTTGATATAGTAGATGACACAACAGAGGCCAAAATTATCATAGCAGTCGTAAACGGAGGAGAGTTTTCAGCACGTAGAGGCCTCAGAACAGTCTCAATAGCAAAAAAACAACCCGCAACAGCTGCATTAAAACCTGAAAAAAAAAAAATAATAATAATACCCCAACCACTTTAACAATATGAAGGAAAATACAGAAGTTCGGATAAGACCAACTAAACAGTCAACAATTAAACACCTGAAGCAATCCCAGACGCAGCACCAGCTGCAACAAGAGCTATCCTTCTTTCTCTATTGTTTTCCATCATTAATGAGAAGCCATTAGCACATGACTTTCCAATGTCAACGCTAGGCCCCTCGGGCCCCAAAGAACAACCAGTACCTAATGTTACAGCAGCCTGAATTGCCTTAATTGTTGGGAACACTCCAGCAATCAAATCAAACCCTTGTGCCCTCTCACTTGACTGCTTTATTTGATTCAATATCTCAATCAAACCGTGCATCATTCCAACAATCACCCCGCCAGTAACCGGAATTAACAAAATCCGGTGCCAGGTGTCCGCTAGTCTCTGTAACCGCAGCCAGGCCGCTCCTTCATTGGGCGTTCCAGCCCACGCCCATTCATGAATTACATGAACCTAATCAAACAACCAAATTCAAAAAATAAAACCCAAAAAGGACAACGTTTTCTAAATCAATTCAAAACCCATTTCAAGAATTAAAAAAAAAAAAAAAATGAAACCAAAGCTCACCCCTTTATTGAAAAAAGCGACACAGAGACCGGATGCGAGGCCAAGGAGGCAACCAATGAGAAGCAGAGCCCATTCCGGGGGGGCAGAATCAGCAAGAACATCACGACCGTCCACGTACTGATGATCGAAGGAGGAGGAACGAGAATGAGAACGCAAGGAGAAATAGAATGGGAAGGGTCTTTGAAAGTGAGACGACGGCCGGAGAAGCCACGATCTAAATGTTTAATAAGGTCTTGGAATTTAGTTGAAGTTAAGTGGCAGGAGGTTGATGTGATGTTGATCTGCTGATTCTAAATCTTCCGGATTGATCTAAGCAGAGCCTATCGTCACCTGACATTTTCCGATTTCAATATACTTTTTCTTGAATTACGGTTTATTTGTTAATTTAGTTTCCATTTTCTCAGAAAAAATTTACGCTCCCAAACGTGTCTTCCTCTTTCTCTCTCTCTTATATACAAAAATATGCGTCAGCTCCTCCTCCACTCCACGACCTTGAAGCTTCTTGAAATGACTTTGAAACCCTCAATCTTCTTTTAAACTTCTTCCCATAAAATATCACTATTGTAATTGCTGATTGATTCATGGATATTGGATCGTGTGTAGTGAAAAATGTAAAATTTATGACTTAAATTATTAACTACAAGACATGCGAAGACCCTCATTGGTGGGTTGGTGATGCATACAATGGAGTATACTTAACAAAAGGCCAAGCAACATTGAAATTCTGAAAATGAAATTCTAACCTATAAGGTAACACACAGTCACGCTTACAAGTGTGGAAATTCCACATCTCAAACTCATACACAGGCTTTCTTTTAATCATTTTATGGTGTTTCTAACATGTTACTAATTATATATCAAAAATACAAACACATTTTTTATTGAATTATCTGATCGATCAACGCTAATCTTACGGAGAATATATGATAGCATCTTATCCTACACATGTACCATGTTGAGCGGTTTGGATTATGTAATGATAAAGATTCTCATTAAGGGTGAAAGGCAAATTTAAGACAAAGTAAGAAGATTTGGGTTTAGTATAAAGCTTTTCACTATTTAGTAATAGAAATGTGATGGGGGTGTAGAAGCCATAGCAACATAAATGGAAAAGAAAAAGTTGATTTTAAAAAGTTGACAATTACTTAACAAAAACGTATGTATGAATGAATGTATATATGTTCAACCCAATACAAACAAATCACAGATTACTCATCAAACTTTAACAGAATGTCCGAATTAAATAATATCATTAAAACCCCTAATGATTAATTAATTGTTAGAATAACCTAAACACTAAACAGTATTAAAGGTTTGTAATACCATTCAACGATAGGGGGTGTCTTTGAAATTAAATAATCTTTGGTTGAAACTCTGTTAAATGGTTGGTACTCTTTCCTTGGCAGATAGAAGATTGAAATAAAGGAAGGAAAAAATATCTCTCAATTGAAGGAACAAGAACAGAGACCGCAAAAAAGAAAGGTGTTCTGAAACAGATTAAAGAAGGAAATTGTGTGTACAAACAGCACCTTCTCACTTACACTTAGAACCCACAAGGAAAAAAACGTTGTGTGTACAAACAGCACCTTCTCACTTACACTAGAACCCAAAGGAAAAAAATCATTTTTTTTCCAATTTTTTTTTTTTATTATTTGTTTTGAAAGACACAAAAGAATACCAAACAGAAAGTTGCTGACCAAAAAATGTTGCCTTTACTTTTGTGAAGGAGGAGGATTAGGGTTTTGACATGGAGGTGTTGATCAAGTATTGTGCCTGCTACTGGATCTGAACTTAAAAAGACCTGAGCTGGATCTGTTTATTCTTCAATCAACACAAAGCCACACAATAGACAAAAAGGTTAGATTTCAATTTTTTGTGAGAAAGACAGGCTTCGTTGTGTGTTGTTGCAACTTTTTTAAGACATTAATAAATAAACGTTTCATCATCATAATTTCGTGGACAAATTAGAACAAATTATTTCAGGAAAACCCAGTTCTTTGATAATTCTAGAGACTGATCTTTTTTTTTTTTTTTTTTTTATGTGAATTCTTTTATTATTTTGTAGTATTAGAAGTGGTGTTGCTTATTACTTTGGCCTGAATATTGAGCTTGGTATTTATCAATTTCCAATTGACTGTTTTGGTTTAGGTTAGTCTGAGGCAACATGCATGCTAGGCATCGAAGTCCTGGAAATGGGTATAGGTCTAATTCAATGGGGATGGGTATGCCCCCCGAAGGGTCAGCTAGGGGCCGTGGATTTTATTCAGAATACCGAAGCTTTAACCGTGGGTTTGGGCGTGGCCAGGGCCAGCCTAAATCATTTCAGCAACTACCACCAACGCCACGAAAAAGTGATGTTTTTATGGAAGCTGGTCGACTTGCAGCTGAGTACTTGGTTTCTCAAGGACTGCTGCCTCCTGGCATACTCTCTGGTAAATTGCAGAACGGTGCTTTTAGATCAGAAGATGGAGAAAACTTGCAGCTTCCACCTGAAGGCAGGTCATCAGCCCTTGCTCGCCTTGGGAATTCTGGTTCAGATGTGGGGTCTGGTAGGAGAAGATACCCTGATGATTATAACTCAATGGGATTGAGGAATTATTTGAATCGAAGGAAAAAAGGAGGATCCTTTAAGAGTAATAGCTTGGACTGGGGAAGAGAATATGGGAGAAGTGGATCATGGTCTGAAAAAGGTAGGGTTTCCCCTGATATTGAGGGGGATTGTGATTCTTATTCTGGAAATCAAGAGGAGCAACAAGTTAGTAAAGATGTTGGTAATGCATTGCAGAAGCCAGGTTTAGGTGAGTTGGCACCAAAAAGTGAGGAAGCCAGTGGTTTAGAGTCTGGATTGGAAAAGTTCAACATCCAGGATGAAATGGGATCAAGGGCAAGTTCTTCTAGTGTTGGGAAAGGTTTACTGCATGAGACTGGTGTGGAATTCTCCAAGAAATCTGTGGATTCAACAAACATGGATATGGAGGCTGGGGAGCTGAAGGATGAGATTTGTGATGAAGAAACCGAGGAACAAGATGCCTTGGAGGAATCAGCCATCAAGCATTATTCTCTGGAGGATGATACTTCAACCAAGAGTAACAATGACCTGCTGACATTGTGCAGATTTGCCAAGGTGCCTACCAAGACCCGTTCTTCTTTAACATATAAAGGCCTGAAGGTTGATTCAGTTTCAAATAATGATGTGGAAAAGACTTCTGATACCATACTTCCAATAGGACCTGAAGCGTTAGTTGAAAATAACTCTTTGGTTAGCTCTGCTGTTGATTTGTTACCAGATAAAACTCTTGATTCAAAGTGCCCTGATTCTGAAATATCTAAAGCTCCGCATGTCCAGTCTATTGAGGGTGTTGGAACATTAGGTTCTCTTTATGGTGTTGACGAAGGCCAATTTATGAGGTCTCAATCCTTCCCAGATAGAGCTTTAATGTGTGATGTTGATCAGGAATTAGGTCAGGGGCTTTCTGGTCTCCAAAAGTCCAGCTCCATGGTCCAAGAGAGGGGTGAAAAACGAACTATGGAAGAGCATGATTCAGTGGAGGCAACCAAGAAATTAAGAGAATGGTTTCCGTCCAATGAATACTCTAACATATCTAGTATGAGTGACAAGAAAGCTAGTTCACAAGAAGAAACAGCTACACCTTGTGAAGTGAGTCTGGCTGTTGATCCAGAGAACTCGGTTAATCGTTTTTCATTCCCAAGGAGAGGCGGTGAACCTTGTGTTGAGTATGCACAAGAGAAACAATTGTTTCCTGGTTCGTTTAAAATTTGTGACCTGAATCTTATGGAAGCTTCTGACATAAATGAGAATCATCATAGTGATCCAACTTTAATTTACCCTACTATTCCCAAAAAAGAAGCTACACCTGTTGATGTTGATCTATCAATGAGTAATTCTATTATGTCTGGTGATTATAGTAGACGAACAAGTGATGGTAAGGAGATTGAGATAATTGATTTGGAGAATGATTCTGCCCAAACAGAGAAGGCTTCTGATAATAATTCAGAGCGAAAGTACGTTTCTTTTATCCATATGCTTTCTTCATACCTCAAAAACAATATGCTTTAATAGTATGGTTGCTGATCAGTGTTGATTTCACTCACTTTCATTTCTCTTCTTCATCTTAAATGTTCAATCTTGCAGGACAGAAACTATGTTTACAGGCATGGAAGGCTTTTCTAATCATGTACAGAATGCTGGTCATATTCCTGATGTTCAGGATAATTATGATGGGCTTATGATCACGCAATTACTCAATAACTTTCCAGATTGTCCTGGGGTTCCAGTGGATATAAATGCTCTGCAGAATGAGATGGCCATTCACAATGGGGAGGTATCACCATTAATTTCTAAGAATTGTCTATCTTTTCAACGTGAATTCTTCTAATTTCATAGACATACACCTGGCAACATGATGGTTGCTGGGCTCAATTTTAATGCCCATCAGTAGTGTCATTGATTGTTAATTATGCATTCATGGTGTTATGGTGCTCTTTGTTTGATCACTGAAGACGTGCATTAATGTATTATAAGTCTGACTTAATTATAACTGATGAGTAACTAACTGTTTTTTTCCTGGCTGTTTCAGGTGGCTCTTGGTGATGATGATTCAATATATATGTCCCTTGGAGAAATACCATTAAGTATGCCAGATATTTAATTTCATGGTTTGTTTTCTTATTGATCTAGAGTTTGTGTGGCTGATCTGCTTAGGGTGGTGTTTCGATTGAGTGTTGATGAGTTTATTTGAATTTTTTATTTTTTTATTTTGCATCAACTGAATGTTGAGGTCATAGATATTGGCCATATGCAAATTTGCTGTACACATGTTCTACCAAAAGTGTACTATGCTCGAATCTTTGAAATATTTTTTTTTTTTTTTTTAGAAGTGGTGTTGCTTATTACTTTGGCCTGAATATTGAGCTTGGTATTTATCAATTTCCAATTGACTGTTTTGGTTTAGGTTAGTCTGAAGCAACATGCATGCTAGGCATCGAAGTCCTGGAAATGGGTATAGGTCTAATTCAATGGGGATGGGTATGCCCCCCGAAGGGTCAGCTAGGGGCCGTGGATTTTATTCAGAATACCGAAGCTTTAACCGTGGGTTTGGGCGTGGCCAGGGCCAGCCTAAATCATTTCAGCAACTACCACCAACGCCACGAAAAAGTGATGTTTTTATGGAAGCTGGTCGACTTGCAGCTGAGTACTTGGTTTCTCAAGGACTGCTGCCTCCTGGCATACTCTCTGGTAAATTGCAGAACGGTGCTTTTAGATCAGAAGATGGAGAAAACTTGCAGCTTCCACCTGAAGGCAGGTCATCAGCCCTTGCTCGCCTTGGGAATTCTGGTTCAGATGTGGGGTCTGGTAGGAGAAGATACCCTGATGATTATAACTCAATGGGATTGAGGAATTATTTGAATCGAAGGAAAAAAGGAGGATCCTTTAAGAGTAATAGCTTGGACTGGGGAAGAGAATATGGGAGAAGTGGATCATGGTCTGAAAAAGGTAGGGTTTCCCCTGATATTGAGGGTGATTGTGATTCTTATTCTGGAAATCAAGAGGAGCAACAAGTTAGTAAAGATGTTGGTAATGGATTGCAGAAGCCAGGTTTAGGTGAGTTGGCACCAAAAAGTGAGGAAGCCAGTGGTTTAGAGTCTGGATTGGAAAAGTTCAACATCCAGGATGAAATGGGATCAAGGGCAAGTTCTTCTAGTGTTGGGAAAGGTTTACTGCATGAGACTGGTGTGGAATTCTCCAAGAAATCTGTGGATTCAACAAACATGGATATGGAGGCTGGGGAGCTGAAGGATGAGATTTGTGATGAAGAAACCGAGGAACAAGATGCCTTGGAGGAATCAGCCATCAAGCATTATTCTCTGGAGGATGATACTTCAACCAAGAGTAACAATGACCTGCTGACATTGTGCAGATTTGCCAAGGTGCCTACCAAGACCCGTTCTTCTTTAACATATAAAGGCCTGAAGGTTGATTCAGTTTCTAATAATGATGTGGAAAAGAATTCTGATACCATACTTCCAGTAGGATCTGAAGCGTTAGTTGAAAATAACTCTTTGGTTAGCTCTGCTGTTGATTTGTTACCAGATAAAACTATTGATTCAAAGTGCCCTGACTCTGAAATATCTAAAGCTCCGCATGTCCAGTCTATTGAGGGTGTTGGAACATTAGGTTCTCTTTATGGTGTTGACGAAGGCCAATTTATGAGGTCTCAATCCTTCCCAGATAGAGCTTTAATGTGTGATGTTGATCAGGAATTAGGTCAGGGGCTTTCTGGTCTCCAAAAGTCCAGCTCCATGGTCCAAGAGAGGGGTGAAAAACGAACTATGGAAGAGCATGATTCAGTGGAGGCAACCAAGAAATTAAGAGAATGGTTTCCGTCCAATGAATACTCTAACATATCTAGTATGAGTGACAAGAAAGCTAGTTCACAAGAAGAAACAGCTACACCTTGTGAAGTGAGTCTGGCTGTTGATCCAGAGAACTCGGTTAATCGTTTTTCATTCCCAAGGAGAGGCGGTGAACCTTGTGTTGAGTATGCACAAGAGAAACAATTGTTTCCTGGTTCGTTTAAAATTTGTGACCTGAATCTTATGGAAGCTTCTGACATAAATGAGAATCATCATAGTGATCCAACTTTAATTTACCCTACTATTCCCAAAAAAGAAGCTACACCTGTTGATGTTGATCTATCAATGAGTAATTCTATTATGTCTGGTGATTATAGTAGACGAACAAGTGATGGTAAGGAGATTGAGATAATTGATTTGGAGAATGATTCTGCCCAAACAGAGAAGGCTTCTGATAATAATTCAGAGCGAAAGTACGTTTCTTTTATCCATATGCTTTCTTCATACCTCAAAAACAATATGCTTTAATAGTATGGTTGCTGATCAGTGTTGATTTCACTCACTTTCATTTCTCTTCTTCATCTTAAATGTTCAATCTTGCAGGACAGAAACTATGTTTACAGGCATGGAAGGCTTTTCTAATCATGTACAGAATGCTGGTCATATTCCTGATGTTCAGGATAATTATGATGGGCTTATGATCACGCAATTACTCAATAACTTTCCAGATTGTCCTGGGGTTCCAGTGGATATAAATGCTCTGCAGAATGAGATGGCCATTAACAATGGAGAGGTATCACCATTAATTTCTAAGAATTGTCTATCCATTCAACGTGAATTCTTCTAATTTCATAGACATACACCTGGCAACATGATGGTTGCTAGGCTCAATTTTAATGCCCATCAGTAGTGTCATTGATTGTTAATTATGCATTCATGGTGTTATGGTGCTCTTTGTTTGATCACTGAAGACGTGCATTAATGTATTATAAGTCTGACTTAATTATAACTGATGAGTAACTAACTGTTTTTTCCTGGCTATTTCAGGTGGCTCTTGGTGATGATGATTCAATATATATGTCCCTTGGAGAAATACCATTAAGTATGCCAGATATTTAATTTCATGGTTTGTTTTCTTATTGATCTAGAGTTTGTGTGGCTGATCTGCTTAGGGTGGTGTTTCGATTGAGTGTTGATGAGTTTATTTGATTTTTTTTTTTTTTTTTTTTTTCCCGCATCAACTGAATGTTGGGGTCTGTTGGCCATTTGCAATTTTGCTGTACACGTGTTCTATCAAAAGTGTACTATGCTCGAATCTTTGAAATATATATATATATTTTTTTGACATTATGAATATTTAGTTCTTAGGGGATAATAGCAGAAAGATAATGAAAAGATTTAAAAAGTAGCTTCCTTCTTCTATCATGTTCAAGAATCTTCCTCTTGTTTTTGTCCTTCTTTTTAACATCTATATGGATTTTTTTCGAGAAAAACGTGTCTTAGTGTACTTTGGAACATATTTCTTCAACTTAATTTATTCATTGACAGATGGAGGATTGATAACGTGCAGTGTTGTATTTAACATGTTATGCATGTCTGCTGATAAACACTCAGAGAAATCCCTAGATAATGTTTGTTATCTCTCTCTTGACTGGTGCATTTGATAGTCTGTTAAATGCGTTTGGCTCCCATCTCATTGCCTTTTAATTTTGCAACATTGTGGAAGAAATCATATTTTGAACATAATCCGGTGATTGCCTGCTAAGGTTGCCTAGTGTAAATTGTAAGGCTGCATTAAGCATGAAAGTCATTCAGGGTCTGCAAGAAAATCATTTATGGGTTATTGATGAATGGAAGGGTTTTGGAACTTTGGATAACTTCGAAAGTGTTCTGAAGGGGAGGGACCACACTTTTGAACCATATTACCGCATGCAAATCTTGCAAGTCCTCAATTTTAGATGTTTTTTTCTTAACGCAAATTATAACTGGGAGATTTACCTCTGAGATTATTGAGTCATTGCTTTTATTTTCTGGTTTACCATTTCTCAGATCAAGCAGAGCCTTTAATTAGTTTGCAAATTTGTACAACCAAGAGAATCCTGTGATTGCATTTATAATGAAGCATAAAGTAGTGTGTTGTATTTATTGTCCTACACATGCAAATGCAGAACTTTGTTAGATCATTCGCATGTCATGCTAATTCTGATTAATACTGTTCTTATATGAACCAGTTCGCTTTCAATTTCAGTAGCTGAAGTTTTGCCGCTTACCAATTGATCAGTCTTTGAACTTTTGATGGTAGGTTTTTTGCGTGGCTGGGAGCAGCCACCACCACAGGAGTACGAGAAGCCCTTTTGATTCAGCATGTGCTGAAAAATCAAAGACAGAATACTAGTTGGTATGCATAATATTGGTCGATGGAGTTGTTGTTTTGCTGCTGCGATGAATGATTAACTTTATCCAACTCCAGCCTTTAGTTTAGATTTGGTTTTGTTTATAGATGATAAGTGTATTCCTCCTGTAGGAATCTTAGAAAATGGTGAATTCTCTTCATATTTGGCTGTAGCACCTCATTTTTATACTGAAAGAAGTTGATCATCACGTTTGTGTTTAAATAGTCTATTTCTTACTTTTCTGCACATCCAGTAATAAAATTGAGGTATAGCAAATGTATGACAACACTTTCTGTTTACTCAAGTAAAATAGAAAAAGGGAAGGGGGACCTCTCTCAGCCACTGAATCATGGAATTGTAGGATTCTTGTGAGGAGTGGATATGGCTTTGGTACATCTATTTACTATATATATCACGGCACTGCATGTGGATTGTATGCTTAACTTCTTGCACAGGTACATGACTTTTGACTCTAAAAAGACAACACTTTGAAAGGCAGTTCATCTTGCAATTTACATCACCTCCTTTTTCTTTTGTATTCTTATGTGCATGAACATGCTAAATAAACAAACAGTGTATGGTTCATGCATCCTCTTAAAAAATTCATATGTTATCACATAACATCACGAGTTTGGTCAAGTTATCGTATCAGTAATGCTGATTAGAATCTTGAATTGTGTATAATATTTGAAGATTGGCTGCAAAAGTTAAGCCTAACCACACATCTGAGTGTCATAGGGATAAGATAACAGGCCAAAAGGATGAGCTGCTCTTTATAAGTATTGATTACATGGATGGTGTGTTTTAAGTGTTGTATTGTACCCTTTCTGAAAGGAGAGATGGGTGATCTTAGTCAAGAAAATTAATTAAAATCTTGAAGAAGAAGCAGATTAGTTGGAAATAATAAGACCAGAGAAAAAAAAAGATCACTTTGGATGTTGACACAACATGAAAGAAATTAGACTTGTTTATTTAAAAGGGGTTATGGAGAAATGTGATAAGGCTCTTATACACATGGTTTACCTTGGAATAAGAAGCAGCAGAAACATGATTATACAGTAGAGGTTTCTTGTTGTATACACTGTATAAAGTGTAACTGACTCTGTTATTAAGAGGAAGTGGACATGTTTCTAATTCATATATGTTTAGGTTTTACCTATTAATGTTATGTTTATGAGTTACTTTATAAGATTTGAACAAGAGTTTTGCCAAGAAGGTTCGGTTTACGGATGATGCCTAAAAATTTGGACCCCTTTTGTAACTTAGTTTTTACCTTATATTGAGAGAGAAAGTGTAGTACTACTGTACTAGTCATGTCATGCGGTGGTCTTGGATTGAGGCAAGGGAGGATGGGGCACCATTACATGTCCTTTTCACTTACCCAATGCCAATGCATTGCATCTACACCAGATACCTATTATGTTGATATCTGTATACTCTATATATATACTACTTCAAAAACGACACAGTTTTTAATCCGCAAAACATTTTTTCTTAAGCCCTTATTTACCTTAGGTTTTAGAAGGATTAATTTCATCCACTCCTAAGAGGCAGTAAAATCGCAAATACAAACCTTAAAGGGTTGGTCTGACCATCAAGGAGATTTGCTCCCTTTTTTAAGTTTTTAGGTTCAAACATTGGATCTGTTTACTTGGTCCTTTAAGCTTGTAGGGTGTTCAATAGACTTCGTTAATTGGTTGAGGTTCACGTAAGCTAACTTAGACACCTTGGTTACCAAAAAAGAAACCGCAAATACTTTGATAATTTTTGAAAATAATTAAATACATTTTTAAAATTATTAAGGAAAAAAACTCTTAAAAAGATTACAAAACCCTCTAAACACCCTTACAAAGTGTAATTTGAGGTAAAATATTAAATTAGAATGAATTGATGAAGAAGGTAAAGGTGTAAGTTTGATGGGGATAAAAGGGAAAGGGCGGGATGAGATGAAAATACAGAAGAGTAAAGAAGGTGAAATGTGGCATGTTTTAATTGCAATAATACTACACATACATTATTCTCAAATAATTTTTTTGATATAATATTATGTGGTAAAATATAATTGGGTGAAAGTTTAATTTTAACTTTAAAACAGTTAATGATATCTTATCACATAATGTTGTATAAGAAATATTGTACGAAAATGATGTGAGTATATTACTGTTTTAATTGAACGAAGAGGAGAGTCTGGGATGCAGGAGCAGTAAAGTAAGTGGTAACAGTAACTGAGTAAATAAGATCTAACAACGTGGCCATATAGTCATAACTCACACTACGTTAATCTCCGTACACGTGGCCCCCTCTTATTTACGTCAACAACCCACCACTTTACATATAATAATATACTCTTACCTTTCTCTATGATTCACCCTTTTGTCCACTTCTTCTACTTTCTACATCCATCGTATGTATATACGTATATTCGATCAATTACTCTGATATGTATACATGGTACGTACTTAATAATAGCAGTTTGGAGTAAATACAGTGATCTCTTTGACCTAAAGCCAGGGTACGAGCATAAGATGATGAATGCAAGAATTTGATATATATCATGTTCATGTGTACATAGATTTTACATATAATATACCAGAAATATATCGAAGAATAGTAATGATCTGATGAGCGATCCAGTTAAAAGAATAATATATGAGAGAGAGATATGAAATTGCCAATTGCCACCATTCTTCTTCATCTTCTTAAATTTCTTCTTGTACAGAAGTACGAGTGGCCCCTATGCATAAGGCATGGCCTGCCCTCCTCTTCAAGCAGAATGCTAAGTCTCTTTCTCTTAACTTTCATTTACTCCTACCAGCAATAATCGTTGGACCAACTAGGGTTTCTGTTTCTTAATTTAATATATGATAACTGCATGGGTAAATATATATGACATTGTGGGTGATTATGCTTTAATTTGATCTTTTTATCATATATTATAGAAATGTGATGATACTACATAGTTTATCTTTATTGAAATTTTCTTTGAAGTTGATCATTCTTCCAGTAACTTTAATGGGGAGTGGGGTCTATCAATGTTCCCTCTTAGCCGCTAAAGAAACCAATTTTTTTTTTTATTTTTTATAATATATACTCCATAAAATAAGGTAACCCAATTGATGGAATAATATACTTACCAATCACACATTTCTCTTTAATTATAATTCTTGGTCCAACGCCATTTCTTATGCGACAAAAGTTGTTGAGCCAAATTTTTATTATTTATTTAATTGAAGGCAAAAACATCCTAAGCTAGCTCTTACTTTCCTTATATTCATATTCAAAATGTCTTCATCAAATACTAAGAGTATTTCAATTTGAATATGTCTTTATAAATAAGAAAAAAAAAATGTTGGGATAAAATAAATTAATATCTAATTGAATTGCCTCGTATAACATAACGTAGCTTGATCCATTGTATTTTTTTATATTTATTCATAATGTGTTTGTTCTAAGATTTGCTTCGATGAGAAGTTCGAGAGATTATCAAAGTTTGAGAAGCCAAAGAGATTGCCAGAAATGGACAGTTCCAATTCCCATCGTTTACAAAATATATTATCAATCTGATCTTTTATAAACCCTAAACATATTATATATACTGCACAATACATATAGATTTATTCAGACTACTATATATATATATATATATATATATATATAGATGCATGCATGGGGATGGAAAGAAATTCGGAATAAATAGAGATATATATTCCACTAATTAAGTTGAAGTTAAGTTTGATAATTGCAATATATATACACTATTTTATATATTATATATGTTAAAATTATGTCCATGAGATGAATCCAACATAGCTTAAACATCCTTTTAACAAAATTTATTTCAACATGTTTTAACAAAATAACTACTATATACATATATCTGTACAATTAAGAGAAGACGAAGGGATATGAAATTTAGAATAGAGTAAAAAATAAATAGCAAATATAATAAGTTCTCGTTTACTTTTTAACTTATTTTAAGCTACAAGAAAACCCCTGAAATTATTAAAAATTTCACATATAAATACTTAGAATCAAGTATTGAGATTGTGTTATATATTTGCGTAGAAATTGAGCTTTGTAATTGAAATAATTTGACCCATTTTTGAAGGGGGGTCAGTGTGTAATAATAATGAGTTGGGAAGAAAGAAGGAAAAAAACCGAGGATAGAAATTTGGAGGGTGGTGGTGAAACACAACAGCAAAGAGGTTGTCTTGTAGTGAAGTTAGAAATTGTGAGAAAGGGAATTGTCCAAAACAGACAATTCACATCCATACCATAAAAATCAAGAATAAAGAAACCAAAGAAAATGAGGGCTTGTAGGGTAGGTATAGGATAGGACAGCTTTGTATTCGTAAATTTGTCCCGTTTTTTAACTAAATGACATTAAAACATACATATTTTGAAAAATAATAAAACAAACCCTATTTTGCGGTTTTGTTGAGGAGTTTTGGAATACTTTTGTGAAGATTGTGAAAGAGAGAAACACAAACACAAGTAGAGTAAGAAGAAGACCATAAATAATAACTCTTCTCTTTCTTACTTTGGTTTTTGTTTGTTTTCTCTTTTGATAGAGTGAGTAGAGAGTGAGTCCTAAACGCATATTCACAGATGGGGGTGGGGAGGTGAATCGTGGGTGATTAAATGGTATAAACTTGCTTTTTGGTGGAGAGAACCTGATGCCCTTTTGATGTGTTAGTGGGTGGTGCTGTTTTTCTCTCTTTAACACACACACGTATTCATATTCACATACACTCTCTCTTCAAGACTTCCATTTTTCTTCTTATTTTCTTCCCCAAAACAATCCATCCTTCCATCCCCTTTATTAAAGTTACAAGGTTTGTATGCTTTGCTTTGTTATGCTATGTTTGTAATCTCTCTTCCTTGGAGTTTTTTGTTTTTCTATCTTTCTGGGTCTGTTCTCTCTTCTCTTGGGTCTTTTCTAGATTTTTCTCTTGAAGCTTCTCGGGATTTCTTCATCATCATCTCTTTGTTTCTCGAGTTTGGGAAGTCTTTGTTTATTTTCTAACAAAAAATGGGAAAAATCTGGTCTGTGGTCATGTGTTTTACACTTGTAGATTTTGTTTTATGGTCAGTTCAACTGTTGTCTTCCACGATTTGTCTCTCAATTGAAGTCTTTTTTATTTAATTAACCATAGAATCTTTTCTCTTTCAGTGGTTTGATTTTGAATTTCTTTTCTTTTTCCTATTTACCGTTTTCTTCACTCACTACTGCCTCAAAGCTTTTAATTTTCTGTTTGTGTTGTAGCTCTTACTTTGAATCTATAGCTATTATCATACGATTTGCTTTTTCAAGATTTGATTTTTAAGATATGGTAGTGGATGGTGGTATCTCAAAGTCTTGATTTTGAACACTTTTTTCTGGGTTTTCTTCACATAAAATAACGCTATCTCCCCATGAAACTTTAAGCCTTGAACAATATCTTTGTTTGTGGGGTTGTGTTCTTTGCTTATTTTTGTGCTTTGCTTGATCAATCAAAGCATAGATGCTTCAAATTTACTCATTTCCTTCACATAAAATAACGTCTCTAGATGGGTCTAGAATAATCTCCTTCTCTTGATCTCATCTTCTTCTTCTTATGTGTGTCTCTTTCAGGTAAATTAAATGGATGAAGATTCAAGTGGTGGTGTTTTTAATTGATATACTTGTTCTTCTTCTGCTGTTTCTGCGTCTGTTGCTTTAACTTGGTGGTGGGGTTTAGCGTGATAAAAGAGGCCTAGTTTTCTATATGCTGAAGGCTAAGAAGTTAAAAAATAAGGCCCAGGTGTGGATTAGTATTAGTAGAAGAAGAAGAGCTTGTGACTGTTTCACAAACAGCACAAGAAGAGTGAAGCTTTTCTTCAGATGTTATCCATTGAAAACCCTCCATCAGATCCCTCATGTTCTTGTCAATTTCCACAACTAAATACCACTCACAGTGATGACTCGCCTTCTGATAAGCTTGACGTAGATCTGCTTAACCCACCTCCTCCTTCTCCTCATCTTCCGAAATTCTCCATAAGGTAATTACTAATTATGTACTCAACGGTTCTCTCTCTCTCTCTCTCTCTCTCTCTCTTTCTTGCTCTCTCTCTCTCTCTCTCTTCTCTTGGTTTTTTTTATTTTTTAATTTTAACTTTGATTCTTTGTTGGGTCAGATCCAGAGCTACATGTTACCTTTGGTACCCCATCTTGTCTCTATTTTGTGTTTTGGGGTTCTTTTGTACTTTGATTGGTTTATGATTTCATTCACCTAGCTTCTACTTTGTTTGTGTGAAAGGAAAATTTTTTCTCGATCTTTTAGTTGCTGTTCTTCGTTGATGTTGCTTTGTGTGTGATTTCATGTCACTTTGGACATGAGGTTTATCAATCTATCTGTGTTTACTTGTTCTAAGTTCTTACCACATCACGCAACAAAACTCGAGACTTTTTGTACGTTTATTAGATCACCGAATCCTGGGTATTTCTTGGCTGTTTCTCTACTGTTGATGTGTTTTTTTTTTTTTTTTATCTTGAATTTCGTGGTCCATATGTTCCTTTCATGAATTAACATACAATATAAAGGTCTTATAAATTTAAAAAATGAAGCTTATTGTTGATGATTTTAACTTCTGATATGTGTTGTTAATTAATCAAAAGTTACTAACAATACATGATCGTTTCAACTGTAGAGATTATGTGTTCACTTCTCGGGGAAAAGATATCAAGAAGAATTGGCCTTTCTCTCTGAAAAATTTGCAACTTTGTTTGAAACATGGCGTGAAGGATGTATTGCCACCATTTCAGGCTATTGGTGCTGTAAAGACTCAAGCCACTAAGAGATGGACGGTTGACACTTGTTCAATTGAAAAGAAAAGCATAGGTAATTTTGATGCGGAGCCTGGTTCCGGGCCCAACAATAATGAGGTTTTAGACTCAGCTGATGATGTTCAGTTGAAGCATAAGCTTGAAAATGCTTGCATAGACACAAGTTCATGCAGATCTGCAGGTGAGAATGATTTTCCATCCACAACAACAAGTGTTTCTCAATCTGAAATAGAGTCTGTTCCTACTGAAAGGCCATCTAGTTCACCACCTGAAACCGACACTTTGTTGGAAGCCTCAGCCTCAGCCTCAGCCTCAGCCACCGTTGAAGTTGAAGCAGGTCATCCTACATCCCATAAGACTGAAAACACTACCCGACCCCCAGGAAAAAAGTGCAGATTGATAGTAAAGTTTAGTGGAAATTCTGATCGTAGCTCAACCGAAGATATTGCTTCAAATTCTACTGCTGTATCTGAAACAATGGCTTCAAAAGTTTGCCCTGTTTGCAAAATTTTCACATCCTCATCAAATACCACCTTGAATGCACACATTGATCAGTGCCTTTCTGCGGAGTCGACTCCCAAGTGGACAGCAGATTCTAGAGTTACCAAGCATAGAATTAAACCGAGAAAGACCAGACTGATGGTGGATATATATTCTACAGCTCAAAGGTGCACTTTAGAAGAGCTTGATAGAAGAAATGGCACAAGCTGGGCCACTATTTCAAGCTTGCCTGCTCAGGATTCCGAGAAGCTTGATGTACCAGCTGAAGTGAAAAGGCAAAGAGTGTCTCAGGTACATCCTGAGGATGCTGGTGAAGTAGGTGAAGTTTATATTGATGCCAACGGAACCAAACTTCGGATTTTATCCAAGTCTAATGATGCACCAGTTGTGTCAAAAGTAGTAGAGGATCTTCCACCAAAGAATCCTTTGAAAGGAGGTAAAGGAAGCAAATTCCTATCAATCAAAAAGAAAAAGAGGCATGCTAGGAAACATCTGAAGTATCTGAAACTTGCTCCTCAAAGCAGAAAATTTTTCTCTTACAAAGCTCGTGCTTCTCAGGTACACTACCCTTGCTTTTGATATTCATTTCTCTCTTGACTCTTAGCCTTCTACCATAATATCTATGCTTCTCTTTTTCTTTTTCTGGGAAAGCCATACCTTTATGGGTTTCTCCATTGAGGGCTTCTATTTCAATTTGAGACAAGAAATTCATATATATATTACTTTGCTCTCTCACTCATAAAACTGGGTTCGTGTTCTTCATTTGTCTATATTTTGTTGTATTTACTTTAACAATGACCCTTAATTAGCATCCATTTAAATGCTAGAATGGTACCATACTCTTAAAAGTATTTACATGAGCAATGTCTGACTTTGTGCTTGACTTTGATTCACAAGTTTTGAATTGACTATTTGTCATGAATGTGGTACTTTGAAATTCAACAGCATATGTTGGTTGATTTGTTTTTACAGATATCTAGGGGTGAAGGGTATAATGAGGTGGAAGAAAGCAGCAAGGAGAAACATGAGATACAAAAGCAAATCAGATCCAGTGATTCTGGAACTTTGAGGCAGTGGGTACGCTCTAAACGAAGGGGTCTGGCAAAGAAAGCCAATAATCAAGGTGGCAATCAACCTTTCAGATGTAAGTGGCATTTAGCTCGGGGCTTGTTGGTAGAGAATGATCAGCCACTAGGTGAAACTTTAGCGGAGAGAAATCGTGTTCAGAAATTTACAAATTTGTCTGAGAATCTGTTGTCTTCTCCATCAACTAGTGAGAGGGTGGAGAATCCTTTTTATAATTCCCAAGTTAGTGACAGATCGGAGCATTCTTCTGGGAGAAAGAGAGTAGGAAGTTCGTTCTTTGGAGCCAGGATAAGTGATAACATGGAAAGGTCTCTTCCACAAATAAACCATCATGGCAATCAACTAAGCGAAGATAGCCCTTTCAGAAATGGCAGCCATACATTTGAACCTTCTAACTCTAGTAGAAATTGTGTATCTTCAGTGAACAACAAGAGAGTTGGTAATCATGGAGACCCGGATAATAATTCTGATATCCTTCCTGGTACAAGCACAGCACCATCGTTGAATACTCATGCACTTGCATCAAAAGCATTGAGAACAGTGTTGAGGAAAAAGGCATCGTCTGTTAGCTGCCAGTCATCTGTGATTAAATCCAAACCTAATATGGGTGAGAAATTTTCTGCTCGAAGGAAGAATCGAATGGTTCAAATTGGACAAGTAGATGAAGATGTAGCAGCTTGGCATTCTGAGGTTGATCAACAATATGCTTTAATGCACAATGGTACTGATGAACATCTTGGAAGAGAAGAAATAACTGAAAATACCTGTTTTGAGAGAGGTGGTGTACTTGAAGGCAAGCAAGATAGAGGATCAATAAGCTTCTCTCAAGAGGATGGAGCACCTCAATCATATGGCCATGATGAAGGAAAAAATACAGATTCTTCTGCTAGAGCTGGTGATGATCTCCTAGAAAAGGTTGATGTCCTTGAATCAGTTGAGGCGGGAGTCACGAGTTTGAGGCAATCTGCAGTTACTAAGTTCCACAAGCTGAGTAATCGTCCCAAGACCCAATCCAACTCTTTACATTCTGTTGAGGACTATAATGGAATTTTATGTGGAGGTGAAGCCCTGACAGGCCCAACTGAGCCAGGATTTGTTAATGGAGAAGAAATTTATTGTTCTGATGAAGTAGGCAATGGTATGATCGGGCAAAGTGCTCATATGGGGCCTGGACTGGATTCTGATATTGGTCACGGAAATTCTTTTCCTGAGGTTGATCCGATACCAATTCCAGGACCACCTGGTTCGTTTTTACCAAGTCCTAGGGACATGGGATCAGATGATTTTCAAGGAAACTCATCATTGACCACAAGCCGGGTTCAGTCTTCTCAAGATCAGCTTGATTTTGTAGATGGAGATTCATCAGACTCACCAATTTCTGCAACATCGACAATCTCTAACTCCACTGCTGCCAGATCTAATTTGAAGTACCAAGAATCATTATCATCTGTAGGAGTTCATGCAATTCAAGACAGGGTGAGGTCAGGCTTCTCCACTGCTAGTATGGAGGCTGTGGTTCCACTGACAGGTCCAGGAGCAGAAAAAACTTATCCTGAGGGAGAGAAATTTAAAGTCAATAAGATATCTATTGAGAAGAGACCTCTCAGTTTCAAGAATGATGGTCAACCTTGCTGCTGCCAAAGGAAGGAGAGAATTTCTCAGGATATTGCACCGAATTATCAAGAATCACAATTACTAAGGCGGCGGACAATGGCTTCGGTGACACTGCCTGCCATGGGAAAGCAAAATGTCAGACCCAACAATTTTGATGCAAGGCCTGAAATACTTCCTCTCAGTGGTTGCCCTAGTTTCGGATCTGAGAAGGTTGTGCTTCCATTGAAGGGCCCTGCTGGTTCCATTTCAGTAAAGGGATCTCCTGAAGGGACGAAGTTTGTAGGTCATGGTGATTGTGACTCTCCAAGTCCATCCACTCCTAATCCAATACTCAGGCTCATGGGGAAGAATCTAATGGTGGTCAACAAAGAGGAAGATACTGCTATGCCCCTTGGGCAGTCCCAGCAATGTGCCCAGAATAGCCAAGTAATTTCTCAGTTTCAAACGGCATCTCGAGTCTCTCCTGGCAATATGCAAAATCAGGATTGCCATTCCTTCACTCATATGCCTCCTCTAGCTCCTGTAATCTTCAATCGTAATCCTTATGATGCTGTTGGGCCATCTTTTGAAGTTAGGTTTTCGAGCAGTTATAGAAACCACACTAATCCCAGGACACCACAGACACCTGCACATGTTCCAGCAAGCCTGTTTCCTAACCAGCATATAAATGGTGGTTTTGCTGCATCTCTGGAGCCTAACATGTATGAGGATGCTTACAGTTTATCAAGTAGACATAGCAGACCCAGGATCAGACTGAATGAAACATCCCCATATAATATAGACAAAGTTTTAACAACTCTTGATCGCCCTCAAAAGACTGCAGATGGTGGTGCTTCTATCAAAGAAATCATTGTCATTGATGATGTTCCTGAAAGTGAAGCCAATGAGAGTGCTGATGTTGCAAAATATTCTGAAGGCTTAAGGACAACCCAGCTGATTTCATCTGGCATTTCAATTCCAACAGTTCCCAGTTATAACTCAAGGCATGTGAGTCCTTTCTCTGGTTATCAACCACAGGATCCTTCTCTTTTGGGTGAGTCACCTGTGATGCACAACAGTAGTTTCCATGCAATGCCCTCCAGGCTACCCAATTCCAGTCCTGTTAAGTGGAGTTGTACTCCAGAAAGTTCTGGTGTGCTCCAGCGGAGTTCCTTTATGGCTGCGTCTACCTCAAGTGGTCATCATTTGGGATCGTCACTTTATTATTCTCCAAGCTTGTAATAGTCAGGAGCTTGGCTTGAGATGGCTATTTTCACACAATCCCTCATTACCAGGTTTTTCATTAATCAACCTTGTTCTCTTATTGAGCTTCTCCTAGATTACTGATGGCTAGAGACCCTGGGGTTGAAAAATGATTTCGACGTCAAAAAACAATGAAGGTTTGTTCCAATATAGTCTACAAGAGAGTTCGGCGGCTCAGATCTTGAATAGAGTTTGTATTTATATTTAATGTACTGAAGTTGGGTAAACTTAATGCTTTTTTTTGAGGGTTCTAATGCTTAGGCAAACTTAAAAGTTGTTGCAGAGACTAGAAAAATGTATAAGCAAACCTTGAAATAATAGTTGATGACCAAACTTGGCTCAAAGCTAATGGAGTCAAGTGTTCTTATAATCAAAATTTCATAGTGCTTTCTTATATATCCTTCTCCCATTTTCTCAGAACTATGAGTTGTACCCTTTAATGACGTGGTAATTACTTGCATTTCCAAGATGAAATATTGAAGTTAGAATGGGCAGAAAAGACTAAAGAGGCAAGCATTGATCAAACTTCAAAGTTACACATAAGATAATAAACTGATCCGTTAAAGTTGATAATTACATGGTCTGCATGGGGACAGTCATGGCGGCAGGCAGCGCTTCACAAATTAACGCCTAGGCGTTGAGTCTTGTGCTATGTCATGTAACATATACATGCGGCATGCATGATTATGATTCAATAAAACTCCTCTTCTCGCAGTCTCAACCTTTTTACCACCAGTCATTGGTACAATACAAATCGCTCATCATCCATCACATTCATAATATTATTATCACTCTCTGCATGCATTTATTTAATATTGATCATTTCATGGAGTAAAAACTAAACTCTATAAGTCTTAGCTTTTTGCACTTTACACCCACATAAAATTACGCCCCAAGTCTCTTCTTTGGACCCCAACAAGAAGGTAAAAAGCCGAGGGAGGAAAAATTTCTGTAGTTTTATCTAATTAGTTTGGCATGTGAGAGAGAAAATCTTTGTTCAGAGAAAGCATGTAAGTTTGGCAGAGATATAGCATGAAATATAGCCGTTATACAGAGAAATATAAAGAGTACAATTGAGTAATAACAAAGAAGAGTTTTTGAGCCGTTTGGTTAAATAGTGTGCATACGCTCCTTCCCACCTTTAACTTTCGGGAAATGTTTTTTAAAAACAGTTTTTTGTTTCAAGTTTTTATTGTCAACTTGAGTTTTGAGATATGTAACGTGGGTTGTGCGTTTTTGCATGGTGAAAGCTGGACACCTTATTTAGTCTTTACAATGACGAATGCTCTAATTTGTG
Organism: Pistacia vera; assembly: GCF_008641045.1. Taxonomy (NCBI): domain Eukaryota; kingdom Viridiplantae; phylum Streptophyta; class Magnoliopsida; order Sapindales; family Anacardiaceae; genus Pistacia; species Pistacia vera. The sequence continues at coordinate 186,186 of NW_022196607.1, read as the reverse complement.
CAATGGTGGGCCATTCTTTGTCTCTCTTTCTTATTTCAATTTATCATCACTTTGACCATTCTTTTGCTTCTATTTTCCCTTAATTCTCCTCATTAAGATTAACATCCCCCAACGTAATATACACGTACACACACTTATCTTGTCATCATCAACTTCATCTTTCATGATTATTTTTTTTCTTCAACTTAGAGTCGGAAAATATTTACCTGATCTGTTTACTTGGTTAAATGGTGAACAGCACAAAAGGGCTAAAGTTTTTCATTTGTCTTTATAGTCATCATGTGCAGATTAGCAGCCATTAATTATTAATTAGGTTACTGATAATTAGCTGCAGCCAGATGATTGTTTTAGATGCATGAATAAGAGCATGATTAGGAAATGAATGATAGCTTGTATGTTTAAGTTGGTAACATTAGCCTATAAATTATCGTAACATCTTTCAAGAGTTGACAAAAGTTTAAATTATTTATGAAGCTCAGAATTAAATCATATTATAAATACAATGTATTTTGTCTTCCTTTTCAAAAGATGACATAAGCTAATAGTGCTCCACAGTCAACCCTTGACCAAATCTTAAACCTACCAAACTCAGCCTTTGAACAGTAGTTAGTTGTCTTGTTGGACAGTCAAACTCCACAAAACACGGTAAAATAATCATCTATTACCGTCGTCTCTGCCGCCGGCTACATCATCTTTCCAACCACACTTTTTTGGTTTGGCTGTTTGGTCAACTGGGTGGGTGAAAACAATGTTATACACTTCACTTGGGAACTTGCGTTTGTGGTTTTAGTTTGTTTGGTTCAGGGTCACTGTTTTAATTATTTTGAAAGCGAATTCTTGCTTTATTTTTTCTAACAATAAGTTTCTACCTTGAATATCTTTTGTGTGTTGTGGCTGTTGTTGTCATTGAATGCAAGGTCAAGTTTTGTTGGGGAAAGAATGAGCTTGTGTTGTGTCGGTGTGAAATTTGATGGAAATGAGAGAGATTATTTCAATGGATTCTATTGAAGATGCCCTTTTTCAAGTTTTAAGGATGTTGCTGCCGTTTTCCTGGAACTAAAGTAACAAGTTCGATTCCTTTTTTAACTTGTTTGTGTTGTTTTACTTTCAGATTTTGACCTGTAGTTGTTGTAGGTGTGCTTTTAGTTAATGGTTGTTCGACACTTCCAAGTTAAAGTCAAATAATTGAAGGATGCTAGATTTCAAATTCATAGCATACTAATCTACCATCTATGTAAATTACAGCAGAATAGGATGGGCGCAGATGCATAACTTACAATAATGCGCACAGTTGACGTGGTTTGCACTCATTGGATATCGTACATTTTACTGGTTTGATGTGTTCATGATACAGAAGTTTTTTCCGCATTCTACTGGGTAGATTTATGGAAGCCAATTAATGCCTCACTGCTCCCTCTATGAGCAATGGACCAGTCCATTAACATGGGATATTTTGATCAATGATCATTGTTCAAACAAAGAAATGAACTGTTTTTGGCACCTATGCTTTCTTGCTTTTGCTGAAAGTAGATAAGAAAATCCTGCACTGGATGATTTTATCATATGCAAGAGACAGCTGATACAGTTATTGTGATTTTAAGCAATATGAGCAAATTTATTTCATCACCAGGTTCTTAACTTAAAAAATCAGAAGCAAAAATGTGGTAATGAAGGCAAATTATAAGCAACTTGATCATTATATTTCTAGCTAAAGTGATTACATCATTAACAAAACTGAGCTTCCCTGAGTATGGGACAGATTGGACAAACATTATTATATCTTACTCCTCATTCTTACTAATTTTGCCAGTGTTTCTTGAGCTGCCAAGGTTTGGGCATGGTTATGTCCTAGCATCACTGTTCGAATACTGATACATGTTCTACAGAGCTCTTCACCACTATCAAAATGCCCACCTCTTAGCAGCAACTTTGCTCTGGTCTCAAGTAGAGTAGCCTTCAGTAATGTCACATCTTGCCACACATACTCATCCACCCTTTGATTGCCATGTCCCTTTTTCTTCCAACAGAGAGAACCATGGCACCAGTCTTGTATTTGAGATACAAATGACTTCTCCACTTCCTCTAGCACATTTGTGCACACTTTTAGGAGCTCCAATGCTGAGGTGCACCTTGAGAAAGTTGTGAAGGATCTGATTGCTAGAGGAAGAGCTATCTTTCTAATGTATAGAACCATGTCAATCGCCTTCAGCTGGACGAGTGGGGGCTCAGATTTAAATCCAAAAACAAGGAATGCCGAAGCCCAGAGATGATCAGCGTTCATTGATGGATTACCAATTTTCCTTATGCCTTGAACTGTAGCCTTTGGAGCCAATAAGCCTTCTTTTATTTTTGCAAACACTTGAGTTATAGGATGGAAATGAATCCAACATCCGGGTTGTTTTTTGGCTCTTCGTGCCAAGCCTAACTTGACTAGAAGAAAGGCCGATTCTTCTTCACTTTGGGGTGCCAAACCACAGCCAACACAACAACCAAATGTGACACTCAAGCATTTTTTCCATCTTCTAAACCGGTTTCCAGCGACAGGCAAGTTCTTAGCTGCAGCACCTAGCAAATTCACTGAAATTGGAGCTGGGCCAAACCAAGCACCAACAAGGAGCATTCTTGAGGCAAGAAAATTCCTTCTCCCATTGATTTGTTGTAAGATGACAAAGCAAAAGGATAAAACCTTCATTAGGAAAGGATTGTTTTTGCAATACTGTTCCTCGTCAATATTCATGTAAGGGGAAGTCGAACATTCTTCAATTGGAACTTGATTCACAGCTTCAAAGAGTGCTGATGGGGAGATTCCAAGTTCAGAAAGAAGCGATCCAACTACCCACAAACCAAAGCTCAACCTTCCCAGTTTCTGATCAAATTTTTGAAGGAACTCTAACTCCTCAGCTGGATAATCTTTCTTCCTTTTCCCTCTCATTAAAACCATTGCATCGGGCAAGGACAATGGAGGAAGCAGCATTATATCAAAATTCATCACCTTGGATAGCCTAGTAGTGATAATCACATGAGACCCTCCAGTGTTCCTTGGTATCAAGTCCTGTAGATCTTTCCCTTCCCACCATTCTTTCTCTGTTTCAAGATTATCGATGATCAGTAGGTAAGGCATGTCGCGAAAGAGCTCCCGTTTAACTCTCTTGAATGCTTCAAATTCTTGCTCGTCAAAGCTTCGAATTCTACCCCTTTCCTTCTCTGCATCAGCACTCACATCTAACCCCAAATTGAGTGATAGGTTCAATATGTTTTGCCTGAAGTATCGAGCTTCACCACCAACCCACAAAACCATCTTGTATCTTTGAGAATACCTGTGTGCAAATTCAAGTGCTAGCTCAGTTTTACCAGTGCCAGGAACCCCATTTATACACATCACATTGCTGGCCAAGCTCTTGTAGTTTCCACTTCTAGACTTCTTGTACTTCAATTTCTTCAGTGAATTTCTTCCCAGAGCTGGCTCAACCCAAGCTTCAAGATTTGGTTCTTTGCACTTCCCCAATTCCAAATTGATAAACCTTCCCCCTCTAGAGCTAACCGTATCACTTTCTTCATCAGCAAGGCCTTCAGATTGCCCACTAGCTTCTCCTTTGATGATTGGCATAGCATAATCTTGCTCAAGAGAATCCCCACATCCAAAGAAGGCAGTTTCAATCTCCATAATCTCCTTCTCTCTTCCAACAAAACACCTGTTTCTAGCAAATGGTAGCTCCTCGAATCCTTCTAAATCGCTCTCAGCTACACTCTTCCTTCCAAGCTTTGCTCTCAATATCCCAGCAGCTTTCGCCACACAGCTTCTCCAATTACACTCATTGGCTTCCAACTTGAACTCATGAGACTTCATCAGTCCATCAATTGCTTCTTTGCATTCTTTATCAATAGAACTGCAGTTGAGTAAACCCATAATGTCATTAGGCCCAGTGTCAAAGAAAAGTGGAATCAAGTTCTTCTTTTGAGCAAATAATCTTATCTCCTCCAAACTCAAATGATTAAGAAAGCTAGAGTTGGTGACAACCACCACACCATAAGTCACTGAACAGATAACCCTGTCAGCAATCTCATGGCTCTGACTATCCGAGTACTTAGCTCTATCAGCAACAAAGCAAGCAATTCCCTGAAGCTCAAGCTCTGACTTAAGCCACTTGCAGAACCTCACCAAATTAGGATTTTGTCCATGAAAACCAATAAACACATCACAGCTCCTAAGTTTAGCATTAGAAGCAGGAGAAACTGAACCTTTTGCAAAAGAAATTCTTGGAACTTGAAAAGAAAATGATACCCTTGGAGGAGCAGGATCTGGGACGGGAACACAAGTCATAAACTTGAGCTTTGGATCAGCAGGGTCATCAGAGTACTCATATTGGTCTGATGGGGGTGTGTAGGAGCTGCTTGGAATGTCATCAGATTGTGAACCACGGTATGAGACTGAGACTGGTGGTGAGGGATGTGAAACCGGAGTTGGGTTCTCTTGGGCCTTGGGAGTTATGGCTCTTGGTGAAATGTACGGTGACTGTAAAGCTGAAACAAATGCTGATGATGGTGGTGACACAAGAGGAGAGTTGTAGGGAGATGATTCAATTGAGCTTTTCAAATTGGGTGAAGGCAAATCTGAAGTCATAGGAGTCAAAGTAGTGTCTTTACCTGGTTTGTAACAAGAAGTTGAAGTCCTGATAGTGAGGCCAGATGGGGTTTGTTGAGGGAGCTGAGCATTAGCTGATAGTGATGTTTCTTCAGCCATGAGTATGAATGAAATTCACCACACAGTTAAAAACTTTCGAAGTATGTAGTAGATCTCACTTCTTCAAAGATAGCTCAACTTTATTATCTTCTTGTACTTTGAATGTTACCACAGACTGGAAGTTGATAAAGGCCTTTTAACATATGCATCTCATGTCTTCAAAAGAAACCATTTTTGGCTGAGGCGAAGCATAAAAACCTGAGCTTTCTTCGCTTCAAAATTTGTTGACACATTCAATTAAGTGAGAGGATGGCAGAAAGATGAATGCAACAGTGACATATTCAAACAGGAAGACCTGCATGTGATGATGTATTATCACTTGCCATTGTGGGCCTCTACTTAGTCAGAGGAATACCTGTTTTTCTTCTGCTTCTCAGATGGTGAATTTGACTAAATAGTATTAACACATGAACACATTAGACATGCCATTCATGTTAATAGCATCATAATATGTCACTTGGTGTTGTGTTAATAGAGAGGTTGCAAGATTCAATCTTTACTCTGTACCCAACGGAAAATATAGATGAATTAGATTCAAATTTAACAACTTTCAATGCATAAAACAAGATTGAATGAACTTTAATACATAACATAACTTAATTCATATGTACTTAACCAAAATGAGATCAATAATACAGGAAGTTTAGAGAGTATTTGAAAGTTTACCTGAAGCAAACAAGAAAAAGAGGCCCTCCAAGGCTGCAACTTGAGAAAACTCAAACTCTCTTTTCTCTCTCTGTCTTTGAAAAACAAGCTGTACAGAGAAGGAATCTAATGTATGGGTTGGAAGTTGGATCTGCAAGGTTTTTGAACATAAATTAGTATATAAATGCTTAAAAAGAAGGTGAAGAGGGTAAATAGTGAAGTGTAATGAATTGAATAATAAAATATGCATTGGGGTTAGGCTTAGGGTATTTCTTTTTGTTTTATGTGATGTATATATTACTCTCTCAATTCTAAATCTTACATGGGGTTCTCACTTATCACAGAAGCCAAAGATTGGTCAGAGAAAAAGGAGCATTGGGAGAGGAACCCCATAACTCAGACCTTGTTGTTTGTGGGTTGTAGTAACTGGTGTGACCCATTCAAATTGCAATAGAATATTAGAATAAACCAGTCTATTTTATTATTATTACATGGCAGCAGGGGCAGATCTCTCTCTCTCTCTCTCTCTCTCTCTCTCTGTATCTGTATCTGTATGTGTAGTTGTGTTAGTGTACATATCTGACATTATTTCAAACTATATTTGCTCTGGAAATTGGAGCACAGACCAGTCCAACAACTCACCACTCCCCACTCAACCATTTACTCATCTCATCTCCAACATTGTTACCACATTTCACCACAACTTCTCAAAGGCATCCTCTTATTCACTATTCCTACAATTTCAACCCTTTTTACTGTTATTACTCAACAGTTCAACGTTGTACACACTACACAACCAGCTAACGAGGATACACATGTATGATCGAGGGCGTGTATATATATGATATAACACGTATTTATTAACTAGTTGTATTACATCCATTGCACAAAAATTTTATCTAATGCGTAGTGCATCAAGTGAAATGCTTTTAAATAAAAAGAGTAGCAAAGGAAACAATGAGTTGGTTAGAGACCACTTACCTAGGTTAATTTACTCTTTGTGTTCAAAAGATGAAATCTAAAAACTTCTGATCCATAAGTTTATTATTGAATTACCCTATCCTTGACTTAAGGAAATAGCTAGTGTGATACACGCAGGCAAAACACCACCCCGATAGTTACACAAGGATAAAAGTACTGTGTTCTTATCATCTACACTGGTGTTTATCTACGTAAGGTTTTGGCACTAATTTTACAAGTGCTTTGACTAATTATATTTCCATGTGGGTGCTAAAAGTTTCTCTTTTAATTTATGGTAATAGGATCAAGCTGGAAGTCTGCGCTGACTCAGATAAATGTCTCAACTTGGCCCCCTTTAATCTTAAAACTTCAACTCTTTTCTTTAAAATTTGTATTGTAGATGAATGGTCCCCCTAGTAAATAATGGAGACAGTGGCTTTCAATCATTAAACTGTAGCTAAAATGAATTGGGTTGGAGTTGATTAATTGGCCTGGAATTGGCAAAAGCTACCTATACTTAATTCAATCCAAAAACACATATTCTGTCAGCCCTCCTTATTATTTGCAGTTGCTACAATAATTAATCGTCTCAGATTGTGTGCTTTATATACATATATACGAAAAGAGGGAGGTTCCCCTAGCTAGCATATACTAAAGCTGGATAACATTATTACCATCTTTTTCCTTTTAGTTTTTAATAATGTAAACTCTTTGGTGTAACTGACGTATATGTATTCATCCAATATAATCGATATAGATTGCATTACATAGAACTTCCCTTTCGAGATAAAAAAAAAAAAGACAGATCAATATAAAAACTTAACGAGAGATTAACAAATATTTGTAAGTGGAAGATGACAACGATGAGAATGCTTAATTATTTGAATAAAAGTGATAAAGCCATGTTATTAAATCAGAAGATTACAAATATGAAAGCTAGCTGGGCTTAAAGATAGATTAGAGAGGTTTATCTTGAACCGTTGCATGTGGGTGTCTTGATTTTTCAATCATGTTCACAAGTGGCCATAATAATACTTCAATAAAGATTAAAGATTAAGCATTAACCGGCAAGTGTATGAGAAGCTGACAAATACTACTTCCATCATCCATCATTTAAAACTATATATTATGTATATAATGAACTACAAACGCACAGCAAAAATTGACTACTGAAATGTGGTGATAAGAGAGACATGGGAACTTGAAACTTGAGATATTATTGTTTGATATATAGTGGAGTAGTAATTGTGTTGGTATTGTACAAATGTCATATGCATCTTTCAATACAACAAACCCCCATTAAAGTGTAGCCATTTTATTGAGTCTCGAATGTCGATGTAGGCAGCATATATCCATATTATTAGAGCCGTCTGTCTTTAAAGTTGTATACATAATGCACTACCTACTTGTTTGCTTCTTGTAAAGCCATCCACTAAGTTTATATTTAAGTTTATCAGTCAACATCTAGTTTCTTATTTTCTTATTTCTTTCAACTTTGCAAGCCACCCTCATCTTAATTGACCTATAGCTCCATTACTTAAAAGGGAAGAAGAATAAGCATAAAGAAGGCAATTTGAATTGTTCTCAAGACATAGCTTAATCAAGAGGCAATGCAATATTGGTTTAATTTGTTGGGGTTCCTACTGTGTACATAGTGAATAGAGATTACTTCGCCTATTAAGATTAATTAATTGTGATGTTGATACAGTATATCCTCGAGAGAGACACTAGCGTAGCAATTCACTATCAATATCCTTCACTTAATTAAACTTAAGACCATGCGCCTATCTACACTATCTCCAATTCATTCTAATAATTTAGGTTACTCACAGATAGAGATGATGGTGGGCCGTGCCTAAAAATTATTAATTTTATTTTTTTTCGTGTTGTGTCGGCCCATGGGCTTTTTTTAAGGCCCACAGCACGACCCGCATATTTTCATGTCATGTCGTGCTGTGCTTTTTTTGTGTGTCATGCCATGCCGTGGGCTGACACGGTCCATCGCTGGCTCTACTCATAGATGAGTTATTAATTTTATGTTATTATAATTATTAGTTATATTTGTGATTAACAAAATTCAAGACTTTGGCTATAAATGGTTATAGCAACCAAAGAATTGGCTTCATTCATAGTTGGCATATATAAATATAAAGGTTAATTTGTTAAATGTGATTCATTCTACCAAAATAGAAAAACAAATTGTAAATTTAGACTTCAATATATACAACCACACAATTAGATTTATTAACAAAACCTTAGCTTAATTTAGATGTATTTGTACATGTTATTAGTTGTACGCTTGCCTTTTTTTCATTTATGAAATACTAATCTTCAAACCCACTATGAATTTCATCATTGGGATTATTATTTTACCTTTTTTAAACACTTAAATTCACCGTCACTAACCACGTCACCTAATAGTTTAAACGATTCAATTAGATAAAAATAGAGTACTAAAAGTTTAAATGGTTTAGTTAGGTAAAGATATAGTACTAATATCGCATGGATTGAGATCAAGTAATAGAAATACAAAGACAGATAGATATCTTCTTCGTACAAGATTTAGATTAGGCCCAGATAAGTCTAACAGAATATGAGTTCATAGAACAAATCCATTGGATCTATAGTTTTTCAAACTTTTAAAATTGGAAATAAGTAACATATCGTATGAATCAATAATTTACCATATAGGTTTATATATATATAAAGTTGAATACTCATGCGGGTTATTCGTCATGTGACACATTTTTTAAATTCATAGAATTGTTCCATTTTGACACATAAGATTTGTGATTATCATGTGGTTAAATTTTATTAGTGATGATGTAGAGAGATATTAATTGCTGCATTGGTCTTCCAAATCTAAAAGTAAAAGCATACCTATTTGAGTGACACGTATGACACTTTTTTTTTTTTTTTTTTTTTTTAGCTCTAGAATTGCTTTATTTTAGAGCTCTAGAATTGCTCTCTTTTGCCACATTGGATGTATGGTTTAATGAGATATTTTTAGCTCTAAGATTCATGAATACCCATGCTGGTTATTCGCCATGAATACCCATACAGGTTGTTCGTTATGTGGCACATTTTGGAAGCTCTAGAATTGCTCCATTTTGACACATGGGATTGACAAGCCAATCAAATTGCTCTATCTTGACACGTTGGATTAATTAAAAAAAAAGAATATGTAATAATAATAATAATAATAATAATACAGGTACATTGCATTAGCATTCTAAAGGTCTAACCATAATGACACCTTGGATTTGTGATTGTCATGTGATTGAATTTTATTAGTGATGATGTGGACAATATTAATTACTGCATTGGTATTCCAAAGTCTAAATAAATAGATATAAAGATTGGATTACATAAGTGCATTGCATTGGTTATATTAATAATTAATAATAATACTAATTATATAGGCGCATTGCATTAACATTCTAAAGGTCTAACCATAATGATACCTTAGATTTGTGATTGCCATGTAGTTGAATTTTATCAGTGATGATGTAGACAATATTAATTGCTACATTGGTATTCCAAAATCTAAATAAATAGATATAAAAATTGGATTAGATAGGTACATTGCATTGGTAGTAAAAGCATACCTATTTATTAATAATTATATAGGTGCATTGTATTGACATTGCAAACATTTCTTCGTATTCAATTCGTATTTAATTGTGTTGACATTCGAAAGGTCTAAATAAGAGGTTATAAAATGAGCGTATGTTCAGTTGTGTATTATCGCAATATGTTAGTTGGTGTCAACAATACGTCTAGTCTTTTGTTAATTGTTTATGGGTCATGTTAGTTTGTGTCAATAATACATCTGGTCTTTTGTTAATTGTTTATGAGTCATGTTAGTTTGTGTCAATAATACGTCTGTTCTTCATGATTTTGTTAATCGATGATTTTTTATTTATTTATGTTTTGGTTGTTGTTTACAGGTCAAAGATTCATGAATTGACATGGAATAAAGGAAGGATATCCGATTGACATTGTCAAATGAGTTGTTATTTTGATTCGTTCTTCTGAATCGTAAGTATATATTCTAACTATTTTAATACGAAATTATAAGTATATCTCATAACTATTTTAACGGTTATTATTTGGTTGAATGATTGTTTTTGTTTGGTCAATCTATTTGAATGATTAATTGTGTTAGTCCTGCCGAATGGTAAGTGTATTCCTTAACAATTTTAATATAAAGATTGATTAAAGTTTGTTATGTTTGTTTTCAAGGAAATGTTCATGTACTTTACTAAGATCAAATCGCGGATGATCCTATTATCAACCGAAATGTGAGTATGTGTCAAATCTATATTAGTAGAAACAATTCATTTGTGTTGAATATGTTTTCTATAAAAACATTCGTATATTTTAATTTTTTATATGAATGATTAATTGTTTATGTCCTGCTGATGTGCGAGTATATATGTTAAATGAATTAATTTTGGCTGATTCCGTTTTCCAATTAATAGGTGTTATTTGAAATATTTCTTATCTGTCATAATATGATAATCCCTTAAATTTGGGTCAAGTAAACCATTCATTTTATCATCACACGTATTTCGATTTCCATTGAACAATCAATAGTTAATTGACCATAACTTGCTCAATAAAAATCCAATTGATAGGATGATTAAATCTTTAGAAACTAGGCAGACATTGCTTTAATTTGATATATTATACGCTTAATTTGGATAACTATAACCCTACTGCTGAACCATTCTTTTTATCATCACACACATTTCGGTTTCCCCTGTTTCTCAATTTTCACTAAACAGTCAGTAGTAAATTAGCTTTAACTTGCTCAATTAAAATCCAATTGATGAGCGTTTTGAATATTTGAAAACTAGGCATATAGGGCTTTAATTTGATATATTATACTCTTAATTTAGATAAATGTAGCCTCACTACCGAACAATTCCTTTTATCATCACACACATTTTGACTTCCATTGAACAATTAGTAGTAAATTGACTATAACATGTTCAATAAAACTCCAATTGATGAGAGGTTTGAATTTTTAGAAACTAGACAGACAGGGCTTTAAATTGATATATTATACACTTAATTTGAATAACTTTAGCCCCACTTCCAAACCATTCCTTTTATCATCACACACATTTTGGTTTCCTCTGTTTCTCAATTTCCACTTAACAATCAATAGTAAATTGGTCATAACTTATTCAATAAAAATCCAATTAATTAGTGGTTTGAATCTTTGAAAACTAAACAGATAGGCTTTAACTTTATATATTATATGCTTAATTTGGCTAACTATAGACTTGTGGCTGAATCATTCCTTTTATCATCACACATATTTTAGTTTTCACTGAACAGTCAGTGGTTAATTGACCATAACTTGCCCAATAAAACTTCAATTGATATGTAGTTTAAATATTTAGAAACTAGACATATAGGGCTTTAATTTGGTATATTATATGCTTAATTTAGATAACTGTAGCCCTACTTCCGATCTATTCCTTTCATCATTACATACATTTTGACTTTCACTGAACAATTAGTAGTAAATTGACCATAACTTGCTCAATAAAACTCCAATTGATGAGAGGTTTGAATATTTAGAAACTAGACAGATAGTTCTTAATTTTATTATACGCTTATTTGGATAAATGTAGCCCCACTTTCAAACCATTTCTTTTATCATCACACACATTTTGGTTTCCCCTGTTTCTTGATTTTCACTGAACAATCAGTAGTAAATTGGCCATAACTTGCTCAATAAAAATCCAATTAATGAGCGGTTTTAATCTTTGGAAACTAGAAAGATGGAGCTTTAATTTCATATATTAAACGATGAATTTGAATAACAATAGACCTGCGGCTGAACCATTCATTTTATCATCACACACATAAAACCAATTCATTTTATCATCACACACATAAAATCAATTCAATTTTAGTGATGACAAAGAAAAATGAATATTGATATGCAGACTTAGTTATATTTGTTATATCTCTTTTTGTTGATATTTTTTTATGTTACATAAATATATCGAAAACAGGTTGTTGTTGAATATAACAAATTTTATTTGTATCACAAATAGCATCTGATGTTTGTTGTCGAGTCATATAGCTTTAGTAAACCTTTTATAATATGCCGAACTGTTATTATTATCCCTAAAGGAAAACAAATATTGATATGTAGTTTTAATTTTAATTGTTCTATCTCTTTTTTGTTGATATTTTTTTATGTTACATATATCATGAAAAAAGTTTTTGCTGAATATAACTAATTTTATTTATTTAATAAATATCAACTGATGTTTGATGCTGAATCATGTAACTTTAGTAAACCATTCATTTTATCATGACACACATTTAGGTTTCCACTGAACAATCAGTAGTAAATTGACCATAATTTGCTCAATTAAACTCAAATTGATGAGAAGTTTGAATCTTTAGAAACTAGACAGACAAGGCTTTAATTTGATATATTATACGCTTAATTTAGATAACTGTAGCCCCACTGTCGAATAATTCATTTTATCATCACATATATTTCGGTTCTCACTTAACAGTCAATAGTAAATTGACCATAATTTTCTCAATAAAAATCTAATTGATGAGAGGATTGAATCTTTACAAATCAGACAGACAATGCTTTAATTTAATATATTATACGTTTAAGTTGGATAACCATAACCCCACTGCCGAACCATTCTTTTCATCATTACACACATATTGACTTCCACTGAACAGTCAGTAGTAAATTGACCATAACTTACTCAATAAAAATTCAATTGATGAGAGATTTGAATCTTTAGAAACTAGACAGATATGACTTTAAATTGATATATTATACGCTTAATTTGGATAACTTTAGCCCTACTGTTGAACCATTCTTTTTATCATCGTACACATTTTGGTTTTCCCTGTTTCTCGATTTTTACTAAACAGTTAGTAGTAAATTAGCCTTAACTTACTCAATAAAAATCCAATTGATGAGCGGTTTGATATTTGAAAACTAGAAAGATAGGGTTTTAATTTGATATATTACACGATGAATTAGGATAACTATAGACCTATTTTTGAACAATTCTTTTTATCATCACACACATAAAACAAATTCAATTTTAGTGATGACAAAGGAAAACAAATATTGATATGTAGTTTTAATTGTATTTGTTCTATCTCTTTTTGTTGATTTTTGGATTGATTTTGTTGTTTTATTTTTGGGTTTTACAATTATGTCTTTCTTTAGGTTTAGGATGCTATCATCAAATGTTTTTTTTTTTTGCTATAGGTGGTGGTCAATTCTAATTGCAGCAAATAGATTTGTGTCACAAGACCTTTATCTTCGTGGCTTCTTTAATACTTCAATTAAGTTGTCTTCAAATTATACTGTTGGAGTTATTGTCGCTTTCTATGTGAGTTCTCTTCTCAACATTCTTAATTTTTTTTTAATTCTAAAATAATAATAACAAAAATAATTCATTTTCTCTTTTCAACTATCAAAATCAGTTTTTTCCTTTGACTCTACAAGTCTATTACTTAAAAGTTCACATCTTTCAACAAGGTTTTTTTTTCTTTGATTGATTTATAGACTAATCAATAATAACCAGTGGGTTATCCTATAAATTTTTTTGCTTTTCTTGACATAGTTTTAAACTTTGGTTGCAGATTTCAAATGGTGACATATTTGAGAAGAACCATGATGATGTAAACTTTGAGTTCAATTTGTGGATATTTTATTTATTGATTTTTTAATTATCAATTCAATATAAAGTGAACTTCAATATAGAAAATATATATTTAAAAGACAAAAAAACCAATAATAATGTAAAAAAAAAAAAAATATAATAAACATATCCTCGCAACGCAACTTGAAAATGAATATAAGTTACAGAAATTGCAGAAGGCCAATATAAATTTTAAGTTTAAATAGTTGAACTTGATAATATTTAGGTGATCTTAAATATCATATACGATTCATTAGAAAATACTGACATCGAATATCAAAGACATGTTTGCAAAAATAATATCAATTGTGCAAAGTGATGTTCCTGAAAATATAATTAAACCATATGATATTTAGGTAATCTTTTCAAGTTCGATACATGATTTAATGACATCTATTTATAATTGATATTAATAATTATACAAATACAATTATTAATTTTATCTTAACATAAGTTTGTATATATATCAAATTTATATTTACTTCAAAGTTTGTATAATTTAATAATTATTATGTCTTAATCTAATTAGTTTATTTTGTTAAAATAAATTTGTTTACAATCTATTTTAAAAATATTGAATAAAAATGCTGCGTAATGCATAGTCTACGGATAGTAATTAAATATAAGTGCATATATGCAAATATCAAGACTCATTCAATATTAAAGGGTATTGCGATTTGGGGATGACAATAAACTAATGTGAAATTTTACACAAAAAAAAAAAAAAAAGAATATGTCATGTTTTGTCTGAGTTTAAGGATGATTCTTTCTACGGCAGACCCATTGACTCAAAGCCACAACTCAGTTAACAAGAAGTGAACAAGGTCCAATTCATTGGGGATAGGTAGGTTGGGGTAATCTTGTCATTTCACGAAAAGCCAATCTTGTCACACTGATGTTTCCTAGATCAGATGGCCAGCAATCCCCACTTGTGTGTGTGTGGGCCATCTTCTCCATGTGGCCATTCATGTATCACCCCACGTTCATTCTTTGATTTTTTTTTATTTCTTTTTTCTCAACGAATTAAATCATAATAATAATTCATGGCTATAAAACTCCAATTTCAACCATAGTTTAGGGTTTCCAATTCCTTCGATTTTTGCTTTTCATGGACCAATATAAAAGGTACGCCCCATTTGTTTTGTGTATTGTTTGTGAGAATTCAATTTTTTCATTTCAATTGAATATAAAGTTTGAAACTTTTTTTTTTTTAATTTAAATGAATTTAATGTTTTCAACCTTTCAAGAATTTTTGTAGTAATTTGAATTCTTTTATGTTGCTTTGTCGTTCAATTGTTGAATAGAATAAAATTATGTAGAATTGGATTGAATTTGATCAAAAATAGATGATTCAAGAAACAGTGGATTGCTTTGGTTGATTTTTTTTCAGATTTTGGTAATTTGGACCATGATACTGCTGGAATGATAGTTGATGTTCTTGATCTTGATCTCACTGGATCTTTTGAAGAATTCAAGGGATATTAGCCATGGATTTGGAGAGTGAATGTTCAGCTCTTGAATCTGTAGAAGATAATGAGGTTGTGGTAACTCAAGGAACTGTATCTCGTGTTGATGATGACTCTGTTAAGAATAATGGATCTTGCTCAAATGAGATTAACAAGTTGGATGGTAGTGGAAGTCATGATGCTAATAATATAGAGCTAGTTGGTAACCATGAAAAGGATGTTGACAGTGTGCAACCGTGGGATTCACCTTCATTGGCAATGAAATCCCCAGCTGGAGTTTCACCTCCAATGACGAAAGGGTATGGACTTAGGAAATGGAGGCGAAAGAAGAGGGATGTTGTTAAGGATGCTGGAACCAGCGTGGATAGTAGTAAAGTTTTGAAGCGGGGTTTGTCTGGTTCTGGAAATCCAACTAAACCAGTACATATGTCATCGGCAGAGGCCAGGCAGAATAGTGAGGGTTCTGTTGGATCTGTAACTGTGATGAAAAATGTGGGTAGTCTTGATGCCTTTGCAACACGTGGCTCTAGTTTAGATTCTAGGTTTGCGGTTGGATCTGCTTTTATGGCTGGTACAGATTCTGAGAACAGTGAGGACCGAAGTAGCAAGTCTTCTACAGCAGCCAGTGCTCCAAAGATGAGATATGAATCACCTGCTATATCGGGTTATGCAAGGGAGAAGAAATGGATGAAGAATTTGAGCACAAAGGGTGTGAGTAATTCTACTCAACGGGTTCAACAAGGAAAGAGTTGGGCTGAAAGCAGTAAGAAGCCTAGAGGAGAAAAGGTCAAAATCGAGAAAGAAAACTCTCATTCCAGCATGGAATCTGACTCGAGAAGCTCAAACTTTGTCTTTATGCAGGGTACCTTTTCTGTGACTAGTAACGGAAAGCAGAGTGGAAGGTCAATGCATTATGATGGGGAAAATAGTGATGACGCTCATGAACAAGGTGAAGAAGTTCAAACTGGTTTCACCAAGGAGAATGTCGGAGAAGCTGAAGATCTTTTGCAAGATGATTTAGCTGCAGACTTGTCTTGGGATGCTAAGGGAGAGAAAAGTGAGAACCGCCGTCTCTCAACAGATGAGGATCCCTTGGTTGAGTCTATCCTTACCCTTCAGTCTGTGCAGGAAGCCCTTGAAAAAGGTGGGTGTACCTTCTTTCTTTCACTTTTTTTTTTTTTTTTTTTTTTCATAAACTGTAGTTATAATGGGTATTTGCATGTGTATCTCCGGAATGTACTATTTTAGTTTTTTGCTTCTTTTCAATCATACGATGTCTCCTTATTATCTAATATCTTAGTTCATTCGGTTTTTATTTTGTCCGCGAAGATATAATTATGAATTTCATTGATCTGAAAATTAATATTACTTTCACCTTCTTGTTGAAAAGGAAAACATGGAAATCATCGTTTTTTGTTTGTAGAAATGTCAAATTCGAACTATAGTTTAAGTTTTCGCCCTTTTTGTATCTTCTCTCAAGATACGGAATTTTATCTTGCTTGATTTGGTAGAATAACCAAATGTATATCAATTGGTTTAGAGATATGGAATTTTATTTTGCTTGATTGTCAAGTTAACCATGTAAGGGAATCTATTTGGTTTAATATGTGGATTCGAGAACATGTGTCTATAATAACCACAAAAAGGAATTTCTCAATAAGCAATATATTATTTGATTTCACGTAGTCTCATTTGTTAATATTCTTGTTGTAAGGAGGATTTATAGAGGACCAAATCAACTTAAAAAGGAACCTTAGTAAATAAAATTTCAACATGGAGATTCTTTTTCACTTAAATTTACCGAATATGGCCAGTTAGCCGGGTATTAAATTTAAGTGACATGTGCTGATCTTGTAGTCGATTTGCTTAAGTTTAATTTCCTGAAACTAACTGGAGAATTTAAGGCTGAAGATCTAAGTTGTGGCTTGTTTTATGCTTAATTACTTGTGTCTGTTCTCTGCATAAATTTTTATATGAATGTCAACATGGATACGATTATTTATCAACTCAAATGGTGCTATGTACACTAATGCAGAGGTTCAGAAGTTTGGGGAGATTGGGAAGGATGCCACATCACTGCATAACAAATCATTTAAGGGTAGCAGCAAACCTGCGGATTCCACTTTTACAGATCCAGAAATCCATGGACCTAATTCTTCCGCTCAATTGGGTTCTGAAAATATTAGAGAAAGTGCTACAAGTTCGTTCGAAATGCAGGTATTAAGCTTAACACAGAAGGTTGAATATTTAGAAAGAAAACTGGAAGAGGCAAGGGCTATGCTGGAGGTGAAAGATGCGAGGGTTGCTGAACTAGAAACCACTGTAAACAGTAGCAAGCCACTAAAGGAAGAGTCAGGGAGCACTATTGATTTGCAGCCAGAAAAATGTAGAGAGATGGAGACTGAACTTGAAGGTCTCTTTCGGCAAAAAATTGAGGCCGAAATTGAGTATCTGGCACTAACAAGGACTATAGAGAAGGTGAAAATTGCTGCAGGTGATCCCATTACACTCTTTGAAGAGCAAGAAACTTTAGTCGAGGAGCAAACACAGATGCTAAACAAGCTTGGAGAAGCTGAAAGCAAGGCAGCAGTACTGAAGAAACAAGCGGAAAAGTTGGAAAAACATTGTGGAGATATTTTGGGGACTGATGCAGTTTTGAAGATGCAGAAGGGAATATTTAAGGTTACTTCTTGTTTTCTCATACAGTTTATATTGCTGGTCTTAGTATTTTGGCTGTTTCTCTCAGAGTTGTCACCCCATCCTGGGGTGGTTGTACCCACCTAAGCTTCGAGATGGGTCCTTTTTGTGTAATTGCAACATTTTAGGCCAAGATTTGAATATTAGATTTCATTGTTGTTATATAGAACCGTTTTGTTCCTTTTCATGAGGGCATTGCTGAGGGAAGGAGGTGCGGTAATTTTTACCATTTTTTTTTTAAATGTTCCCTCTGTAGTTAATTGATTTTAATTGTTTCTTTTAGTTTTCACTTAATGTACAAATATATATAGTCAGTGTTCTATGGTTATGCGGATTTAAAGATATAATAAGCATTGGTCTCCATTTGCAGGCTTCTGCATGTATATAAGCAGATGATAAGTGTATATATTACTGTGTTTTTGAAAGTTGAAATTAAGTGCCTGTACGTGCTCTTGAAAGTTGAAATTTGAAGCCTATGTATCATTTAGCTCTGTTTTCGATGGTGGAAACTCCATTCAGTCTATTATAGGGATCTTTGGAAAAGCAAATATGGGGTCACAAAGTTGCATCACTTTGGCCAAAAAGTCATCAACTAACAACTTCCCATTTATCTTAGATGACTGTTAACTGACTTTTATCTGCATATTCACTGTCCATAATTGAACCAAAAGCTTTGCAGTTCAAACGTATAAAAACAATTAATCAGAAACCTGTAAAGAAGAGCATGCTATAGCTTGTGCCTATGGCACTGGTTTAGCCATCAAAATGGTGACTAAAATTGGATCATAAACCATGTGCTGCTTAATAATGCCTGTTATATTTGGCATCAATTATGCACAAGCACTTCACACCACAGAAAGTGCACATGGCTGATATCTCAATTATTGATCCTTATTCTGGAAAAAGAAGGCCTTCGTGTTTCATAAACCCTTACTGATAATCAAAACAGAAACAAACTCTGCCTCTTTTCATGGTCATGGAGCACTCAATGAAAACAAAGTTTACTATGCCTGTATCACAAGGAAAATCACAACACGAGAGTATAATAATAAATAGAGATCTGTAGCATTGACTCTTAATATTGTATAATAACACAACAATATTAATGCATTTGGATTTTATCTAAACATTGAAATTAAGTATGTTAAGCGTGGTCAGATGAAAACAGTAGTAGAGCAATTGACCATAAAGAAAGCCATCGTGTTACGATATATCTTATACAAGTCTTTAAATGCAGCAAGTTAACACAGAAATTTAAAAGATGATCACAATAGTGTACTATTTTGGAGAGTTAAGAACATGGCGTGAGAAAGGTGTTAATGTGATTAAAGTCAATGATCTCGTATGCGAGATGTTGCTTTCATTTGGTCACGAGAATCTGTCAAGAAAACAGGTGAGTTAGCTCTTCCTTTTTTCTCATAAGCTAACACAAAAGGTATCGGCACCACATAGATACAAAACCATCTTCATTTTTGGTTTTAAAATGTGCTTTGAAGCATCCATGAGAAGCTTAATCTACACCAAAGTTAATAAGCATTAATTGAATAGATACCCTTTTGACCCTGCAAGTTTTTCCACAATGACTTGGTCTCAAATCAAGTGGGGTATTAAGAATATTGAATAACCTAGCTAACCACTAAACATTGACAAGAAACTACTTCTTGTAAACAATATTGTCTCCAATGTAATTGTTCTTCACAACATAAAATAATAAGAAACTTGGAAGATTATAATCCTACATCTTAATCAAATAAAGACCCTTTCAAGATGATTAAACCCTCCAAACGAGTGAAAGCTTCAATTGACTTACATACATGTTTCCCTCAAGGGACGTTTTTGTGCAACATCAATGAAATATTTAAGAAAAACAAAAAAAGTTGCTCTTAAAAGTGGATGAATGCTTGTTGACTTTTGATATCCTAGGCCACTCTCTTCTGTCTATGTTGTCACCTCCACTGCTTAGTGGTGTTACAATTGACCTCATATCCCAATAATTTAATCATATTTATAATATAGTATGACAAAGTTAAAAGTAAAGTTGCTCTTGAATAGTCAATCATAAAACCAAATGTAATTGGATTATCATGCTTTACATGAAGAAAATTTAACACTAAAAGACAAGGTCTCAGGGACCCCACTAGAGAAAGCATAACTAAGAAAGATTCAAAGCTAGACCAACCGATAAAACTATAAGAAACCAGTTTAAAGTCAATCAATCTACTGACCTAGAACCTTCACAGACTGATCAAAATTTCTCATTTTGTGTTGAGACCTAGCTAATTATGCAGCTTCTGTTTCACCGCCATAAATCTGAAAATACTCAGGTGGTGTATCGTTAAGATCGAAATCAAGAACTAGCCTATTGCGAGTTGTCTGAGTCACTTCACCGGCTGATGTTGTCACTTGACTCGAGCTCGAAAATGCTTCAGCTGGGCCAGTCCAGTGGCACCTTTTGTGTCCTCCAAGTGCCTGACCAGTTTGGAATATCTTGCTGCATATGTTGCATTGATGCTCAGTGTCACCACCACTTGTTTGCTGCTCATTCTCCACACCATTATTGTTACAATTCCCATCCTCAGTAGCTGAGACCGCATTGGACGTTGACGATTCTTTCGCAATGATATTGTTCTTGTTCTTGTTGTGGCTTGCTACGTGGCCTCCTAGAGCTTGATGTTTACCGAAAACCTTTTCACATATTGGGCAAGAATAGGTTTGAGGAGCCATTACTGTTATTGGCTCTTCATTCACGCAATCCATATCATCAAATTCAGTGAGTCTCCTCTTCTTCTTCTTCAACTGTTTTGTCTTCCTCGACAACTCCATCTCACTGTCCTCCTCATTATCGTTCTCAACCCAAGTCTCCTCCGAATTACACCTCTTATTCTTCTTCCCAAGCTCAGCTTCCAACACAGTCTTCAAAATTTCAGTCTTTTTATTAACTCCATCTTCCTTGATCTTCAACACGCCATAACCAGAACCAAGCTGCTTATTGGATCGATGTTCAGCTAGCAGCAAGAGATCATTGACAGCTTGTTGCATGGCTTCAGCATCATCATCATCATCATCATCATCATCCGAAACAGAAGTAGAGAGACGAGGTTCAGATGATAACCTGTGCCCTCTTTTGGCCCTTAATGTCCAGGTCTTCAAAGACTTCACCAAGTCCGTAGCGGATCCAGCAGCGCCGTCATAAGACTCATCATGATGATCAATATTCCGGTGGACATTCTCGTTATCACCATTATCATTAGCTGGCTGTGGAGGTTGAATCCCTCTCCATTCTCTCTCGGGATGCTTCCTCATGTGACCATACAAAGACTTCAAAGATATGAAAGACTGTCGACACACATAACAATTCAATCCTCCGCCACTCTCCTCTTGATGATCAACCCTCACAGGAGCCGCAACTTTCTTGGCAATCGTCAGCTTCGGTTGATTCTTTTTCTTAAGACAAGCTCGCTTGTGACCTCCCAAAGCCTTCCCGGAATTAAACTGCTTACCGCACTCGCTACAAGTTCTAAGAAAATCTTTAGGTAAAAGAGCAGAATCAAAACCGTAATCTATCTTATCTTCTTCCATATTCTCAGGCTTGACGATCTTGAGCATCAAAGATAGGTCATCTCCAGCAACAGCAACCTCCTCCTTGTTCGTAGCTGAAACTGGTTCATCTTTCAAACTCATCTCAACAACTTCTTGATGATCTTGGGTTTCTTGAGGTTGAGCCATGAGTGAGATCAGTGTGTTTTAAGTATATGCAACGACAGTGACGTGAACAAACAAAACAACCTAAGAACTAGCGAGAAACAAAGAGTTTTTTACTGACCCACTAAAGAGTCAGGTTTTTTTTTTATTATTATTTTATTTGTATATATATATTACTTGGCTCAGAAGAAATTAACTAGGAAGAAGAAAAGAAACCTAGCTCGATTTTCTTTGAAAAAAATAATGAAAAATAAAATTCTGAAAATCAAGAACTCAAACTAGGGAAGAATTTAAGAAGAAGAAGATGAAGAGAGTGAAGTAGTGAGTGAGTCACGTTCTAAGGCTCTTTGCCTCTCATTGCGGTTTCATTAATTAATATTCACAGAATATAATTTTTAATTAATTAAATTATATACTAAAATAAATGAATAAAAACCCTAATTGAAGTAGGGTTTTTATATCTCCTAATGCTTTTTGACTTCTTAGGAGTGGAGGTGTGATTAGGATTCCCGATAATCACTCAATTAGCAAAATTAATAATTGGATTTTTAATATGTTAATTACATTCCTAAAATAAATAAATAAAATTAATTTCTTAATATTCGATTAGGATTCTCTGTTTGGATAACAATATATGGTAACTTGTGGGAGTATGCATTTAAATTCTATTCATACTTATCTCAATTCTCTCATTGCTATCCTTAAAACTTTTCTAATTAATGATAATCTTTTTAATTAAATTAAATAACTTGAATTTCCAAATTTTTTAAATGTCTTCTTCACAATTTAATTAGTAGTAATAAGTCTTAATAATAGTAAATCATACCCATTTCACACTTGAAGTTGAAGGAAGCTAACTATGTGATTGATTGATATAATATTCCACACTCAATGCTAAAACCATAATATATTAATAAAGCTAAGAATATGTAACTTGTCAAAATAAAATTCCTTCATTTCTAGTGATTAATTAAAGAGAGGCCCTCATAAATGTATAGTGTGTGGTTAATTGGAATTTACAATGTATGTGAATCGTGGAGTCAGAAGTCTTTTAAGTATTGGATCATTCTTGTTGACTACAAGTATATGAATTAATAATATAATATGCATGAAATTTTGGCAACAACAAATTTCTAATAAATAGGGCACCACATTCCAAGTCTTCTTCAACTCACAATTTTGACCAACACCCTTATGAACCATTAACTACAAATGGGTACTCTAATTTGATGTAATACGAAAATGGGTTGGTGGGGTTTTTAACACCAATTAAATTGATGGCATGACCTTGAAATATTTTGTTGTATTCATATCGGAAATTGGCATCTTGCTACCACAATTTTAGGAATGTTCATTGCACAAAGTTATGGAAATTTTCACATATCACGGCTGCTTCTTGGAGATCCTCCCAATTTTCTTCTTTATGGCAAGATTTGGAGTGGGATCTGATTTGATATCATTTAAGAGTGATATTAGCCTAATTATTCTAAACATCATAACTCTTAACTATAATCTCTATTATTTCATATTATACTTATTACATCAATTCAAAATTTACAATTTAATGTTTATGATAATATATAAATATACATCTCTCCTATTCCAATTCCAATTCCAATGTATCATAAAATCTTCTAAAAATGTTATATGCTCTCTGGAAAAATCCTTACACTCAAGGTGGTTTAAGACTTAATTATCTCTCGGGGTGATCAAGGTTAATACAATGGAATTTTTTATAGGTCATTTTATCCAAGTCTCTCGTTAGAATTACAAAGCATCGAAGGATTCATGGCGCAATGGTAGCGTGTCTGACTCCGGATCAGAAGGTTGCATGTTAGATTCATGTCGTGCTCAGTCCCTTTCAACGGGGATCCCACATTTTGTTTTATCACTTTATCGTCTTTTTGTTTGATTACATCCCCACATCACCTAAAACATTAAGGAAAATGAAGCTCAAAAGCATTAAACACCCACATGTAGAACAGTTTTACAAAAGGTGAGAAACTAGATTAGTAACGAGCACAATGAAAGCCAAAGGTCACATGATATGTTACAGAGCTGTCCCCCATCTGACTCTCAAAACTACCTCAGTTTTTGCAAATGGGGCATATTGTTTTGTCAGGTCATCTTTTGTTAAGGAAATTAATAGAACAGATTAGGAATACAATTGCAATAACAGCGACACAACAACAACAACAATAAAAACTAGCCTAGGAGAAAATTCTACGCCTAACCGATGACAGCTTTCCTAATGACTAATTATTTAGACACACTATTGAACTGTTGAATCGTAAGACAACTTGTATTCCAACATCTCTGTCTTGTATCTCTCCTTATCCTTCTGTCCTTTCTCCTGATAAACCTGCATCAGCGTATGAGAATTCCGAATTATGGTCAAACCTTCATGTTATTCATTTAGTTTTATTCACGACAAATAATCAGCCGCATATGATTGAAACAAATGTCATCAACTCCTCTTGTTTGCAGCTATCTTGCGGTGAAAGATAGAAAGGTAGTAGTTTGTAAATTAAGAAATTTAAAGAAAATTACAAATAATTCCCTAGTTAACCGACAGTATCCCAATAGCTACAATCCGCTTGCTCTCCAGAAACTCTTTCAATGAAAAACAGTAATTTGTAAATTTATTATATATGAAGCTAAGTGTATGATTTTCATCACTAGTCATCGCCGAGTAGTTAGAAACATTGATGTTGCTAAAACTGTCCATGAAAAGCATACTAGTAAAAAAATAAACAGAGGCTATGTAGCAAAAAACATGTTACAAGATTGTACCTAAATTGTGCTCAAGATTCAAATCCACAACCAAAATCTGTAAATGCCAATGCAACCACATAGACAGCAAGAAAACCTTTGATGCAGTGTGAAATGTCCATGGAAAACTTTTTTTCTCAAAAATTGTTCACGCATAGCATGAATCAATGAATATCCATCTCTTATATAAAGTAATACTCAAGTAAAATCCATGTTGAAAACCACAAATCACCAAAGATAAATCAAAAACTAAGAATCAGTGTATATACCTGCTTTTCAGCCTCTGTAAGATTGCTCCAAAGGATCCCTATCTTCTTGCTGATGGCTTTCTCCTGCCCATGATAGTGAGGCTTTAGGCGGGCATAGTGCTCAGCAAAGAAGAAATTATAACCGCTACGATTTGACTTGGGTCGAGATGGATCTCGTAAAGCCAACCGAGATCTCTTCCGACGTCGGTGGGTTGGTACAACTGAAGTATTAGAACTCTGAGACACATGAAGCATATGAGGAATATGATATAAGACACCTTTAAGCTTGTCAGAACCAAAGTTCACAGTAACCAGATATCCATTATCAAACTTTCCATCAATAATTCCAGTAACTGAACAGCCAGGTTTCAACTCCGGACTCCCTGCATCCAAAATATACAACAAAGATCCTTATAGCTGTGATACATGCTGCATATATTCGACCAACAAAAAGGGGAAAAAGGAAAGAAAATTTTGTGAGCACCGGCAAATATAAGAAGGCGAAATTGTTAAAGATATTAAGAAATATTTTAAGTTAAACTGAGAAAACAAGTATCAGACACCATGTCCAACAAAACTTAACAGATTTATTTTTTCTTTCTTAACTGCAGCTTGAGAAACTTGCAGTAAAAAGGACCATGTACAAGACTTACTTTGAACTAAAGTTAAAGAAAGTAATTAAAGCACCAATTGCAGTCCATAGAGCCTAAGAAAAGCTCCATAGGCATGAAGAAAGATCCAAATATACAAAACCTAATAGATGAAACCACGGGGGTGTGCCTTGTATCTAGGACTCTGACTTTACGCACTGATGCACTATAAATTGTTCATCTAGCATGTCATAAGAAATAAAAAAATACATGCCTTGCCAAGTATGTTTACCAAGCAACAGAAAATTGTTAACCAAATCTCAGTAAGAGAAACAAAATAATATAAATAATAGTCTATGTTCCATCAAAAAGTTTAAACTATCTAAAATTTACGATAGGAAACCACATAACGCAGTCACATCTCATGCTATCATAAATATCAGCACATTAATACATTAGGTAGTCCCTTTATTTTAATACAGTGCAGATAGGAGTCATACTACCAAAGTGAATATGGCCCCAGTACTGTAATTATATCTATCTTTATAACATATGTAGAAACAACACATATGATTTTTGAATCACAGGCAGCAAAGAAATATATGAATAGAAAGTTAATGTAATTATACTGCAACACAGGATAAAAAATCATGCAAAAATAAGTATCAAACATACCCTGGCCTCCTAACTGGTTTGCAGCACCTTCCTCTTGGTGTGCTGATCCATTGTCAAGGCTCCCGTTTATGGCATCTGTCAAAAAGAACAGGAAAATATGTAATTTGAAATCTATGGGAAATAAAAATTATACATTCAAAAGTCATGTTTCCAAGTACCAGGAATTGATGATGAAGGGACTTGTTTGCGGAAGTAATAAGCCTGCTCATAGTGATAAAGTAATGACACATAATACTTCCGTAATACAAATGATGCACTGGTGATAGTTGTTGGGAAATCGAAGACCACAATTACTTCCTTCCATTTGCGATCTCTGATTACCTGAAACCATTCCAAGAGAACTGACAATCTAAGGAAAAGAAATTCTCTCATTAAGTTGCAAGGTAGAAATAGGAAGATAAACTACACAATATATTCCTGCAATCATCCAGGGTCCTAAGCAGATCAACTTGCACCCATTCTAAAATTATGGACTAGCTTGGAACCTAACCAAGACAAGTTGGAGTATGAGTTCACCAGTTTTGTGACACTAAGTTTTGTAACAGATACACAAGTTCTACAAAGCAAACAGCATCCTCCTCACTAATTATGAAATAGGTAATCACACATACCTTCTCAAGGCCACCACGAGATGTCACCTCAACAAAAAGGCGATGTAGATCTAGTTCCTTTCCTCCTACAGTAGGAACCCTGTGTAATAAAAAGAAAATCAAAAGAAAATAAATCATATTCAACCTTGCTTTTTGTAGTTTTTACTGAAAAAAAAAAAAAAAGCGCCTGCCATAAGAATTTATCTACTAGAGCAAAAGCAGATAATTGCCTTACATCAAGAGATAAAAAGGAAAATAAACAGGGCAAGGAACATATAGATAACCTCTAAAGTAAATGTATCCTTATTTTATGATTTTCCAGGCAAACTTGCAGACGGTACAGGTATGTTAATACACAGTATTAAATCATGACAAAAAAATAAATAAATAAATAAATAAAACCAGCACCTAACTTATTATACTACAATGTGTTTACAGGGGAGAAAAATCACATTATATCCAATCTACTAAAAAGAGAAATTCCTTGTCTTCTCAAGAATAAAAATTTAATTCTCTTACAAATGTCAATTAATTTTGCAAATACTGCTGACCTGCAAATGTCTCATTATTTAGTATCAAAACAATTAAGATCTGACTCAATAATCATTTCAATGTCCAGCAAAACACTACACTGCTAAGACAACTTTCTGAGAAAATCAAATCCCCACTTGTTGCATCTATTGTAAG
Source organism: Pistacia vera (assembly GCF_008641045.1). Lineage (NCBI taxonomy): Eukaryota > Viridiplantae > Streptophyta > Magnoliopsida > Sapindales > Anacardiaceae > Pistacia > Pistacia vera. The sequence goes on along the minus strand of NW_022196607.1, from coordinate 158,701 downwards.
TTTACAAATTGTCCGAGTTGTAATGACATGGCTACTAAAAATAGTGCTCTAAATCACAAAACTCAAAAGCTTTTAAAACACAAAATGAATATACTACCTTTTAGCCACCTATTTTTAGCGAAATACGAGTAAAAACAAGTATATTACACAGAAAAAAACGAAGAAATAAAAAACATAAAACAAAGAACGAAACAACCCAGATGAGTAAAGCACATCAAAGGAACCCAGAAACATTAAAGCTACTAACTTTAAAGAGAAAAGACCAGAAACAGAGAAAAAGTTACATACTTGAATTTGATACCAAAAGACTTGTGAAAGGCCTTGAGAGTAGCCCAAAAAAGATCAGAATTTTGAACAACATCCTCGAAGTTGGCCGTTGCAGAAGGGTAGTAAGTAGCAGAGTTGGTGTTACTGTTGGGAGTGAGTGAAGAGTTTTGGCCATTTATAATGTGGGTCGACATTTTTAGTGAGAGAGGTAAAGATAGAAACGATGGATGATGGGGGTTTAATATTTTTGCTCTACCCTATAATAAGGTTTTTAGAGAATAATAAAAACTTTAGGTTATAATAAATTGTTAGTATTAAAGAAGTAATTGGGCAAGTAAAGTTTGGTAATTTAAGCAAAGAATGAGTTAGAGAGCAATAGAGGAGATGAAGATGAGATTAGGTTATAAGAGAAGGGTAAAGGTAAAGCAAGATAGTGACTTTTTAATTTTTATTATTATTAATTCTTTTGTATTATATTATCAAGTCCAAGAAGTTTAATTAAGAAGCCATCGAACTCTATATTTTATTTGCTTCTTTTTGAAGTGAGTGTCTTGGGATAGTTGAGAACTACAATATGGAGGGTCAATATTTCTTCATCAAGTTTGCATCTTGAACTCTCAACCCTCAATTTTATTTATAGACTTAACATAATGGATTTTTAATGTTGAATGATGAGCTTATATCAAATTTAAGCAGTAGATTTTCAAATTTGAAGGTGCAAAACCTCCTTTCAAAATCCCAAGATCAAAACTTTCCAATCTCATTGCTGTCAAATGAGTCACCAGGCCAGGGAGAGATCATCTTGTTGTTGTTAATATATATTCTCTTGATGGGTTATTAATTAGTTTAAAGAATAAAGAAGCTGAAACAATGGAAACATTTTTGCAAAACAATTAACTAAAGCATTGAGAAAAATGAGTACATTAATGTGAAGACAGAGCACCACAACCAACTCAGTCACAACAANTTTTTTATAGACTTAACATAATGGATTTTTAATGTTGAATGATGAGCTTATATCAAATTTAAGCAGTAGATTTTCAAATTTGAAGGTGTAAAACCTCCTTTCAAAATCCCAAGATCAAAACTTTCCAATCTCATTGCTGTCAAATGAGTCACCAGGCCAGGGAGAGATCATCTTGTTGTTGTTAATATATATTCTCTTGATGGGTTATTAATTAGTTTAAAGAATAAAGAAGCTGAAACAATGGAAACATTTTTGCAAAACAATTAACTAAAGCATTGAGAAAAATGAGTACATAAATGTGAAGACAGAGCACCACAACCAACTCAGTCACAACAAAGTAATTTCCACTATACAAATAATAAAGAAGTTACACTTGATGAACAACTAAATCAGAAGAACTTGGGATCATAACCATTGCTAGAAGTAGCCAAGATGTAGTAAGCAACAATATGGCCAATGGAGCCCCAAGCAAGAACATCAACGATGTTGAAGCCAACAGGGTCATTAGATTTCAAAAGACTGACATATTCCTTGGCACGAGTATCTCCAGCTTCGAAGTGGGAGACTCCATTCTGCTCAGGCAAACCTTGCTTGGCCACGTTCTCTCTCTGGAAGTTGAAGAAGACGAACCTCCCCAAGAATAAGGAAAGGCCGGTGCTGAGGCTGATGACAAGAGAAGTGTTGAGCTCAGCTTTGATGGCGCCAAAGTTGGATTTTTTAGAAGAAGAAGTGGAGAGTTTGGGGAGGGAAGATTTGGGTTTGGTGGAGAGGGGTCTGAGGCCTTGGAAGGAGATGTTGCAGGGGGAAAGTTGGTGGGTTTGGGATGAAGAGAAAGAGGGAGTGAACAAAGTGGAAGAGGCTGCAGAAGCTGCCATGGTGAGGGTTAGTGGAAGAAGAATGGAAGAGCGTTGGAAAGTGATGAACTGAGAAGAGATGAGAAGAAGTTGGTGGTGTGGAAATAGATCATATAATCCACAAGTGATGGTTGCGAAAAGTGGAGAAGATTTCTGAGGATGGAAATCAGTAAAGAAAGATTTTGGAAAGTGAGTTGGCTTTGCTTTATTGGCTGCCTTGTGGATCAGAGATTTGGGGTAGAGGAACAAGGAGTCATATTTTCATAAATAATTAAAATAATAATGCACAGAAATATAAAAGGGATCCGTGGCGCAATGGTAGCGCGTCTGACTCCAGATCAGAAGGTTGCGTGTTCGATTCACGTCGGGTTCAATTCCCCTTGAACAAGGATCTTTCTTTTTTCTCACCTTTCTGTTTTTGATATTGATAACATATTTATTTCCCCTCAAATGTTATACGTACATGTATATTCGTAATTTGGGATGAACAATAAATCCTTTGTATTATTTTGGTCCATGTCCTAGCTTGTCTGAGAGCTAGACTTGCCCCAATGGTTTGTCTTGGTAATCAATGTCACTACTCTTATTCGTTCAACCGACCATGAACACAAGAAGAACAATTAATACATAGAAAAAGGTAGGAATGATTGATGAAATTAATTGTCCTGTTAACCAGGATGCCAAAGTTGTCTGCCTCTGTCAATTGTTTAAGATTCAAATGGAACAGTGCTTACTTGCTTTCTAGCCTTCTGTACATCCCCTCCACTTTATGATCATAATCAACTCAACTCCACCAGTAGTGGACTACAACAACTAAAACAACAACCCCTAAATTGCACATCATATTACATTTACAACTACATTTTATCTCCCTACTAAATATGCATGTGCATGATACTAAGTTTCTCAATTGAACCAAAGTACACACTGCACCAACACACCACTTATTTGCAATTTCCACAGCCATCTCAAATTAAGGAATCAAGGTATGAGTAGTTACGGCAACGACCGTATTCCAGAAGGCTACCATATGTTCGGTCCCAAACGCCAATAAACAGAGCCTCTGTGTCTGGACTGTATGATATCCCCGATATCTCACCAAAGAAGTCGATTTCCTGCTCCCTCTCATACCCACTTTTAACATCATACACATGCACAAAGTCAGCAGGCTCAGCTGTTGCCATATAACGACCATCGGATGAATAGCGAATGGACCGGATAGCTCCAAGGTTGCCCTTCAAAACAGCAACAGACTCAGATGGCTTCCGTAAATCCCAAACTCGGCAGGTTTTGTCTTGGTTTCCTGTAGCAAATGTGACGCCATCAGGGTGCCATGCTGATGCAAACGAGAAGTCCAAGTGCCCAGACAACTGATTGACGGTCTGTGAAAATTACAAATATAAATCAGTAAATGCTTTAATTTCTATTTACAGGATCCAGATATACATGCACCAGTAGACACCAAGTCATTTTTCTTTGTCAACTTCCAGAAAAATAAATGAAAAAAAGAAGGGAAAAAGATATATGGACAGCAGTATAAATAATTACCTTTCCAGTATTAGAATCCACCAACATACCCTCTGGGTTGTCTCCAACAATTATTAGAAGTTTACCATCAGGACTCAGTGAAGTATGCTGCAAAAGCACAAAATAAAAAAAAAAAAATTCAATTGAAAGCTTCAGCCTGCAAGTGCATCATATATTGCCCACAAAATGAAGCACAAAACCCTCCATGTCAACGAAGGCACCACATACTATACGGACAGATGGACTGTTCAATGTAACAAACTTACATTCACTGGCCAAGGAAAACGGAAATGCTTAGAGAGTTGATACTTTTCCATATCAAAATCTCTGACACCACAGTCATTATTTGAGGCAGTGAAATGGACTGCACCACTGGCAATGAAAAGCATAAGATAAATTAAACTCAGCTCTTTTTTTTTTTTTTTTTTTTTGTTGGCCCAGCGCGGCAGCCCGAGGAAGGCCGCCAAGGACAGTTCTGCCACAGCACAAGAAAGAGAAAACTACCTGGGACACATAAATATCAACGCTTGGTAAAGCATTATCATCATATGTTGTACGAACAAAACTCACTCCTGGTCGATCCAGATGCTGTTATGCACAAGAAAAAAAAGCATTAACCTTGGGAGAGTAACAACAAAACCACTTTATAATCCTTAACAGGCCAAGATGGGAGGAGCGTGACAGACATAATTAAGGCTAAACAGAAACATTAACTATGTTCGTGCATCAGACTTTTCATATTCATCATATCATCATGAATCCCTTAAATTCAGAAGCTCTTCAACCAAAGGCACTCCAAGGTGCAGGTATATATACACAATACGAATGAAAATCATAACCAAAAAAAGGGCTGCCACGATGTAGACAGTGGGCATGCAAATATCTCTTCATTGACTCACCTTGCAAATTAATTCTCCCTGAATCCACCAGCAACTAGCAACTTATCTTTTACAGCAAAAGTGCTCACTTGAGTCGGCGAAAATCCTTCCAACAGACTACCAGGGTGTTTCTACATTAAAGAAAAGTACATTAGTAAATTTCATCTAGTTTCAAATGAGAAAATTTTGGCAAAGCCAAGGACAGAGAAACGCAATGTGTTTTACAGATCAAATTTTAGTTAAAAGACACTAATCTGGTTGGTGCCACATGGCCAGAAACATTGAGAACCTGAGACCTGCTGCAAGTTAAAGAGACCAATAACGACTGAAAAATGTGACATAAGGTAGACATCGTGCTTTGATGTAGCCCAACCAAGTTCCGTACTAAAACACAGAACAAAGATGTCGCAAACACATGACAATTATTTTTCAACAAGGAAAAACGCCATCATATTATGTAAAACCATTTCAGAATCAAAATGCATGTCTCAACTCGTTGAATCCACAACTATCTATATTCAGGACCACATTTACAAGTAAACAAAAATTAACAGTATACTGTGAATTTATGCAACAAAAAGCTATGAAGCAAGGACTCTGATGAGAACTATTCTTTAGTTATGCTAACCACCAACAAAAAAAAAGGTAAATTTTAGCTCAGGTAATCACATGCAAATTTGCATTCAACTACCTGAAAATAAGAATCGTTGATTTCACAGATCTAGAATTTCTTCTGAACTCATAAAATGAAGCCCCTTTCTTTGTAATCTTGCAATCCTCTTACAGAGGAAAAAAAAAAAAAATTGAATCAAACTCAATAGAATGACAGGAAACTTCCAAAATGGGAAAAAAATTTTTTTTTTTTTTTTTTTTTTGTGGGGGGGGGGGGGGGGGGGGGGGGGGGGGGGTGGGTGGGTGTTGTGTTTTTTTTTTTTTTTTTTTTGTGGGTCAAGGAGAAAAAGTAGCAACTTGTACCTTCCCTGACCCTTCTCCAGACTGAGGGATGTTTTCATAGTTCTTGTACTGTTCTAGTCTAGTTTGCCGGTACTTTTCCCTAGTGATACTAAGCCTGTCCCAAGGTATACCCTGGATATCTTTACCTCTTCTTGCTTGAGCAGCAGAAGTATCAGCTATCTTATTATTCTGCAAAAATCACATAAAACTACTTAAACTCTAAAATGACAAAGCAAAACTTCAAATAAATTAAATTTTGAATTTACATTCCATTAAATAACAATCAGAAATATTAATTCAGTATTGTCTGTCTACATAATCGTGTAAAACATCAACATACTGAGTACTCATATTCCTCAAATTCAGAATCTGATCCACCCATTCCTCTGCCACGAAATTCTTCATCCACATCATCATCTATGTCTTCCATGTCATATTCGTCTGCCATATACTCAGCATCATCCCCTTGGTAATTAGACATATTTAGCCTGAGAAAAACAAACCTACACCAATAGGAATTTAGGCATCAGAGAATAAAATAACTGTTTAGTCCAACATGTAAAACAAAATAAACTCAAATTTTGTTATACTAGATTAAGCGTTGAAATGCTTTTACAAAGTGTGGAGCAAATTGACTGGCATTAGAATTTTGTTATCTCATGATTGGAGATTCAAATGTAATGCATTTACAAAAGTCTAAGTTTATGGTTACTTAATGATAAAGCACAAAAGAAAGTTTCTGATAGTGGAAACCAAGAGGGTACCAGGCAGGAATTTAACATAGTGATGTTGTGCACTAAACTACACTATGCAAGTCACCATGAACGAAAAATTGACATCAATTGAGCCTACAAATCATATGAGATGGTCTCCCAAGCTGCAAAGACCATAATGTGAGAGCTGAACCACATTCTATACCTTCTACAACTATTATACCTTCCACTTATTCCACAATTCCAAGTATGAACACCATGTTCATGCAAACAACAGCTGAAGTGAGGAAGCAACAATATCACTCAGATCAGTTCCGTTGGAGATATTTAAGGGACGACAACTTTGTTCTTGTTCACTTCAATTAATTCTTTGAGCAATAAAAACTTTTTCATTATATTCACGCAATATAACTTCAAAATCTGCTCTCATACAACGGCATCTAATTAAAAAAATCCAACTTTTACATGTACCCCATCCAATTTAACTCCAAATACAAAATCCAAAAGCCCCCAACTTTAGAAACCTTTGCTTCCTTAGTTTTTAGGCTTTTCTCTTTTTAATCAAATCCCACATCAAATTCTACCTATAATAGCTCAAAAAATTGCATTTCACATAAATTCGCAAAAAATAATAATAATAATAATAATAATAATAATCAGCATCATCACAACCAAACAATAATCAAAGAAAACGAAAACCCTAAAGCTTGAACCTGTATCATGTTAATCAAAAAATAAACCACAAAACAGCAACTAAAACATTAAAAATAAAACCCTAATGCAATCAAATCAAATCAATAAAAATTAAAATCACATAAAACAAAATTCCAGAAAATAAAATTCACCTCTTTTAAGAATTAGGGTTTACAGTGAGACAGCCTCGATCTGGAGATCAAACATCAGAACCGACGCATGATGTAGATTTATATGACCAAATTGTTTATGCAAAAATCGAAAGAATAAAATTGACGGTGGGTTGAAATGATCGCGAGAATTCGAGAAAACGATGAGAAAACGCGAGGAAAAGAGAAGGGTTCGTGTTTATCCACTGGTTCGAATGAGAGCTTATGAACAAGGAAATGTGATGAGAGGGACATGTCCTTTTTATATTCCAAAAATATTTCTTAATTTTATTTAATTTTTTAATTAAGTGATTTAATTATGATCAAAATTATGCTTGATTGTTTTAATTTTGGAGGTTTGTGAGAGTTCTAAATTAATCTATGTTCAAGATACTAATTTTTCTTGGGTTAAAGAAGCTTCTAAAGTTAAGTTATCTATAGCTTTTAGGGGACTTTGGTTCAAGAATGTTAGATTACTGGAATATTGGATTACTAGAAAGATAGATACCTTGGAAGATTACTGGGAATGTTTAAGAAAATATGTTTGGTTAGTTGGTGGGTATGTTATATTAATATGTTTGGTTATATGAATAAATTGGTGGGTATGTTATTTAAATTACTAAATGATCATCTTTTAATATAATATAATATAATTTTATTAATTTTTGAATAGTTTTTTAACCCCCAATATTCAGATTTAGCTAAAACACCCCCGCTTATAAAAAACTTTAATTCATGACGAAATCACCCCCACCTCCTGCCGCCACCTGCCGCCACCGCGAACAACGCCGAAAATGCCGAACCCGAAACGAAAAAAAAATAGGAAATTCTGTGGGAGGCTCCGAAGGCTTCGTTATGGCCGTTTCCGGCCATATTGATGGCCGAAAACGGCCATATCAGGCCATCTGGCCGTTAACGCCAGGTCCATGGCGTAACGCCAGGTCTGGTCCACCTGCGCGATAATGGCCAGGGATCTGGCCAGATCTGGCCCGATATGGAAAAAGGCCATATCGAAGCCTCCCGAGCCTCCCACCGAATTTCCAGTGTTTTTAGGGACTCCGGCAATTTTCCGGCGGTGGCCGTGGTGGTTGACCCGCTGTCAGCGGTGGTGGCTGGGTGGCTGTGGTGGTGGTGGCTTGGTGGCAGTGGTGGTCTGTAAATTATTTTAAATATAGGGCATATTGTCCAAAATTTTAATTAAACAAGGGTAAAATTGAAATAGGATTTAATGTAAATTTGTTTTAAATAGGGGTTATTCTAGGGGTATTATTGTCCAAAATTTTTATTAATAAGGGATAAAATTGTAACAAAAAAAGATAACCCTGGTAATCTCAGAAAACCTAAGAAAATGGAGGTAATCAGATTACCTCTTATATTACCAATAGTAACCACTATTGGTATTTGAAGATTACTGGTATCTTATATCACTTGACAACCAAACGTGGTAATCAAGTAATACAAGATGACATTACCCCAGTAATGCCACTTAACCCCGAACCAAACTGCCGCTTATGAATATGTTCTAATTAATGTAATAAGGTATGATAGTTTGGATGGAGATATGTTCTAATGTAATAAGTTATGATTGGTTCCATGGAGATACGTTCTAATATAACAAGTTATGATTGGTCGAATGTATAGACTTTACAACCACGTGTCGATAAAACAGATTATGATTGATCAAATAGATAGGTATTAACAAGTTATGTAATAATATTGCATTTTGTGATTCGTCGAATAGATAGATTGTACAAACACGTGTTAGATATAACAAATTATGAGTGGTTTGATGAATAGATATTACAGACACGTGTTAATATAAAAAGTTATGACCGGTTAGATAGATAAATTATACAAATGTGTTGATATAACAAGTTATGATTAATCAAATGGATATATTTTACAAACGTGTTGATATAACAAGTTATAATTAGTCAGATGGATAGATTTTACAAAAGTGTTGATATAATAAGTTATGATTGGTTAGACGGGGGTATATGATATAATAAATTATGATTAATTGGATGAATAGATTTTAACGTAAAAAGTTGTGATTGGTCAAATGAATATTATGATTGGTTAGATAGATAATATTTACAAATAGTGTTGATATAACATATTATGATTCGAAGATGAATCGATTTTACGAACATGTGTTGATAAACAAGCTATGATTAGTCGAATAGATAGATCTTACTAATAGTAACGTGGAGATAAAAAATTATGATTAGTTAGATGGATAGATTTTACAAAAACAAGTTGATATAATAAATTATGACGGGTCGAATGAATATATTTAAAAAATACGTGCTGAAAATAAGAAGTTATGATCAAACAAAGTTAGTATTCATGTGGTTGTGTTGCTTTCTTTTTAGGTTGATTCTTATTCTTTAATAGCAAAATGGACCATACCATTAAAGCTATACAATAAAGTCATTAAGCAACTTACCCTTTTAATCTTGCCATTGCTAATGCTCTATGCTATTGCAAATTTAGCACCCATTTTGTCACATGGATTCAAGTAACGACCAAGTTATCAAATCGATAACGTTATCAAATCGATTTTATAATCATTCAATTACAATTTCGAAAATTATGAAGGCATGGACCTCGCAATATTATAATTCAAAGAAGGGTAGTTGCAAATTATGTGTTACCATATTTATAGTTGATAGACACAAAAATTTAGCCACTTGTTCACTGAGATAAATCAATAAATATCACCCACCATATTGATAGATGTTATTTTATAATTAGGTGTATGCATTTAATTTATTCTTTGTGGCACATGCTAGTTTGATCTCACCAATTATTCATTTTTAAAAATAAAATATTTATCACCTATAAGTCAAACACGAATAGTTATGTAAAGTTTATAAAAGATATATTAAAATGTCAGTAAAAAATATTATAAGATATATTAAAGTAATTTAGATATTTTAAGAAAAGACAAAAAATGTGGAAGAGTTGTGATTTGACTTTATTACCCTTAATGAAATTATATTTGTATGAAATTTTATTTACATTTGGCTAATTATGTAAAATCCTTTGTTAGAGGGTATTTATGTCTAATAACTCGTTAAATGGCCATTTTTGTTAGATTTTTATTTAAAATATTTCCACGTGTAAAGAGTCATCTGAACAGAAAAAGTAACAGAACTCTTCTGCTCATACACTGAACTCAATACTGTAAGTGACCTTTTCATCACACGTGTAAGTAACACGTGGGAAAATTAATGATAACAGTATCACTTTTCTTTTTAAGAAAATAATAACGTGATTAATTTTAATTTAATATTAATTAACGTCAAGATTTTGCCACCTACACTAAATTTTTTTCTCCCCCTTGATCTATGGTTTAAAAATCTTTCACCCTCCTAGTTTAAAAAATTAGCAACATTCCCCCTTCTTATGTTAATTTTAAGTCTAAAACATGCGTCTTCAACATCTGCCACGTATCACATTCCAAACGGCCGCGCTCCCTTCCCTCCATAGTCTTCTTCCCTTTATAGTCTCGCCTAACTCTGTAACCAAAACCAATCAGTTGAACTGAGCTCCGTTCTCATGGCGATGTTATTGAGGAAAGTTTGGGGATCAGTCTCCACTCGGCCATCTTACACCGAGTCGTCTTCGTCTCTGTCTCCGTTTTCTTCGTCGTCATCGGCTTCGTGTTCTTTAGGTGTGTTTGATCAGATACCGAATGATATACTGATGCAAATCGTGAAATTGATAGGTCCAAAAGAGGCGGCCAAGCTGAGCGTGGTTTGTAAGTCATGGAGATTGCTCGTGTCTGATAATCGTCTCTGGATTCACCATTTTCAGAATCTTCCAGAGCCTTGGGAATCCGTTTTCTTCGCTGAAACCGTCCTCAGATCGGGATATCCTATCCAGTGAGTTTAGTTTTAGCTTCTATTTGGTTGCTCAGAAAATTGGAATGAAAAAAAATGAAATTATAATTCATTTTATGAATTAATTTCAGGATGCAAGAAATTTTATGAATAAAAACTGTTTTGCGAATACAATCCTAAAAGCTATTGTAAAAATATTTAAAACGAAATTAAAAAAATAGTTACTTTACAATTTCGAGTTGAATTGATGAAGTTACTAAGCTTCTATTTTTCTAGTTGTACGTTGTTGTGTGGGTGGCTGTTTTTATGAATGTTGTGTCGATTGCTGAGAATATTGAAGTAAAACAAAGTAGTTGGTGTTAAAGTTGGAGTTGAATTGGTAAAGTTACTGGCTTTTAGTTCGTGGTTTCTTGCTGAAATTGAATGATTGATTGCACTTTGTTATGGTGAAACATTGTCGTATACGGTGGTGAATTGGGTGTTTCTATTTATTTTAATTTGAATGCAGGACATTTTCGAGTCCTACGATGGAGTTGTCTTTTATGAATATTTACGGTCAACGGGCTCAAGTGCCTGGTGCTGTTATTCTTGATGGTGAGTTTGGTGGTATCTCTTAGATATCACTATGTTTCATTCATTGTTTTAGACCAGTTCTTTGTACTTGAAATTGGTATTTACTTTTCCATTTAATGTTTAGGCGGTTCAGGTTATTGCAAGTTTGGTTGGAGCAAATATGCTAGTCCATCTGGGCGGTCAGCAACATTTATGGTGAGCTGAATTAGAAGTTTTTCGGAACAATTTTTAACTTTGAAATTTCGTTCAGTTTGTCTCTGCAGTTATGCTTTTGGATTTGGGACTCTTTTACTTATTATGAACCAATATATTTTCAGGAATTTGGTAACATTGAGTCTCCAATGTACTCCAGACTTCGACATTTTTTTTCAACTATGTATAGCAGGTTCGTTCTTTGTGACTTTCTCTCTGTCTCTTACATTCACATGAGTCAGTTAAGTGTATATTATTGACATTTGCAGTATTGAATATATTAGTGCAAACTAGCTGCACAATTTTTTTATGATGGATTTGTGGACATATGTTTGTGAAGCTTATGTTGAAATTAGTTATGTAACATGATGGTAAAAATCTTCAGTTTACTATTCCCTTTGGTTTTTAATGAACTTTTGACATTGAGAATGATAACCATATCTCTTTACAGGATGCAGGTAAAACCATCTTTACAACCAATTGTTGTGTCCATCCCAATCTGCCATTATGATGGTTAGCTACTAAGGAACTTGCCTCTAAGATCTTATATTGACTGCTTCCTGCAATGTCTGTTGAATTTTGAATTTTGAATTTTGGTACTGAAGTTGGGGTCTTCTGGAACTAGGCCATTGTTGTGGAGACCATGAGTCTAGTTTCCTTTTGATATCAAACTTAACTCTACCACTTTATATTTTATATGCATTCAGTTATATTCTTTGTGAAGATAAAGGGGTAATTGGTCATAGTTCTAAAATTTCAATTTCAGGTGTCTTTTTTCCTTTTATTTGAAAAAACTCAAATGCTATTTTGGTCAGATCCCTATAACATTCGAATTAGAAGTTTTTTTGGTTAACTGTTGGAGTTCAACACCTGTTGGTAAAATTATTATCCATATGAATTGTTTTCTTTTGCTGATATTGCAGATACTGAAAATGCTAAAGCATCAAGACGACAGCTCAAGGATTGCATCCACCAAGTTCTTTTTGATATGAATGTTCCCGCTGTTTGTGCAATCAACCAGGTAAATTTTACCCCATTAATCTAGTCTAGTGTCTGGTAATCTTGCTAAGGAGGGGAAAAAAAAAGATGAAGAACTTAAAATTCTGTGTCATGAGGCTCTTTATAATTATTATGGCCTAATTGGAATTCTTATTTAATTACAGATAAATTTTCTCCTTTTCTGATACATTACACTTACAGCTCTAATATATCTAAATATCTAGGCAACTCTAGCATTGTATGCAGCAAGAAGAACTTCAGGAATTGTTGTTAATATTGGTTTCCAAGTCACTTCTATTGTTCCAAGTAAGCTATTCTTCTTCTTTATTTACTTTTGTAGCATGCTCGGTTTTTTTATTTATTAAGTTTTTACTCTATCCTTAATAGCCCCCCTTATTATTGTCTTTGTTTGCCTAACGTTCTTACGTTTTCTGCTGCTTTATCTTGTAGTTTTAAATGGTAAAGTAATGCGTAAGGTGGGTGTGGAATTCATTGGACTGGGAGCATTAAAACTTACTGGATACCTTAGGTTGCTGTTGCAGCAGAACAATATAAATTTTGAATCACTATACACTGTTCGCACACTGAAAGAGGTATTGCTATATTCATGTGTCTTACATTATCACATTATGGAATAACTTCTTTTTTTCCAAGTATGCTCATGCTATTTGGCATAATGGAATCGTAGAAACTATGTTATGTGGCTTCTGATTATGAAGCTGAGCTATCAAAAAATACGCAAGCATCATCGAAAGTTCCAGGAGAAGGATTCTTCACCCTTTCAAAAGAACGCTTTCAAACAGGGGAGATCTTGTTCCAGCCATGTATGGCAGGGGTGTAAGTCCTAATCTTTGAAGAATCTGTTACTTAGTGAACTGTGCGGAAGCACTCTCATATGATTCCCTTGGATGAGTTTTAAGAAACATATAGTTGTTTTAACCATAAACCTAATTTTCCTTGCTTTGCCTTTCTGCGGATTCAAGTTTTAGAATACCTTACGCCATTAAAATTAGTTCCGTTTGATAGATTGAGTAACTATATTGTGTTTCTTTGTCTCAGGCGTACAATGGGCTTGGATCATGCAGTAGCACTTTGCATGGACCATTGCCATGCGGCAGAATTGGCGGGTGATGATGCTTGGTTCAAGACTGTAGTTTTGGCTGGAGGGACTGCATGTTTACCAGGACTTGCAGGTATCAGAGAACAACACATGTGAATAACCTTTTTTGTTTAAATCAAAATCCTGAGAATCATTTGAACCAAGTTGCAACAATGATCTTTTTCTTAACCTTTTACCTCTAACAATGAACTGGGATGAAATTAAATATATTAGAGAGAGATGCATCTGAGTATCCTGTTCACCATGTTTTATTTTCGAACTGTATACAGAAAGGCTTGAAAAACAACTTCATGAGCTTCTTCCGCCATCCATCTCCAATGGAATAAGAGTCATTCCTCCTCCTTTCGGTGCAGAAACTGCCTGGTACGGGGCAAAACTAATAAGCAACGTAAGCAACTCCACCAATCAATATAATATATTTTAGCTATTTTGCGACCCTAATTCATTAAAATAAGCTTGGAACTCTTTAACATTATGCAGTTAAGCACCTTCCCAGGCCCCTGGTGTGTGACGAAGAAGCAGTTCCGTCGTAAGACTAGATTCAACATCATGTGGTGAGTTTAGGTCTCTGTACAGTCGAAAACCCTTCCAGGGTTGTATATTATATTGAAGCAGCCAAATACAATTGAGTCATATCATCTTTGTGAAGAAGATACATGAACACATTTTTCTTCAGACAAACTATTGAGAAACGATGTATTGGGTTCGTATTGGGCAACATTGTTTTTCTTTGGGTATCTTGTAAGTTGATTTAAGTGTCAGCAGTCAGCACGATATAATAAGAATTGGATTACTGTAATACTATATAAATAATAAATGGGTAGATTTTTATAGTCAGAAGAATAATACAACCTTGCAAATAAATATAATTTTATTCGACTTGAATGTAAAATTTTTGTTCAGTGAAGTTTTATTGTTTATATTGTAAGATTTATAAAGAAATATCATACTCATTCGTGGATAGTCTAGATGATTAGAACGAATTGGGAATGGTGTAGATAGGTGTATGATCTTATGTTAGATTTTTCATTTGCGCATCCACAATTTACGTGAGTGGCCGTAATGATGGGTTGTTGCGTTAAACTTCTTTGAGGAGCCCAAAGATTTAGTCAGATAATCATATAACTTAACCTAATTGTTTATTTATGAAAAGTCAGAATGTGCTAAATTTGATTATCTAGCATTATTTAGTATACTTTAATCAGACTATTAAACCATAAATGTTAGACTATTGAATTTAAAATAGTCTAATATTATATATCATAATATATTATTCCTTATTTCATTAGGATATAATGGCTAATTCATTAGATTATACGATTAAATTTGTCCTTTATGAGTAATATGTATAATTGGGTGGAATTTGTCTGTTCCATTTTAAAACCTAGTCACAATCAGATTCAAGTTTGCTGAATTGTTTAACCCGTTATCAGGGCCTTGATTATCTGTCAATGCCATTATTTGAGTTGGAAAGATGAAGATGTTAGCCCACCAATTTACAACTCATCACGCGTCAACAGTTGGTACACCTTTACATACACCAAATCAGAACTCGTAATGCTTCTGGCAAGTCAATGTTTCAATGAATAAAATTGGAGGTGCCCTTTTATGTTTCAATTAAAAATACATATGGGTTTACAACTGAAAAAACCAACACTCAATTCAACACCATTACATAAATTATATTTTCTGTATGCCTAACTCAAATGGTTTGTTTAACTTTGATCACCATTCCAAAGATAGAACGAAAAATATGGCCGAGAAGTTGTAGTACGTATGAACAATCAGCAATCACAAGAACTGACACTTAATGTGACTTTATAGTAACTGGAATATCAGCACTAGGAAGCTAATTGTCAACATTAGCAGTGTGGATGGATTACCTATGATGGCACCCGTGTTTGCGCTGTCTGACATCGATGGTGGAAGTGCCGGGCATGCGAGTCCTTCTTTACCTTCGCGACACTCGGCAGCAAAAAGGCCAGGAGGGTATTTTCCATACAGATTAATGTAGCTGAACATGGTTGAGGCGCAATCTGTTGTTAGGTCGTTAATTTCATCGGTGTAAGGGCAAGCAAATTCCTTAAATGCGTTACAACAGCTATTGGCTGCGAACTGTGGTCCTTTGCATTGGCTTGTGATGATGGTGTAATTCAGGAACTCAAAGTTCACAGGGCAAGCTGCAGATTGTGCAAGATAATATATCACTATAAGAAGTTTTAATTAAACTCGGCTGGCGACTGGACTGTACAATACCAACATTTCTCAAATGTTCTTTCATAATATAACACCACAAACAGCCTCAAGTAAACATACACTCTTTGCATCTAAAAATGAACCAAGCAATAGGAAATTTATAATATGCTGTACGCAAACACACAGTCGAACCATACTTTCCTCTAACAGTTCATTTGACTAAGATAAACCCTCGGTCTAAAGGAATCAAAAAGCAGGAAACAATCAAGACATGCAAGAGACGAGTAAACCCAGCACATTGCATTAATGGCTTAAATTTGGACTGATCTTATGCATACCTTTCACTGATTCTGTTTGAAAATTGATACACTCATATGGTGTTATTCTCACTCTCTTCATTCTTACTCCCTACATTCTTTGTAATAGTGTAAATGTCTAGTGTGTATATGAAGCAGCAGGACTGACCAACAACAAAATCAACATGGATAAATTTTGAAAATTCAGGTCCCCTGGTTTTTCTGAAAAATAGTTCTGCTATTAAAAGCAGAATTACAGCAGCATCTAGCGGGTCTCTTAAACTCACACTATTATCTATTGATTCATCCAATTATTTACCCTTTCTACAAGGATGTTCCGTAATCAGCAATCCCACAAGGATATACCACATGCTGCCAAAGATTTTATGTACTCAAATATACACAAAGGAATTCAATATATCCCACAAACAGCAACGTTCATCTCTAGATCGAATAGTCAACCTTGCAGTTCTGACAAATCTAACAAGAAGATTTAGTCTCTATGAGCTGCAGCCTAAGCTCATTTAGGACTCCACCAATTCAGGAAACAGCTATGCATACATTTGCAATATCCTCTACTTACCTAAAGTAGCGTCATTCACATTTGAGACACAGACATAATGCAATTATATTTATCAGTTTGTATGCAACACAAAAACAGAAACACCACTGAATGCCTAACACATCTTGACGGAACACAAGCAAGCCCCCAGAACATGGTATCAAACTAATAAAAGCAAAACTACAAACTAAGATGGCAAAGAATCCCCATATTGATGAATGATTTTTGGTTTTGTAGAAGTCAAATTAGTATCTCATTGCAGCTTTCATAGTAATTTTAACTGAAAATAGATTTAAC
The DNA here is from genome assembly GCF_008641045.1 of Pistacia vera. Classification (NCBI taxonomy): domain Eukaryota; kingdom Viridiplantae; phylum Streptophyta; class Magnoliopsida; order Sapindales; family Anacardiaceae; genus Pistacia; species Pistacia vera. The sequence goes on along the minus strand of NW_022196607.1, from coordinate 141,616 downwards.
CAACTAAAGCAACTTGATGTAAGAAATTAACCGAACAAGCTGCGCAAACTAGAGCTCATTTCTTTTTCTAACAAAATTTATCAGAAAAAACACCAAAAATAAAAATTAATTCACATGGGTATATCATAAAAATAGAAAATTTGAGATCTTAGATCCCATACCAATAAATCTGAGATAAACTCAAACTACTAAAGATGCAAAAATCAAACCTTTCTTAGCTTGAAGAAGGTTTCTGCCAGTAGCAGCATGAGATCCAAAGACATCATCTGTATAATTATCAAGAACATCAACAAATTCAATCACTACCACAAACCAAAAAGAAAAATGTAAACACAAAATGATAAACCTTTATTACCTGAAATGAAAGCTGAAGAAGACAAACCCACAAATAGAAACACTAAGAGAATTGAAGAGAAACTTCTACTCAACCCCAACTCCATCATTTCTCTCACCCAAGGAAAAGATCCACTCTTTCTTCAATGTTCTACCTGCTCTCTTCTAAAGAGTAAAGCTTTAACGCGGTTTCGCAGCACAAAAATAAAACTGACTCGGCCAAAGGGAGCCGTTCTGAGTTAATTATAATTTATTTATTGAAGACTCGTAAGTTTTAACATAACATAGCATATGTTTTGTAATAAAAACACAAGGGACCAATAAGTAAGAAACTGATATTGGAGGACAACCCATCAAACGCGAAAACTGGTATTTTCTTTGATTAAAAAAGTTAATGTCTTTATCACAGAAACTGTAGTTTGATGATGTTTGAGACGTTTTGACTGTTGTACTTACATTTGTCCACTAACAGTAACTCTACAAGTTATGTTACTACAAATGAGAAATATGACAGTTTACCGTTAAATGCCTTAGCCGCTGGTATTTTCATCTGATCATACTGGGGTTAGGGGTAACGTTGCCCCTAATAGATAACGTTACTTCGAGTAGCTAATACAGCACTTTAGTGTACTCAACTTAAAGGTTCTTAGTTAATAGTTACCGAAGGGTAAAAAGTTTACAGGAAAACTTAATAATTTTTGCTGGTATTAATGGTGGCCAGATGCCATGTAAAAGGCTGCTGGTTTTTTCCTTTAATGGGCTTGGCTTGTGCATGAGATTCTTTCTAAATATTGGCTGGTTGTTGGTTTTCCAGCTAGGACCTGCCTGTCAAGATTTTAAAGACGGGAACCATTGTTAGATTCATTTAAATGTCAATTATGTTTCAAATTTAGCTTAACAATAAATACATCATTCAAACAACTTTAGTTCGATATCCATCTAATCACCTACCAGGCACTGGCCGCGCTTGTGTTGGTAGTGACTGAGTTAAACTACCTGTATATTATCTTCATATTATATATCAAATGCGCTAATGTCAAACGCTTTATTGTTTATTGGTTTGGTGATCATGGAGACCGAGTCCTTTGGTTAAGCCAAGACTTGCAGGTCACGTTCTAGTGTTCTATATCAACTGTTTCTCATTATATCCACCCTTATCCTCCCAAGAAAGAACTAGCTGATTTGAATGTTCCATTACTAGTATCACTCTTCTCTGATTTGCAAGTTCAATCACCAATATCGCTCTTCTTTCCGCAAAATTTTGCAGGTATTTTGGTTGCTCCTCTTGTGCTAGAAAGAAAAGGATCAATCAAACTGCCCGCAAAATCTTGCAGAAAAGGAACAATCAAACTGCCTGCAAAATTTTGCTTACACTGAACGTATTCCCTCAACTTCATAGTCAATTTCATGAAGATAATCTTGGTAGTTCAAGCAACTGTTGTTTTAGGGGGTCAGCTAGTCAAATATTATAGACAGGATATAGCATTCGCTTTTACTCAGTCTGCAAGGTATGGCTGGTGGGTGTGCTTCATGGGAGGTGGAAGCATATATTTTCAGTTAAAAGAGATCTAGAGATTTCATTTACAATACACAAATCTCCAGTCTAGTAAAGTGGGTATATGCATTTGTATAGAAAAGTAATTTGATGTGCTCACTGTAAAACATTGCATTGATATTTTTTTATTTTCTTTTTTCTTCTTTTTTCTCTCTACACCGTTTTAAAGCTGAATATGGCATATAACCCATTTACAGCTTACTGTAACTTTTGTTAACTACTATCCATTAAGGAAAATAAAGGGATTGAAGGTCAATGGGGTTCAAAAAAGTGTTCGCCTGGCCTCTTCCAAATATGTGCTGCTGAGGCTGTTCCTTCTCTGCATCAACCTCCTGTATAAGTCCAATCTGCAGGTGCACCTTTGTTCCAAAGTCAACTCTCAAATATTCAACAGAATAGTCTTCTTTGCTGCAAGAAAGATACTCAATGGTGTCAAGCTTCACTCAAACAAACTATAATAAGTAAAATCATTCAGTTTTTATGAGATTTTTTTAAATAGGCTACCAAACACAGGGACACTCAAAGAAATTCCAAGTTTTGAATCCAATGAAAAAAAATTATTTAGAGGGAAATTCTCCGCCAAATATACAAGGGTTATATGAAAGCGACATACCCTAAATTTAGATTCCCGTAAATTGTCCAGAAATTCAGCAATCTCATGTTGTTTCACCACAGTAGCATGTAGTACCTGCCACAATAACATGATTGTTATTAGGATAACCACTATGAATCAGAATTTCGGTTTCCAGGCACCAAAATCAAGAAGACTCTGGCATACCCTTTTTGTTTTCTCAAGGTCAGATTCAACAGATTTGATCCTTTGCAGAGACTCCATAAGCATTTGCTCCTTCTCCAAAGGGATTGCAGGAGGCTTGTTGCTAAGTTCCTCAAAAACCTTCTCCAGTTTCTGAAGACGCTCTATACATGGAAGGACAGAGTCTTCTTCACTCACAGCTTCAACAGCTGGTGGATGGCTATCTGTGTTGTTTTCCACCATATTAGATGGATGGACGTTGTTCTGCCTTTTCCACAATAACTGCAGACTATGACAAAAAGCAACTAGTTTGACCATAAAGGATAGTAACATTTTTGTGACACACTGGATATTCCTTCTCTGAACTTTTTCCTTCACATTGTTGAATAAACGCATTATTGGAGTACCTGAATTTGTCATGAAATGAGATATAAGTTTCAATCATAGGGATAATATCGGCAGGATACGTAGAAACCATATAAGTAGAACATATATAAGCAAAACCAGAATCTCCTGAAGCAGAAATGATTTCAAAGGTAGAAAAGATCAATAAATACCTTCTGAATTTGATATTGTCTCGCAACAAATTTCACCCGCATCATTGTATTTAATCAATTGATCCTGAGAATGCCCCACTCGTCTGTCAGTTCTCACAGCTTTCTCAGCAGGAGTGGAATTATCATCACAACTGTAGTATGCATTAGGATCTTTCACCTGAATAAATCAGAGACTTTTATATCGGTCACATGTGCGCACAAAAGCCAACTCACCATACATGAAGATTTACATAAGCCTACAAATAAGAGTTACAATATGTATGAATCATAGGTTCTATTACTCACTTCTTCATGAACAGGAGCCAAACGAGAAATTGTAGAACTCCTTTGCCCACTTGCAGAACAAGCATCATCAATATCTGACCCTGATTCTGCCGTTGATGTGTCACTAGTTCTTCCCTGATTTTAAAAAAAAAAAAAAAAAAAAACAGAGTATATCAAAACCTAGTAACAAGATATATACTAATGTAACATCAACATATCAGTAATCATAAGACAAAGACGTACCTTCAGCGAGTGTGAACGCGTATAGGAATTAAATTTCTGTTGGTTACTAGAAACTCGGGTGATCTGCCTCACAAATCCCGGTCCAGCATTATGTACAATCTACAAATAGAGAGACCTAGGTTAATCTCTACTAACCAGTTCCATTTCCAAATTAAAGCTTAATAGAGAAAACATAAATAACAACTCTAATAAGAAGGATGCCTACTTTCATTATGTCAGGCTCATTCCAAGGACCCTTATTAGATCTAAGACACCCTCCTTCTGCAGAACAAGTGCATGAACCACCCAAGAAGTCTGGTAGTTGACTGAAAAAGACAAAAATCAATAATCGATAATCAATAATTGACTTCATTAGTTGTAAATTGAAAAGACAATTGACAGTATACAAACCTTGAGTCAATGACCTCAAGTAGTTTTCCCAGAGATTTGGGCTCCAGAACCTGAATATTAGAAATCAGAGGCAAAGTGAATTATGGCTGCAGGAAAAGTATAGATGCTAAATGATGAGTAATATGCTTCACCTGTATCTTAGCAAGAGTCTTTGCATCAAGAAATTTTTGCGCGGCAGGCCAAAGCATCTTTTTGAAGCCAGAACCAGCGTTGACAATGTACATGCGATGTAATGTCTGTAAATTCATGTGGTTAATAACTTGAAGCAAATGAAAGAGTAACAAGGAAAATATCAATAGGAAGATTTGAATACCTCGGGGTAGTAATTGTTGTCTATTTTTGTCATGGCAGACAAGAGATTTGCTGCAGTCCGAGTAAAATTCTTAATTCCCTGTATTGAATATAATTCTGATCACTGATAAATTCTATAAACCTGAAGTTGGAGCAAAAACAACCCTAACTGAACTTGACACCAATATACTAAAACAGATCAGATATTTATAATCACAACAACACTTTCCTGAGTCCCACAAGAGACACCATATTAATGGTAACTGATCAAAATCAATTTATTCCATAATGAGCTGGAAATGAGTCAACTTACCAAGCCTTGTACATCCAATATTGTAGTTGTTGTACAGATCCTTCTCTTTGCTGCAACTGAACAAGCAGGGAATTTTTCCAGTAAAGCTTTCTCAAATTCTTGGACATGGTACTTCAAATACCGATCAATGGTGGTGATACGCATAAGCCTACTTGGATGAGCTTTTCCAAGCAACTCAATGTAAACCGGCCGTCCTTCTCTATCAACTCCATGGTATCCTTGAGGGTAATATTGCAAGACTTCATCCAGCTCTTCAAACTCAAAATCCTACATATTGATTCGTTTACTGAGCATTAAACTTAGATGCAGGAAAGATATGACAATTAAGAGGCAAACATATATATTCCCTTACCTTCAATATGGTGTCTGTTCCATATTCTTTCCTCCACATAAGCATTTCTTCCCACATGAGGATTGTTTTTTCAATGTTAAAGTCCCTAGCTTTCAGAAATCTACAAGTTAAGAATAATACAGTCAATTAGTTTATAGTGAAAAACAGCCAACCTTCATCCGTGTCTTTCGAAAAGGGCTACAACTAACCTCAACAAAGTATGGTAGTCATCATGCCGAGGGGGCAAAAGATCCCTTTCAATGAGTTTTTGACGCAATTCAATGACAGTACTCTCCTCTCTTGCATCCCGTACATCCTCTATGGAAACAGAAGGAACCCTGTAATCGATTTTCCTTTTCCCCCTTTTCTTCAGAGAATGAGTGAACTTGTTTGAAGCATTTATCGCCTTCTTCTTGAGATTGCCAATTTTCGATCGTCGTCTCTCATCTTCTGAATTCTCAAAATCCGATCTTCTCTCTCTAATTTCATCATTGGTCCCAAGAACTTCTAGCCCTTCTATATTAAAGTTTTTCAATGAATCCAGCCATTAGACACACTAAGTTCATAAGCATATAACATTTGCAACATATAAACCACTAAACATACCTGACATTTCAGTTTAATGCAAGAGGGAGAGCGTTGGCTCTAATCTTCAGTTGCTGAAAACGAATCCACAGCTAACTCGCAGAGACGCATGCCAGGGCACACTGTCAAAAGAGAAGCAGCACTAAGCATCCAACGCAAGAACACGAATGCATCACAGCCATTTAATACCAAATACCAATCACCATAATCATATCTCTACACAACCAAAATCAAAAGGAACAATCCAGCACCTAATGTAATCACAAAACTATATATACTAAGCTCTTTTGGCTGCATCTGATAATAGCGCAAGGCAATAAAAGAAGTAAGCAACTTTCTTGTGATGCATCATGCATCACTCCCTCTGTGCTTTAAATACGTCAAAATTGCACTTTCCCGTGAAAGTCGAAGAAAATTTTCACTTCTCCAGACAACTCTCTAATCCACGGAGCAAATCTCTTTAAAGTAAAGTGAATATAAATCACAAATCTCTGTCAAAAAATCTAATTTAACCAGACCCCATTAAAAATAAATTAAACAACCAAAAATATGTTCTTTTTTTTTTCTTCTACTATATCAACTATGATTCATTCAATTCACCTTTTTCATGTGCACTTCATTGTTCCAAAAAAAAAAAAAAAAAAAAGGAAAAGATCACACCGATATTAAAACAGAATCTCCATCACGGCACCAAAATCAAAACCCTATAATTTAAAAAAAAAAAAAAAATAGAAATTTAAGAAAACACATGCAACAACTGAAGCTGAATAAATGCAATAACCATTAAATGCCTCAAAAAAATAGTTTAAAAAGCATTACAAACCCAAAGGCAGCTCTCTCATGTCACACTACAGTTACTCATTCAACCCTAAACCCACATTAAAAATCCACAATGCCGACTATTAACCGACGGATCCACATTCAATTCACACACAACACAACACAACAAAAAAAGGCGCAAACTTTATTACTATTAACCACAAAAACAGACCCAAAAAGACAAAACTCACCGTTTTAACCCAAACCCAGATTCCCAAAACTGGATCCCAATCTCAGAAGCTAATGAACGGTCTCTAAAGACAATAATAATCAAATTTTCTGGAGAAAACGACGAAAGTTTTAAGCTTTACAAGGTTTTTCTCTCTGTTTTTGCCGAGGTGAAACCTAATTTCAGCAAAAACATATATATATATATATATATATGGGTGTGTAAAAGAAAGGAAAATTAAGATCTGGGTTTTGTTAAGCTGCCTTTAAAATTTGTTTTTGCTTTGGTTGCTGTTTCTGCTGCTTTTCCCTTTCTCTCTCTGAAGGTTCCAGCGAGAGAGGCTCTCCCTTGGTCTGCTGCTTCGCTTTTCGTTGTCAAATTTTGCTTACGTGTCCTTCAATTTCTTTAATTTTTAATAAATAAATTAGTTAATATACAGTGTCCGTTACTGTAAAAGGATGTTACTGAGGTGACTTTTTAGGTGTTTAGTTTTAACCTTTCTAAGCTGTTTCAGAGAATCTCTGCCCTCCATTTATTATAGTTTCAGTACGAAATTCCCATTATTTATTGTGCTCATTAATTGCATTTTTAATTTTTTTAATTATTTATATTACCCTAAGACCCGTTTCACAGAAGCTAATCATGAGCTCAACATGATGATCAAGTTTTAATCTTTTACTCAACATGAACCGTCTAGAATGGTATAATTCCTTCTCATATACCTTTCCTTTGTTTTAATCCTTATAGTATTAATCACCATCATCATCATCATTATTGTTATTGTTATTGTCCATACAAGTTTTAGAAACCTCTATATATATATTACAAGTTAATTAATTAATCAAGAAATCCTTTTTTTATTTGATAAATTTAAAAATGAAAAGGATTTCGGAGATAAACAAACAAAAAATTTGAAATATATCGTTAAAAGTTGTATTTATCTTGTATTTGTTTCACATTACTAATTTAGTGGATTTGAGTATTGAGTTTTACCTAAATCTATTTAACATAGTATCAGTCCTTCTTATTTAGGACTATGACAGATGATATGATAAATTTAATTCTAACTAATTTAATAAATTATTATGATATATATACGTGATTAAATATTCTCCTCGTTTAAACTAGCTTCCTCGAGGAGCTAATACAAAGAGAACTTTGGCGTTGAAACTACAAAATTAAAGAGAATATTTGCTGTGAGGAAGGATGAATCTCAATTTATGAACAATCTTGATGAATAGACAACTCATAACCCTCCAAAATGATAGGACCTACCCAGAAGGACACGTGTCCACAAATTCCATGGCTGAGTACATTTCGAAATTAAGACCCTAATTAATGTTTGGGGTCTTATTTAATAATTAATAATCCTAGGACCAGCTCCTCCTCCATCTCAATGTAATAACATTCTTCTACTGTCCACACTCCACATTGTTAATAATCCTCTTCCTCTCTTTTCACCATCATCATCTTCTGCAAAACATTTACTCAACTCACCTCCTTACTTTACTTTCTGAATTCAATCCCCCATTCATTTAAGCTCTCTCATTAATGTCCATGGACCACTACTTCTAATTCATACTTACCTATTGTCTTTGTAATTGACTGGATATATATATCTGTATCCCAGCTCCCAGGGAAGACAAGGTAATCTTTAGCCTTCACTTCAAGGTCAATCAAGACATAGTAATGTTATCTCTACACTGTAATATACGTAGAACATATCTTCTAATGAGTTGTAGTTGGACTTAGGCATAATGGCTTGTTCTATATCTCCTTCATGATGTATTAGAATTATAACCTTGATTAGTAGGTAATTAGTGTTTACTTGATAAAGGTTTGACTTGGGGAAAGGATCGAAACAAAGATGTAGGTTCTGAAGAATCTGGAGGATGATGATGTTATTATGATAATCTTAAAATGTTTTCTAGAAAACCAAGTCACATCATGAAATTAAATCAAATTCAATACACATTACAGCATATATTCCAAACTTTTTTAGATTTAATTTCCGCCGTTCTTTTGCATTGGTGGGTATAATTGATTTACCAACACCCAATTGGTTCATTGAATTTTAATTAAGAATCACTAATATTTTCAAATGCTGATCAACATCCAGCCACCTGCCAAGCTTAGTTAATCAATCAAGACAACTTTGCTTAATTATCTTTTAGGGTTTAACGCAACCGTGTGTTAATGTCAATGTATTAGCGTAGCTTCAAGGTTAATTAGTTGACGAATATTGATATTGGAAAAAAGAAAGAAATAATGTGAAGAGCATGCAACTTTCGTCTTTCGGTAAGCTTGATTTTGATATTAATTTAATTTATTTAAGTGGGTCTAAAACTGCGCATGTCAGGATCTCTTTAAACATAAAAAACAGCGATAATGGTGTAAGCTCTAGCAGCTTTCCAACAAGAACAATTAAGAAACCTAATTTTAATTTGCTCTTTACTTTTCGATGGCATGCGCTCCATTATTGACGACTTTCTGGATGATGACTTTGCTGGTGGGTTTACTGTAGATTTATACATATGTTCAATCCAAAATCTTAGCTGCATAATTCTATTTCATTCATCTGCACGCATGGAATAGGATATCGAATATGTATGTATTGATTAATTATACGAATTCGTCTTATGTGGTACCCTAATGGTACCAAGACTCTCTTCACTTTGTCAAGGATTGATAAAACTTATATAATAATATATAGGGAATATGATTCCAATTCATTTGGGTAGAGAATATATAGCTGTGAAAACCATCACTGGGTGGTCAAATGATTGGACATGAACTTTTTAATATATTACTCAAGAAGTTATGAGTTCGAATCTCCTAAATTGCTAATAGGGTTGGTTATTGTAGGATATACCTGGTTGTTAACTTCAGGACCTTAGAAGGATTAGTTGAGGGGTCACTATAAGGTATATCATACTATTAATTTTAGGATCCTGAAAGATTAGTCGAGGGCTCAGAATGTGATATATATCTTGATGGTATAGAGGAGTCACATTCGTATCTAGGATAGATCTTGCTCATCCTCTATGAAAATATATTAAAATTCAACTGAAATATCTACACATGATACAACATAACATTTGATCCAATTCATAGCTAGATTTCTCAATTCGTTATGTAGTCAATTTCGAAAGGAAAAAGTGATCCCATGACCAAACCTTTTGGCTAGGTTAAGGATTAAAGACAGAAAGCAACCATTGAAATGATCGATCGATGTATTTTATGTCAAAAAAATTGAGATGGGAAGCTTCAAATTTCAACTCTCGAGGCACATTTTAGATGGCAGAGAGTGAAAGGATTAGTCGTTTAGAGATAAGTCACTCTCAACACCCACCAAACCCTAACCCTAACCCCACTACCCCTACCATTATATTACATACAATACAAGTCAAAGAACTATTTGCAGTTACTTGTCTCTTTCACTCCACCCACAAATCTGTCTCTCCCTTTTAACCCATCCATCGAATGTTATTACTTTTTTTTCCTTCTCAAAATCTTCTCTGTTTTATATAAATATATCTCTGCATGCATGCAGAAATGTAGCAGAGAGAGAGAGAGAGAGAGAGAGAGAGAGAAAGAGAGAGGCCAATAGAAGAAGATGTAGATTTGTCTTGAGGAGCGTCGAAGCTTGGCGGGGACAATATTCCAAGAAAGTGACAATTGCATGCATTCCTTTGTCACTCTTAAGATCTCATTTCAGATCATGATCTTTTGTTGAGTTACAGTTTTTCTCTTTCTGTAAATTATAAAATAATAATTCAGTTGGGTTGGGATTATTCATTGATTCAAATTATATGAGATTAAGCTCGTGACTCACTTGCCTTCTGACATTACGTTTTGGGTTTAACGCGAAAGATAAAGAGAGAAAAGAGCATTCAAGGACAGTAGCTCTAGCATGCATTTTTATATTATATCATATAATCTAATAATTAAATATAATTTATTTTGATTTGTTTTGATTTCTCTGGCTGTGTTTGGAGGGTCTTGGGGGTTCAATTAACAAGGATTTTTGTTCTCCCCAATGTTGCTTTTGCTTATTCTTCTTCTCTAGTGTACTATATAGTCAACGTTTGTTTGATTGTTTCTGTATATTCTTTCATTTTTATTTATTATTTTTTAATACTTTATTATGGAATATTTTGTAGGGTATTGCAATTTTAATTGTAATAACCCACTTGTAAGTTTTATTGAATTTTTGTACAAGGCATATATTATTATTATTATTATTTTTGGTAACTGGATATTCAGATTAGTTTACGCGTACTTCAACTAATCCTCAAGACCTTAAAGCTAACGATCGGATAAAGCTCTAGTGGTTACCTCTATTAACAATTAAGATGAATCGAATTCAAAACATTTTAGATAATATATCCCAAAATTTCCTATTCAACCACTTGGCTACCCAAGGGTGGTTAATATATTATACATATACTTTTAAATAATATATTGTCACTTAATTTCTCTTCTTTTAATATATGGGACATTTTATAATAAATACAAAGCCTTAAACTTATACTTTATCCAAAGAATATGATAAATTGTCATCACATTGAGACCAGAGAAAGATATATAATTTCTTGATATAGTTAGTAATAGTTGTTTGCTATTCAATAATTCTTGTCTAAGCGGTCATACTTTTCATATATAGTTTTTAGTTTTTTTAATCTAAGATTTCAATTCTTCTATGTTTCAGCAGTAGCATATTATTCCATGGAACTAAGGTCCAAAATTTCGGAAGAAACAAGTGTTTGCACGACTCTACCACCTAGTCAATTATGTTCCATCTAATCCCAATTTCATGACCACACCCACACACACACACACACTTTGCACTAAATTTTTACACCGAACGACGTGTCAACTGAATCAGACGAGCCACATATCATGTTAATAAATATTTCGCGAATAAATGACCGTATATCAAATATGGACGACGGTCCATTTTTTTTTTTTAAACAATGGATCGGCGTCCATTCTAGGTGAACGCCCGTCTATAGTAAATGGACTCTTGTCCATATTATATGAACGGAAGTTCATTATTATTTTCTCATAGACAAGCGTTCATTATAGGTGAATGGTTGTCTAATAATCATGGACGCCCATCCAATAATCACGAACCCCCATTATTTTGTTTTTAAAATTTTTTGGACAGTCATCCATCTTATATGAATGCTCGTCCATATAATATGAACCGGAGTCCATTAAATATAGGCAGACGTCCATAAATATTGGACGACCGTTCATTCACAAAAGACTCTAACGTGGTCGCGTCTGACTAGTTTCCATGTCTTTCAGTACAAAAATTCGATGTAAAATTTTGGTGTCCCTAGCATTACTCATATGTGTATACATTATTTGACCTTTTGAATAACAGTCAAGAAGACCTTATGAAAATGAAATATTTTTGCACAGAAGATGTGAAACAGTATTAGACATTCTAGAAAAGAAATAAAAAAAAGCATTTCACAATTGATTCACTGTATATAAGTGACATAAATTCCTTGAAAAAGAAATAAGAAATAAAATATCAAAGATATGCTCCTTTTCCTTTCAATAATGTCCCTTTCTCTTTTTCTCTCAACATTAAATAAATGTTTAATGTAGAAGAAGAGCAAGTCTTACATCTACCGACACTACATATTCAGCCGACAACCTTTTTTCTTTTTTTATTTTAGTTTTTGATTTGTTCTTATTGACAAGATGGCTAAATTAGGGTTAATGCATCTACTTTTTCATCACTTGAAGGAAAAGGTTTCATTTTTATTCCAACCCACTCAACTATTTAATTCACCACATGCATATATGCATGAAGCATGATCCTCTCTTTTCTCTGGTTTTGGTAACAAATTCTTATTTCTTCTTTAATTACTTATTTCTAAAGTTTCGATCACCCAAGAAATCAGTAAACCAACTTAGCAAGACACCCATGTCATAAACTCCTCTAAACTACATCTTTTACTTAAATATTTGTAATAAGTTATATCAGTTTTGTACATGTAACACTATTTTTAGGCTAAAGTTTATTTAAACCAAAACGTCGGATCGAATAACATAAATGCATATAATTAACAAACAACTTAGAAAACATAAGCAACAAGAATATATAAATTGAGATTAATAAAGATAGTGAAAGATGAGTGTGAGCAAACAATCAAGCAGCCAAGCACAAAAGGTTCACTCAAAATTGGATGCATTCAAGAATTACAAAGGGAGTTAATAGGGACATGTCCTATAAGTTCATTCTGTTTCTCACTATTCTCCCTCATTGGTTTGGTCTTATCTTCCTACACACCAAGGCATATGTGTTATAATGGATGAACAAATGAAGTGTATTCTGAATCAATGGAGCCCCCAATTCAAAACAGTTTTGGTAAATGTTGGAGAGTGATAACACTCAACAGTGAAAAGGATTTATTATTGGGAAACATGATAACATGCAACTGGTGGCCATCGCATCACATTGTCGCTAACTGATGGGTCCTTACCCCATTTTGTTAACCAAAATCTTTTGTTTTCACATGCTCTCTCTCTCTCTCTCCCCCCCTCTGTGAATCAATTAACCACTCTACTATTTGACTCTTCTGTTGTCCCTTTCTGCTTCATTTAATTTCATCTGTCAGCATATGGTTAACTGTCTTGACAAAATCCACCGGTTCTACTTTCCATGTGATTTTTTTTTCTTTTTACAGTTTGGGTTGTTGGAGATGAAATTCTTTGGTTCCTCACTTGTTTAAAATATAATGGTGAGAATGATGAAGACAGCAAGAAACAATGTGAATTACTGGACTTCAGGCTGAGGCCCCCACATCCACAGCCATTGCTAAGAGATACCATTTTAGATTTTTTGGCAAGTGACCTAATTGCTAGCTTTAGGGGACCTATACCAGCAATTTCTAGGCTATAGCTATACAAAGAGGGAGGAGATGGTGAGAAGTGAGAATGATATGCATGTGAAGGGAAAAGGCCTCAATGGCCTCACTGTTGAGACTCTTTGTCCAAGATCCAAACAAGGTCATATTCTTATCTACAGGTAAGGCTGCCACAAAAATTCCCTTCTGGTTAGCTCTGAAAAGTCCTAGTACTTATGAAAGTAAAGATTATGAGACTGTTTGGCTGTCAATAGTAAAAATGCAAAACTCTTTCCAGAAACAGGCTAGGTTGGTTCATAGTTCAATTTCAAATCAACTAACAATAATCTAGCAGATAAAGCCTTGATCAACCCAAGAGAGGCACAAGAATTACAGGTCTAACTCCTCTTTATACATTGTCCATTCAACTAGACCATCTGACTGCCATGAATTGGATTCTCTGTTTCCTGGTTAGCAATCTGAATCATATATATATTAGCCCTAAAATCACTTGACCATAACGTGTATTTAATTTGAAATTCTGATACTTCATGCAAACGATTTCACGCACCTCAAACGAGAAAACAGATGGTTTTTAAGCAAATTTTAATGCAAGTTTTAAAGGACCTGTCTAAAGTTTGAAAGTAACCCACATAAAACCTTCCATAACAAAGTATATGGCAAAAGCAAACAAGTTTATCTCTGGACAGACTTATTTTTCTATTATTTACTAATAGGACCGCACGACTATGACCTTCCTTGTCATTAAGGAATTCTCTTCTAACCCATCGCATATTTCTGAGTCCAGGATCGAGCAGTATCCTCATATTTGGCTCTGTCAGTCTTGTACATATGGGCAATCTCAGGCACAAGAGGATCATCTGGGTTTGGATCAGTAGCAGTGAGCAAATTGAAAGAAGAACCTGCAAAAAGAACAATCATAACATGTCAAAAAAGCAAAGCCAAACCAAGAATGGCTAAGCAAAAAGTTTGATGAAAAATTATATCCTGTCTTCTTCTATAATTCGACATATCTACGAAAGAAAGTTATAGTAGCGATGCATCCCTTTAATCAGTCTTGACTAAAAGATATAAGAAAGCATACAGTAAGAAAAGTACATTACCTTGGATATTGTCAAGGCTGGGCTCCACTGCCTTTGAGAATGTCAAGACAGATGCTACCATTGCTGTTGATGTTAGGGTGGAAAACCTTGGTACGGAAGGCAACCTGTAAAAATAATCGAAATTATCCACTTTAATATAGACAGGAACATTCCCACATTGCTTAACCACTTTGAAAGATAATTCAAAGAATAAAACAACTAAGTCGACCATATGTCACTGTCTCCTTCAGTTGGCCACATAACTTGCCAAGATTAGTCACATAATGAGTATAAGCCAATTCCTACATGAATAGGATATAGTGAAACAGAAGAACAGTATTTCTTAGATACCATGAGCAAACCATGATAACGATTCAAGTCAACAATGGGGACTAACAAAGAGTTTATTATGCAGAGTATAAGACAGATACAGTTCCCACTCACTCAACAAATAGCAAACAATTTGTTAATACTGCACTTGACTCAACCAAACAGATACAAAACCAGTAGAAACTACTACCAAGCTCACAATGAAAACAACTCCCAAATACACTGGAGAAGAACAGAAATACAGAGCCTCAATATTCTAAAATAATAAGAAGAAACATTTCAAATATGAAGTCATTAAAGCAAAGAGGAATGTGTTGAGGAATAAAATATATTTTGCAAAGGAAAAGAAAAATATATTACTTTGGGTGGCTTGAATGGATAATCTGGTGGGAAGTGAATGGATACAAGAAAGACACCCCTGAAAATGGCTATCTGATGGACCCGATTGTTCTTGCCAGTGGAACATGTCATCAGCCACTGGGCCTGTAAACATGCAGCATTTCCAAATTATATACCATAACCAAATATAATATATTTATGTCCAAAGATAAATGCTCACTGCATGCATTGTCGCATTAATGTTGCAAATGTTTTGATCAGCAAATAAATTGATTGAAGAGCAGCCAAAACAAAATCCAATAATCTAACTAAGGTTCCATTTACTAAGTTTCTATCTTTTGATTTCCTCCTGGAATTAAGGGAAGGAGGGGTGATGAAGGATTAGAAAACTCAAGTTGAGATGTGCACAATGATTAATGAATATAATTCTCCATTTAAATCTTCATAGTAAAAGAAAGTTCGATACAACTAAAAGCAATATATAAATACATTGATAGAAGAAAACACACCAGCGCTGCACGAGGCAGGAGGTCCTTCTGCAGGTCCTTCAACTCCTTGTTGATCCTTTTTGAAGCCATGAAACTTTCTCAAGGCACACACTGCAAAAGCATAAATATTTAAGAATGAAAATTTTCCAAAACAAAGGAATTTCCAATCCTTGAACCTATCTCTAAAATAATAATACCTATCCACACAAAGTTCGTATTACCCAATCAAACAACAAAGTTCTATTAACCCAATCGAACAACAAAGTTCATATTACATCGACAAAAGTTCATATTACCCAATCAACAACAAAGATCATAATATTTATGAATGAAAATATCCAAAACAAAGGAATTTCCAATCCTTGAGCCTAACTCTAAAATCAAATAATACCCATCAACAACAAAGGTCATATTAACCCACCAAACAACAAGTTCATAATATTTACAAATGAAAATTTTCCCAAACAAGGAATTTCCAATCCTTGAACCTAACTCTAAAATCAAATAATACCCATCTAACAAGTCATATTAACCCAATCAACAACAACACATGAATTCCACAGAATCAGAGACCAGATATATTAAATTTTCTTGTAATATTGTTCGTCTCATAGCAATTATTTCTTCTATTACTAGCCAAACAGTCACAAACATTCTAATTCAAGTCTGACACACGGTGAACCCACAAATAATCAATTGATTTATCAAATATCATAAATAAATAAACAAATACAAACACTAAATAATACAACTTGCAGAAATAACAAATCAAAAATACAGAAACCCTGTCGTGCTTAGGGTTCAACATCAAAAAACGATCAGAAACCCTAACCCTAACCCATAAAAACAATTTTATTGTACGGAAAAATTGACCCCACAACTAATTTAATAGTCTAGAAATCAAAATCCCAGAAGACAATAAAGCAGTATTAAATTAAAATCTTAACTTGAAACCCATACCTTACTTAGGGTCAAAGGATCGAATCGAAGAATCCAAATCGAAAGAAATGTATGAATTTATGGTAAGTGGAAACTGAGAAATGTCGAAGAAATAGGGTAAATATATTGAGTAGCTGTGGCTGGCACCCACGCCACTGACTTGCCAAATTCCAATTCGTCTTCTAGTTACTTCATACTTAGTAGATGGGATTCCATGGGCCCAGATTTAGGCCCAAATCATTATTGGGTTGGGTTATGTTCTGTCTAGCCCGGCCCTACAACCCTCAAATATTTTATTATTTTTTCTTTTGTTCTACTCGCTTGAAATTGTTGTGTGAAGTTATTATATTCGACCATAAATATAAAGTGATTAGTTGGATGGTTGTATATTGACAAATCATAACTTATTAGTGGATATGAATATTGCAAGTATGATCAAGTGGAGGTCTTTTTCTTTAGACAAAACAAGCCCACCACTAGAGGATAGATGAATGGGATAGATTTGTCATTTAGGTCATGACTATCAATTGTCAATTTCACAAAAAAAACAATACAATCGAGCATTTGAGCCTAGACCAAACCCTTTTTTTGTTTTTTTGTAACCAAGATTTTCGGGTTAACTCTTGTGCACTTTGACTGTTTTTGAAGTTAGCGCAACATCTCGTTATAACATTCACTTGAATCACCCTGCTACCCCTCTATTTAATTCGATACTCACAGGAAATCAAATTTGAAACTGTATGTCTATCTATACTATCCCCAATTTGTACTAACTATCTAGACTATCCACGAATAGATGCGTAAACCAAACCGTTAATGCCAAAATATCAAATACCCCATCAATTACTAGCTTGAATTTATCAAATAAAAACATATTACTTTAAAATAAGTTGAAGAATCCACATCTACTACAATTTTCTTAGATAACCCCTGTTCTCTCATATATCAATACAAGATTAAAAAACTCTTAAAATATCTTAGATAATCCTTTACTACTTATTCTGGACAGATGTTTATTATCTGAATCATTTGCCTGGAATCTGGTGGAAGAGTTTTAGTATTGTGGTAGTAAGGTCTAATGCAAACCATTTAAAATATAGTTTCGAGTAGTATTATCATATGATTAGTGATGATTGTTGTATTATATTTAAAAATTCGGTAAATTCGTTGATATTTTGGGAAAATATGAAAGTCAGCGGAATGGATGGTTAGTGGACAACCATAAGCGCGGATCGGTGGGACTTGACAATACGTGGTGGGTTCACCACAAAACTTGGTTTCAGAACTCAAACTCAGCAACAACGAAACCATTTTATCTAACTTTAGCATTCACCTCTTCCCTTCTCTCTCTCTCTCTCTCTCTCTCTCTCTCTCTCTCTTGTTTGTTTTGTCTCCTTGACAAGTAACTATTCACCTCTTCATTATTCTCTTTCTGGGTTTTTCCATTTCCTTTTTGGTGGGGTGCTTTTTTTTTGTGTTCTTAATAATTTTTGCTGGTTCTTGATGATTTTGTTGAGTTTCAGGAGCAGCGGAACCTGGAAAGTTTTGTTGTTGGTGAGAGTTGCATTTTCAATTTCTTTTTAATTGTTCTTGGGTTAATTTTTGTATGGTTTTGTGTTGATATGGAACAAGATTTGTCTG
This sequence comes from Pistacia vera, assembly GCF_008641045.1. NCBI lineage: Eukaryota > Viridiplantae > Streptophyta > Magnoliopsida > Sapindales > Anacardiaceae > Pistacia > Pistacia vera. The sequence goes on along the minus strand of NW_022196607.1, from coordinate 123,306 downwards.
CACAGTTTATTTCTGGATTTGTTTTCAAAAAATCATAAAATTTTATCAAATTTCTGTCCTTTTATCGATATATTGGAGCTTTGAAGGTAACCCAGTGACAATTTATTGTAGATCTTGTGTATGTATATCTTATCATAATCTAAGGTGCATATAAACATATATGCTGGATTTTTTTTTACTGATGCATAAAGAATCATTCGTGGTTTCCATGTTCACGTAATCTGATTATATTAAAAGTAAGGAATAATTTAGATTGAAAGGTTGTTACTGAGCTTGATTTGTATTTATGTTTTTATTTTTCATTAGAAGATGTTGGTAAATGCAGTAGATGGTTATTATATGATTGAATTTGAATGTAAAACTGGTTACAGTGTCTAAACATTTTCGTCTTATCGTGGCCAGGCTTATAGGTAGCTCAAACATTGCTTCCCATTTTGTCATTATCAATTGGTTTGGGAGGTATTTTGGAAAGCCTGAGTCTTCTAGCATGCTTGGATACCAAAACAAAGCTTGAGGCCAAAATGGTTGAAGCTATGCAGCGAAGGGCAACTGAAGGAACGCCATGAAATCGTTCACAGCATAATTTTGAAATTCCCAAAAATTGATGAGGGCTTAAGAAAGCAGATATTTTTGAGCAATTTGGTAGGTTTCGTAGTATTTTTTATATTGTTTTTTTCAATTGTTTGTTGAAAGATTTATGCATATTTTATCAAGCAGGCTGTACACTATAGCTGGCATTTCCCTATCAAAAATTTCCAGCATTCAAGTTTTGAGTTTTTAAACCTGTTAGAAATAAATTTTTCTGTTCAAACCATTCTAAACTTGATATATTTGGGTTAGCAAGTTTAAAATATTTTAGTTCTACACTGCTTTAAGTGCTCATATCTTTTTGATATACACAGACACGTAATACGATTGTCTTCTAACTTCTAAGAGGTATTCTTTTTTCTATTTCTTGTAGATGAGGACTCAAATGGTGCGATTGATCAGGAAGAGCTTAAGAAGTGTTTTCTTAAGCTTGAAATAAAATTTACAGAGGAGGAAATCAATGATCTCTTTCAGGCCTGTGATATTAATGAGGACATGGGAATGAAGTTCAATGAGTTCATTGTACTTCTCTGCCTTGTGTATCTTCTAAAGGATGATCCAACTGCTCTTCATGCTGTTCCAATCACACTACTTAAAATTCAGCATATTTCATTTTTAAGCCGGCAATTTTTCTTTTTTAAACATTGTCCTCAGTTGTATTTTGTAGAAGTGCAACGACCGTCTTTTCCTTGGAGAAACTAGTTTGATTGATTACACTAGTGCCATATACAATATGCTCTTATGTAGAGACTCTCCTTATTTTTGTGTTTCTTAACATTGCGAGAATCACGGATGGGTATGCCGAAGTTGGAGCCCTTCGAAACCTTGGTTGATGCATTTGTATTCTTGGACAAGAACAAGGATGGTTATGTCAGCAGAAATGAGATGGCTCAAGCCTAAATGAATCAGGGGAACGCTCTTCGGAACGAATAGTCATGAAAAGATTTGGTCAGTTTTTTTTCCCTTTCTTACAGCATTCAAAAAAATTTATACCTCCATGTTTCAAAAATTATATTTCTCCTATATAACAATTGCCCTGCTTTCAATCTGGATGTGGATTTCTCGGTGCAGGAAGATCTCATGCTCTTCTATGTGCATGCATTTGAACAGATTTACTCAAATTATGCTTTGATGAGTTTTTTGTTGGTCATATTAGATATTTCTAATGGCTAATGTTCTTCCCCTTTACTATTGTAGAGGAGATGGACTGGTAAATGAGATGGTGAACTTCAAGGAATTTCTATTTGCATTCACTAATTGGGTTGGAATACGATGACGAAGAGGTGAAGAGAAGGTTTAACCAATCCATGTTAGTTCCCAGTTGTTGCTGTCTACAATTGCTGGTAGCTAAGGCTTTTCAGAGAGGTGGAAGTTCCAGCATGATTCCTGTTTACTCTTTCTGGTAAATGGTAAAGGGCGAGGCCATACAGGATGTATGAGAATAAATGTAATTTATTTGTAATGTAGATAGTCCTCACGTACACCACTGAAATGCATCTTCTAATAATTCTAAGAGGCTTCTGTGATGTCTCCTTTTCTCTTTTCTTCTTTTTGTAATAGAGAATGTCAATTTTGGTAAAAAGTTTACGACAGGCAATATTTTCATTTTCTAATCCTTATTATTGTTTATTTTTTGAGGTTTATAGAACTTAACTGGGAAATGATCTGCATTGTTCATGGCTTAAAGTCGGGCAAAATCTCATTTAGTCAGCACCTCAGGGGTGGTATTCCTGTTACCATCTCCTCAGATCACCAGCCGAATCAATAGATCAACCTATATTGCTAAAGATTTGATGCAAGATTGAAACTCAGAAGCAGTATGAGATATGTGAATGAAAAAAGCTAATTCATTGTAATAGAAGATAGCAAAAATTGTTATTATAAGCATTTGGGTAAACCATCGTTCATACCTCCGTCTCTTGACAGTTTGGGTACAAACCACAATTCAAATCCCTCACACCAATCCCATCATCGTATCATTAGAAAATATGATATGGAACTGCAGAAACTAACACAAGCTTCAAAACGGAGAAGGTTTATTTCCCTGCTAGTCTTGCATCTCTCCCAACCAGGTGGCACAACACACACATGGAAACCTTCCTCAGAATTGTAAATACAATTCAGTATTGTTAGGTCTCTCGTAATTCAGTTACTCTATAAGTCTTTGTTTTCACCCTAAATAAGAGAGACAATTAAGGACATTCAGGGAAAAACAGTAGACAAATCGGCACAGGAGAGAAGGAATAATGATTCTCACCACAAGCTTGACTCTTGGGCAAATCTTAAAACCTGAAAGTCAAATGCCACAGATGTTCTGTTCTGCCTCAACTGTTTCAATTGGTAGTAGAACTGCATCCGACAATGATATTGGAGGTTTTCTTCCTGTTATTTTGTTCCTTAGGAAACAACAATACAACAATTTAACATTATATGTTCAAGAGACAAAAGGAAACAGATAATACTGACTCCCAAATTACATATCAGCATATTCTAATACAATGTTTTTAATGAGCCATGACACCAATAATAAAGTTAGTGATAACTTTTACTTTAACCAAAAGAGGAATTAAAATGTCAAGCAATTTGATAATCAAGTAAAGAAGAAGCAATTTGAGGTAAGAGTATGATTTTGTTTACCATTGTGATTGATTGGATTTGGAGTTTCATATTGTTCCTGCATGTGGACACAATAACCCCAATTGTTATATAATTAAAGCTCATCTATTTATGGTGAAAGTAACAGGATTTAGGTGTTCAACTTCACATACCTCAAGCTAATTCTTTGATTATGAGCTACGTAGAGCTTGTTCTTCCTCCCTCTCTACATCTTTACAAATTCTGAGTCCAGGATATGGGCTATCTTCGACCACTCTTGTCCTTCATCCTTCTTACACTGTTCTTTTTAACAGGCGGCAATCCAAATCCTTAATATCGAAAGTGAGGATGGGAGGCCCTCCTCGGAAAGGATGTCAGATATGGGCAACCAAGATCTCTAAAGTGAAGAGAGGTGAGATTTTGAAAAGCTTGGGAAGATAGGTATTTTAATTTTGGGAATTGACGATGAAAAGCTGTGTTAAAGAGGGCGGTAACATCCTTCTCCTTTGGAAAAGATTCTGCATCTGAGACTTCATTAGTCGATTGAGAGTAAGAAAGGGCTTGTACAATCCCCACTCAATCCAGAGTATTAAGAGAGGTGAGCTTGTGCAATCTCCACTCCATCAGTGGCTTTACAGATATTCGGACCTCCAACTGTAAGTGATGTGGGCTGGTGGGGAGACCTTCTTCTGGAATGTTATTCTTGGACAATGGGATATCGTCAACGTTTGAAGAGATGTTTGAGGGTGTGGATGCCATTGGGAAGAGCTTTAAGATTCCCACAACCAGATTATAGACTTCTCGATTGTGCTAGGAAGCCTTTTCATCAGGGAAGGAAAAAAGACTTCCACATCCAATTATGGAAATCTTACGAAGACAATTAAGATTGTGTAAACCCTCTGGTAGGGATTTAAGATTATAACAAAGCCCATATCAATCTCTTGAGAGCCATGTTTTTTATGGAACCTCTTTGCTATTAGCTCTAATTTTTCACAGAAACTAACCTGATGTTTTCAAGTGCTTCAGTTGGTTGGTCTCCTACCAATAAGATCGGAGATTTGGGCAAAGGGAGATCTTAATTTTTCTGAGTGCAGGTAAATGGCCATTAATGATAAAGTGAGAGATTTGAGCAATTGTCATTTTGAGGCGCTTAAGTTTAGTAAGTGACAGACCTTTCGATGACAAACAAGCGAGAGATGAGCACTTCTGATGTCCAAGTCTTCTAGCTGAGACTGAGATATTCTAGTGTTGTCATGATCTCTCTGTGCATCACTGAAGAAGAGATAGAGAAAGAGTGCCAACATCTTCCGTATCATCCAACAAACACTTCAATTTCTTACAACTATCTACTGATAGCTTTCTCTCAGAGATGAAGGTAGCTGATCTCTCACAATGCATGTCAAGAATCACAATTGTCAATTTCTAAACTTTCAAGGTGCTCAATCGTCTTAGGTAACTGACTTTTGATGATAAACTCATGAGAGATGACAATAGTTGATCCTTAGATAAAAGCTGAGTTTTCCATCATTGAAGAAGAGAGGATGAAGTGCCCACTTCTCTATCAAAAACAGACATTGCAATTTCTCACAGTGATGAATCTTGTTGAGTGTCGCTTACTTCAGTATTAATGGGTACGAGACGCACTTTCGGGGTCTCGTCTGCCCGTGAGCGCGGGGGTTGCGGGGGCGAGCGCCCGAGCCCTAGGCGTTTTGGGCTTTTCCATTCATACCTCGCTGTAAGGATCTTTAGTTTCGTTATATTCCTTTTTGGGTGGGCTTAGGCAATAGGAATTCTGTAAAACTAGTTAATCCCATTACACCTAGTATATAAAACATACGTTTTCTTGTTATGGGTTGCGAGAACAATCTCTCATTTGTAACGAGAGAGGTAGTCCATCTTGGCAAATAATATTTGACTCAGCGTGTACGTCAGCCCACATTGTGGTGAACCAGGGTAAATCGCGCGTATTGCTTCTTTGTTTACTGCTATTGTTTTGTTACTATTTTATTTTGTTCCTGTTGCTTCCCTATTCGTTCAATCTGGTATCAGAGCAAGTTCTGTTAGATCGTGATTTAGATGGGATCAAGGTGAATATTGAGAGTTCGCTCGGCAACCGCTTCGAGACCTCTGGAAACTGCGGATGGAGTCTACTCGTTAGATAGGGGACCTGGGGGTGCAATTGTGACATGATAGGCCGACAGTCGGGTCACTGCGTGTTACACGACTGCAACGTCTGACTGGATGTCAAGTACGCTTGGGCTAATCCTGCTGGAGGAGATTACAGCGCCGATCATGCCGCACTTGCTGGATTGGGACAAGATGGATCCGGAAAGCCATAGGTTTGTATTCGCTCTGTCTTGAGGCCTCTTCTAACGAATGTGATGGATCAGGATACGGCTAAGGTTTTATGTGCAAAAACTGGAAAATATGTATCTGAGTAAGTCTTTGGTGAACTGCTGTTCCGTCGCAAGAAACTCTACAATCTCCTATGCAGATGGGGATTCTTTTGCTTGCACATCTGGATGAGTTTAATCACTCTGGTAATCAACTGCTGGCTGTGGACTGTAACAACTCAACCGAGATCTAGAAAGTGTAATATTGTTATGCTCGCTGGCCTGATACGTGGGACATCTCTGATTGTTTGCATTGGTGGTGGAGGATTGACCAGATGTCCGTGGGAATCTGTAGTTCTGACATTGATTGGGCAGAGGATATTCGTGCGGAGAGGTTCAGAGGGTTCGTCTAGGATGCTTTAAATGCTAGGGACAAACCTTGATAGGAATTCAATAAGCTGCGACAGGGGAAAGTCGCGAGGTAGATCTACAGCCAGGATAAAGTAAAGATAAATGCTGGAGATGTCATGAATTCTGGGCATTTTAAGAGTACCTAGACCTTGGAGAACAAACCGGGTGAAGGGGAAGAAGCTGAACTTCGTGTACAAACGGGAATCAAATGGTGATATTCATGTGGCTGCTGCAGTGTATGGCTGGATCAAACCCATCGTTTGGGTATGTTGATACTGGGCTCGTTTTATTTTTTTTTTTTTTTTTTTTTTTGTTCTTTTTTTTTCATATGACACCTCACAGGAATGGTTTTGTGAGTAATGATCTCACATGGAGGAAATGTTCTGTTAGGAGATGAATACTGTTTGTGAAGTTAGTGGCCGCCGGGAAAATCAGGCTTAGGTTGCATGATGGTTCAATGAGACCTCCTGAAGTGGCCATCCCTGGTCATGATTAGAAATCTGCTATCTGTTTGAACAATGGCTTGACTGCGGTAATTTCAATTGTGACAGAACAAATTCTGTAAGATGACTCAGGGATTCATGGTTATGTGCACGGGATTCGACATGGTACATTATACAGCTGCAAATCATCAGTTGTAGAATTCCTCTTTGGTGGTTATTGGTTTCGGAAAAGGAGGCTGAAAAGAACTGAATTCTGCACATTGTGTTGCATCAAGCTGAATGGTGCACATTGGTCGAGATCGGCTTTGTCTACTTGGTGACTCACAATATGCTGAAGGTAGTTCTAACTTTCTAGTGAGTTTTGTTGTGAGGAATGTTTACAGGCAAGCATAATCGCAGTTATTTTCATCGACAGTCACGGACAACAAAAATACTGGAGTTAATTCATAGTGACGTTTTTTGGCCCACTCCTAGAATCTGTTGGCAATCCCGGTAGTATGTATCTTTCATTGATGATTTTTCTATACTGCTGTGTGTTTATTTTAGCGCAGCAAGTCCTGAGGCTTTTGAGAATTTCGGGAATTAAAGCCTTAGTTGAGAATCAGTTTGACAGAAAGACTTAAAGCTTGCAAACTGATAAGGGGGCGGGTGAGTTTGCTCTAGTAAGTTTGCAATGTTGTGCGACACCGGAATTGCAAGGCGAACTACACCTTACAACTCCTCAACAAAATGGAGTGGCTGAACGTCTCAAATCTGTCACTGTTAGAGAAGGCTTAGGATGCACTTCTGAATACCACGATTTGGGGTCTGAATTTTGGCAGATAGCTAACAGCTGGGGCTTTGTTATTTGAAGATCGGTCCCCCACTTCTTCTTTAAAGCATGACGGCATATGAAGCTTGTATGGTAAGAACCCCAATCTGTCTTTTTATTTCGAGTTTTTGGTTGTGATGGCGTATGTGCCTGTGGCCAAAAAGGAGAAGAAGCAGCTTGACCGTAATCCGAGCAGTGCAGGTGTGGGGTTCAAGGATGCATCAAGATATAAGTTGTGGAATCTCTGTGAGTAGAAGCATTAGATACAGCAGCGATGTTAATCTTAGAGAGGTAAAACAACGTGTGTAATCCTGAAGATCTTGAGCATTCAAGAAATTCCGTGCTGTGAACTACGTAAGCAGAGGAGAATGACTCAAATGTGCTAGCATAGACTGAAAATTCAGAGTCCATAGAATCTGACCATGAATATAACTTGATAGTGTGGCTGATTTGAGGGTCGTGTTTGGATGGTTTGAGGATGATTCTGATGATTGAAGTGTGGATGCCATCCAACTGTGAGGATATCCTCACAAGATTAGAAGAACCAGTTTCGTTTCTCTACTAAGTGCATTGAGTTATTCCATGCTTTGATGTGATTTTGCGATGAACCTAGGAATTGGTAAATGAGCAAGAGCCATGGAAATGCAAAATCTGTGGGAGTTGCTATGAATGGATGAGATGCGTCCCTGGACAGAAATACTGGATCTTATGGTAAATTGCCAAGGGAGAATGGCAATGTTGCGTGGTGTTCAAAAAAAAGAAAGTTCAGGCATAGAAAAAAAAAGAACTAGATGGAGACGATGCAAGTATAAGGCGAGAATCGTTGCAAAGTGATGCTCGCCAGCATTGAGGGTGTTTGATTATGGTGAGTATTTGTTCTCTCCTCCTTGTCAAGTTAACATCATCAGGTATGTTCTGTCTATTGCTTCTGATTTCCTCGCGTTTGATCTTGAAATTGAACACTTGATGTAAAGACGGCATTTTCTACGGAGTTTAGAGGAAGAAATTTCCATGAGCCCCTGAGGGTTTTGTATGTAAAGGGAAGGACGCTGGTGTTAGTTTGAAAAGTCTCTGTATGGGCTTAAACAATCACCAGGTGTGGTACCAAAAGTTCGGACTCCTATGTTCTTCAGCATGGTTTTTAGCCGCAGCAACGTGGATCAACTGTGTAGTATGTAAAGGGTTAGAAAATGTCTTTGTTATTTTAACCTTATATGTAGAATGATATGTTGCTGATCAGGGAATAGCAGGAGTTTGATAATTCTGTGAAGGGTTTGTCGCTGCACAATTTGACTAAGGATCTTGGGGCTGCAAATTTTTATTTTGGTATGCAATTACTAGAGATCGTCAAAGTTGTAAATTGTTGTTTAGGCAAGAAGTACATCGAGGGACGTGGTGAGAACTTTAAACATTAGAACTGACCAACCCATGTTAGATCCTATGACTTTGGGAGTGAATTCATACTGATCAGTGTCCTAAGTCTAGGAAGATGCTGAGAAATGAACCATTTGCCATATGCATGCTGTAGTAGTTTATGATGCCTTGTGTGCACGCACCCGATATTGCCAGCAGTGGGATTTTGAGTCGCTTTATGTCAAATCCGGTAGGAGCATTGGGTGGCTGTAAGAGGGTCTTAGATATCTCGTGGTCCTCGCATTTATCATTTGTTATGGGGCATTGTCGACTGGGGATGAGCTAGATGTATAGTCTTTGTGATGTGCGATTGGGGGGTGACTCGATAGCTAAGCGTTTCCCATGGGTATGTATTCTCTTTATTTGGTGCTGTCTGTTTGTTGGATAGTGACAGGCAAAGTACTGTGCTTTTGTCATCGCCTGAGGCAGAATACATTGCATTGACCATGCTGGCAAGAAGCTATGTGGCTTCGCCAGATGAGTTTAGAGCTTGGTTTCAAGCTTATGCTGTGACATTGGATGTGACAATCAAAGGGGCTTTTACTCTTAGACAAGAAATCCTGCTTTCTGGTCGCGATCAAACCATTGACTACAATCCATTTCATCCGGCAAAGGTGTAGGGAAAAATTGGTGTTGTTGAGAAGTTGATAACTTTTGTTTAATGCTGTCGATTTTTCTTACCAGGCTTGAGCTGTAGCAAAGTTACATTTAGTTGATGAGATAAGGCCTTCATTGTGTGAATTATTCGCCAAGTTGGGAGAAATGTTGGGTTGTCGACTACTTCATCATTAGATGGGTTAACCTAGACGCTACTCGGGGGCTCTTCTGCCGGTCCAGGCGGTCGTGGCCCCGGTTTTGTGTGCTTTTCGCCTGTATACACCCGCTGTAGATTTACCTTTTAGTTATTAATTTCCTTTTGGCTTGGGCTTAGGAATAGGAATTCTTGGTAAAACTCGGTTTAATTCCCTTAAACCTTGGTATAAACATACTTTTCTCTTTTATGGGTGTGAGAACAAGCTTCATTTAAACGATAGAGGTGAGGCATACTGCATATATTGACTCCTGGACGTACCCACATTGTGTGAACAGGGTAACTCATGCGTAGTGCTTTCTTTGTTTACTATTTGTTTTGTTAACTATTATGATTTTGTCCTGTTGCTCTCTATTTCCCCCCGTTCAAATCTCCAAGTGTCTCCAAGAACGTTAAAGACATGATAAATCCCTCCAAGCTGCGGAATCGGAAACTGTTGCCACCATATCCTTTGATGCGAGCTTTCTTAATTTTTGTGCAGGTCTTAATATACCAAGTACATTTCTTCCTGTGCTTCCTCACTTGGGACACTCCTTATCACCATTGTACAATCCCCATCTGCATACCTCGTCTAACTTCTCCTGATCACATAATATTCTTCTCGCGAAAATGAAGGTGCTTTTCTATTTTGGAAAATGAAAGATTTCCACGGAGAAACTTAGAATTTTTTTAACATCCCAAACCAGATCTAATATCTTTTTGCCCACAACAAATTAATATGTTTCGAAGATTCTCCATTTTCCATTCCCCAACGGCATCTCTATTAAATTTACTCCTCGGACTATTAAGATGGCGTAGATTGATCAACTTTCCCATAGGAGGTAATTTCTTCTCAATTACACAATACACCGTCTAGTTGCCAAACCTCTAAGTTGATAATGATTTGTTGACCAGGTGGCTTGTAATCTTGCTGTTTGAAAGGTTGACGGACCACAAATGTTTTTCATATCTCGCAATTGTGTCACGGTAACTAATGACTGGAACACTTCATTGGACAATCCGGATCACTCATTACAGACGCAACCTCAATTTTTTTTTTGAATTTTGGCAAAAGTTAGGAAAATCTATTCAGATGCAACCCAATTGCTTCCAACATTGTCCGAAAGTTCACTAGCTTCGTGAGTGCTTCAAATTTTGTAGACAGTGGCGATTGACAAGTGGCGAATCTTTTTTAAAATGCTTCTGATTGTTGTTTGGTCCTCATTCATCCTCCATCTAAAACTTGTATCTCCAAAAGCCTGTTTGCCAATCACTACTAAAGTTGTATTACATATGTAGTAGACGTATTGCTTGTTTCTGAAAGTGATCTTGACACTAGATCTTAGAATAGTCACCACCTATCCTTCTATCCTTATTGTATTTGACTCTTGACTATACCTTCTGCCATCCAAAAAGGACGAGGTCCTTCTTTTGATTATAATTCTTCGGAACAGGCCAATAACACTGCAAACCTCTTTTAGATGGAAGGAGACGGTGATATCTTAATTTTAACACCTCGGAATCTCCCCATGCGGACTTGAGTTCAATATATCTTCCCTATTTTACTGTCTAAAATATAATTCCCTTTAACTTCTCTTTGCTCACACGGAGAAGCCACCAGAGTCCTCCGCAGGCCAAGTCAAGCCATGCACTTTGTGCAACTTTTTGACGAATATATTCCAAATTTGTAAATTTGGCAATATCTCTGTTCTCGAATGCATGTTTGGCGAACACGGACCAACAGTCTTCTTCTGATAAGAGCTGTACATTATGACTTTCAATGGATCCAGTCATTGTTGATACGACATTGAGGTTGCGTGTTGTAACAATTATCCTACTCCCTGATGCTCCTGCCATGAAGGGAGATTTTAGGATTTCCCAGTTACCATAATCCTCATTCCAGAGATCATCCAGGACAAGTAAGAATTTTTTGCCGACAACTTGAGATCTCAGTTTAACTTGAAGTTGGTTAAAAGTCTCCACATCACAAGACTTGGAAGTTATCTCCTCCAAAATTGCCTTGTAGATCTTTTGAACATCAAAATGATCATTATCCGAAACACAAACCCATACTTTTGGGTCAAAATCTTTCGCTGCCTGGTCATTGAACACTTCGCGAGCAAGTGTTGTTTTGCCAATTCCTCCCATTCCAACAATGGGTATTACATGAAAGTTGGCATCACTTGGTTTATCCCTCAACATCATTTCAAGTAGTTTGGCTTTATCATCATCTCTACCAATAACAGCAGGTTCAAGTTGCAAGGATGTAGTAGGTAGTCTTTGTGGTGTAGCAGTTGATGTCCCTCCAGCAATCTCTTTCAACCCAAGACAATCTCTTTGATCACACAGATCTTCCAAACGGTCAGTTATCTCTTCTATCTGCGACTTCATGTGACGGTTGGACATCAAAGAAGAGAAATAATCAGTAAAGCTGTTCGTGGGGTGGTCTGTAGTCATCAATTTGCGCTCTGCAAGTTGAGTGGCATATTCATCCAGAATATCTTCTACATAATAAGCCAAGTCTTGCAGATCATCCAACCACATTTTCACTGCCTTGTTGGTTAGTTGCTTCTCTTCTGCGTCGTTAAGTACCGCTTCAATCATCGATAACTTTTTCTTCCACTGCTTTATCACTACATCTATCCCAGATTCACGTAGAAAGGACAGCAACCTACGATCCGCCAATCTGTCGAAAAACACCTGGAGGAATGCACCCAGAAAGACTTCTCCCACTGCCATGATTCTGGTTTAGTCTGTGAAAGAAAAGAAAGGATTGTCACAAAGAAGCAACAGGCAAGCGAGAGGGACAATATCAACAAAACTGTCAAATAAACTTGTAACACCAACCAAATTCATATAGATTTAATTGTTTAACTGCAACCAAATTCATTCTTGAAATTAAAAACATCAAATACAACAATGATCTACGATCAATTTCTTGGTGTAACAGCAGTTGACCTTACATTGATCATCTGATTTCCTTATGGTTCTTAAGTACTGTTTTAACTAAATTCTATTCGTGAGTAATATGATTTATCTAATTTAAGTACAAACACAAAGTTAAAGAAAAATAATCCGCCAGAGAGACAAAGATTTATTGTAAAATGGGGCAAGATCCAGTTAACATGTATCTATATTCATATATACCTATGTTTAAATTAGTGATAAATGAATACAATAGTATGAAGATGCTGATAAACATACGTCAAAACGAAAATATGAAAATAAAAATTCGAAAAACAGATTTAAAAGGAAGTAAATTTACCTAACACTGAGAAACAAGAGTAGAGATTAAGAAGAGTTGGTAAGAGCGTGACGAGAGAATAAGAGAAATAATTGAGAGTTTGATAAGAGAGGTGAAAATATTTGTAGAAAAAGCATAATACAACACACACAATGTTTTTATAGAATATGATATGGCAAAAATGATTGATTGATTTTAAATTAAAAATAAACTTTTATCCAATTATCTTTTGTTATATCGTACATCATGTTGTATAAGAAATATTATATAAAAATATTTCATGGGTAGCATTAGTCGTAAAAAAAATACCATAGTTGACTGACTCTTTGGAAGGCGGCTAGAACCACTCATTTAGTCTTGTTATTGAAACATAAAACAAAAATATCCGTTTGGACGAAATGGAACTTATTAGTGTAGAAGGTGCAAGGAAATTTCTCAAAAAGTACCCTTTATTTATTATTAAAAAAAAAGAATATATATAATCATCTTGGATAATCAACCAAAAGAAGATCAAAAGAAATCTTATCTGGCTACCTCTAAATTTAAAGAAACTAACCATCATTGGGTGGTTCAGCAATCAACTAAGAATTTAGATGTATTACTCAAAAGGTCTTAAGTTCGATCTACTTAGATTGTTAATAAGAGTGGACATTGAAAATATTTATCCAATGATCAACTTTAGGATTTCAGAAGATTAGTTGAGGTGTATCTAAGTTGGCTTAGAGAATTCCAATCACACAAAAAAAAAATAAAAAATAAAGAAGCATACATTCATAAAAAAGGTAAACACATTTAATCTACGTACCTCAACACTGGAGAAATTAAGTGCGGAAAGTTTGAGAGTAACGTACCTCAACACTGGAGAAATTAAGGGCAGAGAGTTTGAGAGTGAATGAGAGATGAGAGAGTCGGTGAGAGTATCTGTTCAAACAATTTGTGATAAGTTAAAATAATGAAACTAGCTTTTTAAAAACAGATTTTAATTGAAAATAAAATAATGACTCCATTGATCTTTGTGCTTTGGAAATTGTCACGTTCCCATTCTAACCGTGGGGCCCGGTTGGTACACCTGGGCTCACCCCAGACCCACTCTACGTGACTCACTAGGAATATCTCCCCCCCTCAGGTAGCTTGCAATCTCCACTCCATCAGTGGCTTCAGATATTCGGACCTCCAACTGTAAGTGTGTGAGGCTGGTGGGGAGCTTCTTCTGGAAATGTTATTCTTGGACAATGGATATCGTCAACGTTTGAAGAGAGTTGAGGGTGTGGTTGCCATTGGGAAGAGCTTTAAGATTCCCACAACCGATATATAGACTCTCGGATTGTGCTAGAAGCCTTTCATCAGGGAAGGAAAAAAGACTTTCACATCCTTTATGGAATTTACGAAGAAATTAAGATTGTGAAACCCTCTGGTAGGGATTTAAGATTATAACAAAAGCCCATATCAATCTCCTGGAGAGCCATGTTTTTATAAACCTCTTTGCTATTAGCTCTAATTTTTCACAGAAACTAACCATGATGTTTTCAAGTGCTTCAGTTGGTTGGTCTCCTAACAATAAGATCGGAGATTTGGGCACAGGGAGATCTAATTTTTCTGAGTGCAGGTAAATGGCCCATTAATGAAAGTAGAGAGATTTGAGCAATTGTCAATTTTGAGGCGCTTAAGTTTAGTAAGTGACAGACCTTTCGATGACAAACAAGCGAGAGACAGACAGCTCCTGATGTCCAAGTCTTCTAGCTGAGACTGAGATATTCGTGTTGTCAATGATCTCTCTGTGCATCACTGAAGAAGAAGATAGAGAAAGAGTGCCAACATCTTCCGTATCATCCACAAACACTTCAATTTCTTACAACTATCTACTGATAGCTTCTCAGAGATGAAGGTAGCTGATCTCTCACAATGCATGTCAAGAATCACAATTGTCAATTTCTAAACTTTCAAGGTGCTCAATCGTCTTAGGTAACTGACTTGTTGATGATAAACTCATGAGAGATGAGCAATAGGTGATCCTTAGATTAAATAGCTGAGTTTCCATCATTGAAGAAGAGGAAGATGAAGTGCCCACTTCTCTATCATAAACAGACATTGCAATTTCTCACAGTGATGAATCTCAAGTGTCTCCAAAAGTTAAAGCACATGATAAATCTCCAACCATCTGAACTGTGTGCCACCATATCCTTTGATGCAGAGCTTTCTTAGATTTTGGTGAGGTCTTAATATACCAGTGCATTTTTCTGTGCTTCCTCACTTTGACACTCCTTATCACCATTGCTACAATCCCAATCTGCCATACTCGCCTCCTCTCCTGATCACATAATATTGCTTCTCGCGAAATGATGAGGCATTTTCTAATTTTGAAATATGAAGGTTTTCCACGGAGAAACTTGAAGTTTTTTAAAACATCCAAACCAGATCTATATCTTTGCCCACAACAAAATTAGATAATGTTAGAAGATTCTCCATTTTCCATTCCCAACGGCATCTCTATTAAATTTACTCCTTGGATATAAGATGGTGTAGTTGATCAAATTTCCCATAGGGGTAATTTCTCATTAACATACACCGTCTTAGTTCAAACCTCCAAGTTGATTAATGAATTTGTTGACTCAGGTAGGCTTGTATCTTGATGTTTGAAAGGTTAGGTACCTCAAATGTTTCATATCTCAAATTGTGTCAGGTAAACTAATGACTGGAACACTCATTGGAAACATATCAGGATCACTCATTACAGATAGCACCCTCATTTTTGAATTTTGGCAAAAAGTTAGAAAATCTATATCAGATGCAACACAATGACTTCCAACATTGTCCTAAAGTTCACGCTTCGTGAGTGCTTCAAATTTTGTAGACAAGTGGCGAATTGACAAGTGGCGAATCTTTTTTAATGCTTCTGATTGGTTGTTGTCCTCAATTCATCCTCCAATCTAAACTTGTATCTCCAAAGCTGTTTTGCCAGATCACTAATAAGATTTGTATTACATATGTGAGTACTTGCTTGATTTCTGAAAAAGTATCTTGACATAGATCTTGAAAATATTCACCACCTATACTTCTAATTCCTTATTGAATTTTGACTCTTGAATTAGACCTTCTGCCATCCAAAAAAAGCGAGGTCCTTCTTGTTAATTGATAATTCTTCGGAAAAGTAGCACAATATGCAAAACATCTTTTTAGATGGGAAGGAAGACGGTGGAAGCTTAATTTTAACACCTTCGGAATCTCACCATGCTGACTTGAGTTCAATTATCTTCCCATATTTACTGTCTAAAATATCATTCCATTTACTTTCACTTTGCTCACAACGTAGAAGGCCACCAAGAGTCCTAGCAGCCAAGGGCAAGCCATTGCCATTTGAGGCAACTTTTAGACGAATATATTCCAATTTGTAAATTTGGCATATCTCTGTTCTCGAATGCATGTTTGGCGAACACGGACCAACAGTCTTCTCTGATAAGAGCTGTACATTATGACTTTCAATGGATCCAGTCTTTGTTGATACGACATTGAGGTTGCGTGTTGTAACAATTATCCTACTCCCTGATGCTCCTGCCATGAAGGGAATTTTAGAGAAATCACGGATGGGTATGCCGAAGTTGGAGGCAACTTTCGAAACCTTGGTTGATGCATTTGTATTCTTGGACAAGAACAAGGATGGTTATGTCAGCAGAAATGAGATGGCTCAAGCCATAAATGAATCAGGGGAACGCTCTTCGGGACGAATAGTCATGAAAAGATTTGGTCAGTTTTTTTCCCTTTCTTACAGCATTCAAAAAAATTTATACCTCCATGTTTCAAAAATTATATTTCTCCTATATAACAAGTGCCCTGCTTTCAATCTGGATGTGGATTTCTCGGTGCAGGAAGATCTTCATGCTCTTCTATGTGCATGCATTTGAACAGATTTACTCAAATTATGCTTTGATGAGTTTTGTTGGTCATATTAGATATTTCTAATGGCTAATGTTCTTCCCGCTTTACTATTGTAGAGGAGATGGACTGGGATAAAAATGGAATGGTGAACTTCAAGGAATTTCTATTTGCATTCACTAATTGGGTTGGAATAGATGACGAGGAAGAGGGTGAAGAGAAGGTTTAAACCAATCCATGTTAGTTCCCAGTTGTTGCTGTCTACAATTGCTGGTAGCTAAAGGCTTTTCAGAGAGGTGGAAGTTCCAGCATGAAGTCCTGTTTACTCTTTCTGGTAAATGGTAAAGGGCGAGGCCATACAAGGATGTAGAAATAAATGAAGTTTAATTTGTAATGTAGATAGTCTCACGTACACCACTGAAATGCATCTTCTAATAATTTAAGAGGCTTCTGTGATGTCTCACTTTTCTCTTTTCTTCTTTTGTAATAGGGATTATGTCAATTTTGGTAAAAAGTTTACGACAGGCAATATTTTCATTTTCTGATCCTTATTATTGTTTATTTTTTGAGGTTTATTGAATAAAACTTAAACTGGGAAATGATCTGCATTGTTCATGGCTTAAAGTCGGGCAAAAATCTCATTTTAGTCAGCACCCTCATGGGTGGTATTCCTGTTACCATCTCCTCAGATCACCAGCCGAATCAATAGATCAACCTATATTGCTAAAGATTTGATGCAAGATTGAAACTCAGAAAGCAGGTATGAGATATGATGAATGAAAAGGAAGCTAATTCATTTGTAATAGAAGATAGCAAAAATTGTTATTATAAGCATTTGGGTAAACCATCGTTCATACCTCCGTCTCTGACAGTTTGGGTACAAACCACAATTCAAATCCCTCACAACAATCCCCATCATCGTATCATTAGAAAATATGATATGGAACTGCAGAAACTAACACAAGCTTCAAAACCGACTGAGAAGGTTTATTTCCCTGCTAGTCTTGCATCTCTTCCAACCAAGGTGGCACACAAACACACATGGAAACCTTCCTCAGAAATTGTACAATTCAGTATTGTTAGGTCTCTCGTAATTTCAGTTACTCATATCAGTCTTTGTTTTCACCCTAAATAAAAGAGAGACAAATTAAGTAGACATTCAGGGAAAAACTAGTAGACAAATCGGCACAAGGAGAGAAGGAATAAGGATTCTCACCACAAGCTTGACTCTTGGGCAAATCTTCAACACCTGAAAGTCAAATGCCACAGATGTTCTGTTCTGCCTCAACTGTTTCAATTGGTAGTAGAACTGCATCGACAATGATATGTGGAGGTTTTCTTCCTGTTATTTTGTTCCTTAGGAAACAAACAATACAACAATTTAACATTATATGTTCAAGAGACAAAAGGAAACAGATAATACTGACTCCCAAATTACATATCAGCATATTCTAATACAATGTTTTTAATGAGCCATGAACACCAATAAAAGTTAGTGATAACTTTTACTTTAACCAAAAAAGAGGATTAAAATGTCAAGCAATTTGATAATCAAGTAAAAGAAGAAGCAATTTGAGGTAGAGAGTATGATTTTGTTTACCATTGTGATTGATTGGAGTTGGGAGTTCATATGTTCCTGCATGTGGAACACAATAAACACCCAATTGTTATATAATTAAAGCTCATCTATTTATGGTGAAAGTAAACGGGATTTAGGTGTTCAACTTCACATACCTCAAGAGCTAATTCTTTGAATTATGAGGCTACGTAGAGCTTGTTCTTCCTCCCTCTTCTACATGTTTACAAAATTCTGATTCCAGGGATATGGGCTATCTTCGACCACTCTTGTCCTTCATCCTTCTTACACTGTTCTTTTAACAGGCGGCAATCCAAAATCCTTAATATCGAAAGTGAGGATGGGAGGCCCTCCTCTGGAAAGGATGTCAGATATGGGCAACCAGAGATCTCTAAATGTTGAAGAGAGGTGAGATTTTGAAAAGCTTGGGAAGAAAGGTATTTTAATTTTGGGAATTGACGAATGAAAAGCTGTGTTAAAGAGGGCGGTAACATCCCTTCCTTTGGAAAAGATTCTGCATCTGAGACTTCATTAGTCGAGTGAGAGGTAAGAAAGGGCTTGTACAATCCCCACTCAATCCAGAGGTATTTAAGAGAGGTGAGCTTGTGCAATCTCCACTCCATCAGTGGCTTACAGATATTCGGACCTCCAACTGTAAGTGATGTGAGGCTGGTGGGGAGACCTTCTTCTGGAAATGTTATTCTTGGACAATGGGATATCGTCAACGTTTGAAGAGAGTTGAGGGTGTGGATGCCATTGGGAAGAGCTTTAAGATTCCCACAACCAGATATATAGACTTCTCGGATTGTGCTAGGAAGCCTTTCATCAGGGAAGGAAAAAAGACTTCCACATCCAATTATGGAAATCTTACGAAGATAAGATTGTGTAAACTCTGGTAGGGATTTAGATTATAACAAAAGCCCATATCAATTCTTGGAGAGCCATGTTTTATGAACCTCTTTGCTATTAGCTCTAATTTCACAGAAACTAACCATGATGTTTTCAAGTGTTCAGTTGGTTGGTCTTCTAATAAGATCGGGGAGATTTGGGCAAAGGGAGATCTTAATTTTTTTGGTGCAGGTAAATGGCTCATTAGATAAAGTAGAGAGATTTGAGCAATTGTCAATTTGAGGCGCTTAAGTTTGTAGTGGACCTTCGATGACAAACAAGCGAGAGATGAGCAGCTCTGATGTCCAAGTTTCTAGCTGAGACTGGATATTTAGTGTTGTCAATGATCTCTCTGTGCATCACTGAAGGAGATAGAGAAAAGTGCCAACATCTTCCGTATCATCCAACAAACACTTCAATTTCTTCAACTATCTACTGATAGTTTCTCAGAGATGAGGTAGCTGATCTCTCACAATGCATGTCAAAGAATCACAATTGTCAATTTTAAACTTTCAAGGTGCTCATCGTCTTAGGTAACTGACGTTGATGATAAACTCATGAGAGAGAGCAATAGGTGATCCTTAGATTAAAAGCTGAGTTTCCATCATTGAGAAGAGGAGATGAGTGCCCACTTCTCTATCATAAAACAGACTGCAATTTCTCACAGTGATGAATCTGTTGGAGTTGTCGATACTTCAGTATTAATGGGTAAAGGAGACGCACTGGGGGTCTCGCTGCCGGTGAGCGGGCGGGGGTTGCGGGGGCAGCGCCCCTGAGCCCGTAGGCGGTTTGGGCTTTTCCATGTATAACCGCTGTAGGATTCCTTTTAAGTTATTAATTCCTTTTGGGTTGGGCTTAGGAATAGGAATTCTTGTAAACTAGGTTTAATCCCTTAAACCTAGTATATAAACATACTTTTCTCTTGTTATGGGTGCGGGAACAATTCATTCATTGTAAACGAGAGAGGTGAGGCATATTGCAATAATTGACTCAGCTGGACGTAGCACATTGGGTGAACCAGGGTAAATCGCGCGTATTGCTTTCTTTGTTACTGCTGTTTTGTGTAACTATTTATTTTGTTCCTGTTGCTTTCTATTTCGTTCAATTGTATCAGAGCAAGGTTCTGTTAGATCGTGATTAGAGATGGCGGGATCAAGGTTGAGATTGAGAAGGTCGACCGGCAAACGCTTCGAGCTTGGAAACTGCGGATGGAGGATTACTCGTTGATAGGGACCTGTGGGGTGCAATTGTGAATGATAGGCCGAAGTCGGGACTGCCGTTGTTACAAAGAGTGAAACGTCTGAAACTGGATTGTCAAGTACGCTTGGGTCTAATCCTGTGGGAGATATGCAGCGACGGATCATGCCGCACTTGCGAATGGGACAAGATGGACGGGAAGCCAGAGGTGTGTTCGCTCTGTCTTGAGGACTCTGTTCTAACGAATGTGATGGATCAGGATACGGCTAAGGGTTTATGGCAAAAACTGGAAATATGTATCGAGTAAGTCTTTGGGAACGTGCTGTTCCGTCGCAAGAAACCTTACAATCTCCATATGATGAGGGGATTCGTTGCTGCACATCTGGATGAGTTTAATACTCTGGTGAATCAATGCTGGCTGTGGATGTACAAACTCACCGAATCTGAGAAAGTGGTAATATTGTTATGCTCGCTGCCTGATACGTGGGACAAATGATTGTTGCGATGGTGGGTGGAGGATTGACACAGATGTGCGTGGGAATCTGTATGTTCTACATTGTTGGCAGAGGATATGCGGCGGAGAGGTTCAGAGGGTTGTCTAGGGATGCTTTAACTGCTAGGGGACGAAACCTTGATAGGAATTCAAATAAGTCTGGCGACAGGGAAAGTCGCGAGGTAGATCTAAGAGCAAGGATAAAAGTAAGATAAATGCTGGAGATGTCAGGAATTTGGGCATTTTAAGAAAGAATGCAGAAACAAACCGGTGAAGGGGAAGGAAGCTGAACTTCGTACAAACGGGAATCAAATGGTGATATGTATGTGGCTGCTGCATGTATGGCTGGATCAGACCAATCGGTTTGGTATGTTGATACTGGTGCGTCGTTCCATATGACACCTACAAGGAATGGTTTTGTGAGTATGAGACATACAATGGAGGAAAGTTCTGTTAGGAGATGATACTGTTGTGAAGATATTGGCCGCGGGAAAATCAGGCTGAGGTTGCATGATGGTTCAATGAGGACGCTCCTGAAGTGATGCACATCCCTGGTATGAGTAGAAATCTGCTATCGTTGGAACAATGGCTGACGCAGGTATAGATTCATGTGACAGAAACACTGTAAGATGACGGGGATCTATGGTTATTGCACGAGGAGTTCGACATGGTACATTATACAGGCGCAGCATCAGTTGTAAGAAATTCCTCTTTGGGTGGTTATGTTTCGGAAAGGAGGCTGAAAAAGAACTTGATTCTGCAACATGTGGCATCAGCGAATGGGGCACATTGGAGAGTCGGCTTTGTCTACTTTGGTGACTCAGAATATGGCTGAAGGTATTCCTAACTGTTCTATGAGTTTTGGGTTTTGTGAGGAATGTTACAAGGCAAGAGAATCGAGTTAGTTTTCAATCGACAGGCACGAGAGCAACAAAAATACTGGAGTTAATTCATAGTGACGTTTTTGGGCCACTCCAGTAGAATCTGTTGGCAAATCCAGGTGATTATGTATCTTTCTTGATGATTTTTCTAGATACTGGTGGGTTTATTTTTGCGCAGCAAGTCTGAGGCTTTTGAGAAATTTCGGGAATTTAAAGCCTTAGTTGAGAACAGTTGACAGAAAGATTAAAGCTTTGCAAAACTGATAATGGCGGTGAGTTTTGCTCTAGTAAGTGTTGAGCAATGTTGTGCGACACACGGAATTGCAAGGCAGAAAACTACACCTACACCGCCTCAACAAAATGGAGTGGCTGAACGTCTCAATCGGTCCACTGTTGAGAAGGCTAGATGCATTCTGAATACGACAGATTGGGGTCTGATTTGGGCAGAAGCTACAGCGATGGCTGTTATTTGAAGAATCGGTCCCCAATCTTCTTTTAAAGACATGACGCCATTGAAGCTTTGTATGGTGAAAACCCAATCTGTCTTTTATCGAGTTTTTGGTTGTGATGCGTATGTGCATGTGCCAAGGAGAAGAGAAGCAAGCTTGACAGTAAATCCGAGAAGTGCAACGTTTGTGGGGTTCAAGGATGGCATCAAGGGATATAAGTTGTGGAATCCGTGAGTAGAAGCATTATATACAGCAGAGATGTAATCTTTAGAGAGGTAAACAAAGTGTGGGAACTGAAGATCTTGAGCAGTCAAAGAAAATTCGTTTGATGTGACTACATAGAGCAAGAGGAGGAGATGACCCAAATGTTGTGCAGAGACTGAAATTCAGAGTCTATAGAATTGACCATGAAGATAAACTTGATAGTGTGGCGATGAGGGTCGTGGAGGTGTTGAGGATGATTCTGATGATGAAGTTGTGGTGCCATCAACTTTGAGGAGATCTACAAGAGTTAGAAAGGCACCAGTTCGTTTCTCTCTAAGTGCATTGAGTGGATTACAGCTTTGAATGTGATTGGCGATGAACCTAGGAATGTAAATGAAGCAAGAGCCATGGAAGATGCAAATCGTGGGAGGTTGCGATGAAGATGAGATGCAGTCACTGGACAAGAATAATACATGGATCTTATGTAAATTGCCTAAGGATAGAAAGGCAATTGGTTGCAAGTGGGTGTTCAAAAGAAAGTTGCAGGCAGATGGGACAATTGCAAAGTATAAGGCGAGACTCGTTGCAAAGGGATTCTCGCAGATTGAGGGTGTTGATTATGGTGAGATTTTTCTTCTGTGGCCAAGTTAACATCAATCAGGTATGTTCTATCTATTGCTGCTGCGTTTGATCTTGAAATTGAACAAAATTGATGTAAAGACGGCATTTCTACATGGAGATTTAGAGGAAGAAATTTACATGAGGCAACTGAGGGGTTTGTATGTAAAGGGAAGGAGACTTGGTGTGTAGGTTGAAGAAGTCTCTGTATGGGCTTAAACAATCCCCAAGGATGTGGTACCAAAAGTTCGACTCTATGTTCTTCAGCAGGTTTTAGCCGCAGCAACGTGGATCACTGTGTGTATGAAAAAGGTTAGAAAAGTGTTTGTTATTTTAACCCTATATGTAGATGATATGTTGTGATAGGGAATAGCAAGGAGTTGATAAATTCTGTGAAGGGGTTGTCAGCTGCACAATTTGACTGAAGGATCTTGGGGCTGCACAATTTTATTTTGGGTATGCAAATTACTAGAGATCGTCAGAGGGTAAATTGTGGTTAGGGCAAAGAAAGTACATCGGGAGGTGTTGAAGAAATTTAACATGGTAGACTGCAAACCTGTGAAGACTCCTATGACTTGGGGTGAAATTGTCTACTGATCAGTGTCCTAAGTCTAAGGAAGATGCTGAAGAAATGACACATGTACCATATGCGAGTGTGTAGGTAGGTTGATGTTGCCTGTGTGCACGCGACCGATATTGCACAAGCAGTGGGAGTTTTGAGTCGCTTATGTCAAATCCTGGTAAGGAGCATTGGAGTGCTGTAAAGAGGGTTCTTAGATATCTTCGTGGGACCTCGGATTTATCATTATGTTATGGGGCATGGCGACTGGGGATGAGCTAGATGGATAGGCTTTGTGGATGCTGATTGGGGAGGTGATCTCGGTAGTGAGGGTTCCACAAGTGGGTATGTATTCTTTATATTGGTGCTGCTGTTTGTTGGATGAGTAAAGGCAAAGTACTGTGGCTTTGTCATCGATGAGGCAGAATACATGGCATTGACACATGCTGGCAGGAAGCTATGTGGCTTCGAAGATTGAGTTTAGAGCTTGGTTCAAGCTTGTGCTGTGAAGATTGATGTGACAATCAAGGGGCTATTACTTAGCCAAGAATCCTGCCTTTCATTCGCGATCAAAACACATTGACATACAATACCATTTCATCAGGCAAAAGGTGGAGGAAAATTGGTGTTGTTAGAGAAGGTTGATACACTTGTTAATGCTGCAGATTTTCTTACCAAGGCTGTGCGTTAGCAAAGTTTACATGGTATGTTGATGAGATAGGCCTTCATTGTGTGAAGTATTCGCCAAGTGGGAGAATGTTGGAGTTGTCGACTACTTCAGCTAATGGGTAACGGAGACGCACTCGGGGGTTCGCTGCCCGGTCAGCGGGCGGGGGCCCCCCGGTTTTGGGCTTTTCCATGTATAACCGCTGTAGGATTCCTTTTAAGTTATTAATTCCTTTTTGGGTTGGGCTTAGGAATAGGAATTCTTGTAAAACTAGGTTTAATCCCTTAAACCTAGTATATAAACATACTTTTCTCTTGTTATGGGTGTGAGAACAATTCATTCATTGTAAACGAGAGAGGTGAGGCATATTGCAATAATATTGACTCAGCTGGACGTAGCCCACATTGTGTGAACCAGGGTAAATCATGCGTATTGCTTTCTTTGTTTACTATTTGTTTTGTTTAACTATTATTATTTTGTTCCTGTTGCTTCTCTATTTCGTTCAAATCTCAAGTGTCTCCAAGAAAGTTAAAGACAATGATAAATCTCCAAGCCAATCTGGAAACTGTGTGCCACCATATCCTTTGATGCAGAGCTTTCTTAGATTTTTGTGAGGTCTTAATATACCAAGTACATTTTTCTGTGCTTCCTCACTTTGACACTCCTTATCACCATTGCTACAATCCCAATCTAGCCATAACTCGTCTAACTTCTCCTGATCACATAATATTGCTTCTCGCGAAAATGAGGTAGCATTTTCTAATTTTGAAATATGAAGATTTCCACGGAGAAACTTAGAAGTTTTTTAAAACATCCAAACCAGATCTAATATCTTTGCCCACAACAAAATTAGATAATGTTCGAAGATTCTTCCAATTTTCCATTCCCAACGGCATCTCTATTAAATTTACTCCTTGGATATTAAGATGGTGTAGATTGATCAAATTTCCCATAGGAGGTAATTTCTCAATTAACATACACCGTCTTAGTTGCAAAACCTCTAAGTTGATTAATGAATTTGTTGACTCAGGTAGGCTTGTAATCTTGATGTTTGAAAGGTTGAGGTACCTCAAATGTTTCATATCTCCAATTGTGTCAGGTAAACTAATGACTGGAACACTCATTGGAAACATATCAGGATCACTCATTACAGACAGCACCCTCAATTTTTTGAATTTTGGCAAAAAGTTAGGAAAATCTATATCAGATGCAACACAATTGACTTCCAACATTGTCCTAAAGTTCACAGCTTCGTGGAGTGCTTCAAATTTTGTAGACAAGTGGCGAATTGACAAGTGGCGAATCTTTTTTAATGCTTCTGATTGGTTGTTGGTCCTCAATTCATCCTCCAATCTAAAACTTGTATCTCCAAAAGCCTGTTTTGCCAGATCACTAATAAGATTATGTATTACATATGTAGACGTATTGCTTGATTTCTGAAAAAGTGATCTTGACAATAGATCTTGAAAATATTCACCACCTATATCTTCTAATTCCTTATTGTATTTTGACTCTTGAATTAGACCTTCTGCCATCCAAAAAAGGACGAGGTCCTTCTTGTTGAATTGATAATTCTTCGGAAAAGTAGCACAATATGCAAAACATCTTTTTAGATGGGAAGGAAGACGGTGATAGCTTAATTTTAACACCTTCGGAATCTCACCATGCTGACTTGAGTTCAATATATCTTCCCATATTTTACTGTCTAAAATATCATTCCATTTACTTTCTCTTTGCTCACAACGTAGAAGGCCACCAAGAGTCCTAGCAGCCAAGGGCAAGCCATTGCACTTTGAGGCAACTTTTAGACGAATATATTCCAAATTTGTAAATTTGGCAATATCTCTGTTCTCGAATGCATGTTTGGCGAACACGGACCAACAGTCTTCTTCTGATAAGAGCTGTACATTATGACTTTCAATGGATCCAGTCATTGTTGATACGACATTGAGGTTGCGTGTTGTAACAATTATCCTACTCCCTGATGCTCCTGCCATGAAGGGAGATTTTAGGATTTCCCAGTTACCATAATCCTCATTCCAGAGATCATCCAGGACAAGTAAGAATTTTTTGCCGACAACTTGAGATCTCAGTTTAACTTGAAGTTGGTTAAAAGTCTCCACATCACAAGACTTGGAAGTTATCTCCTCCAAAATTGCCTTGTAGATCTTTTGAACATCAAAATGATCATTATCCGAAACACAAACCCATACTTTTGGGTCAAAATCTTTCGCTGCCTGGTCATTGAACACTTCGCGAGCAAGTGTTGTTTTGCCAATTCCTCCCATTCCAACAATGGGTATTACATGAAAGTTGGCATCACTTGGTTTATCCCTCAACATCATTTCAAGTAGTTTGGCTTTATCATCATCTCTACCAATAACAGCAGGTTCAAGTTGCAAGGATGTAGTAGGTAGTCTTTGTGGTGTAGCAGTTGATGTCCCTCCAGCAATCTCTTTCAACCCAAGACAATCTCTTTGATCACACAGATCTTCCAAACGGTCAGTTATCTCTTCTATCTGCGACTTCATGTGACGGTTGGACATCAAAGAAGAGAAATAATCAGTAAAGCTGTTCGTGGGGTGGTCTGTAGTCATCAATTTGCGCTCTGCAAGTTGAGTGGCATATTCATCCAGAATATCTTCTACATAATAAGCCAAGTCTTGCAGATCATCCAACCACATTTTCACTGCCTTGTTGGTTAGTTGCTTCTCTTCTGCGTCGTTAAGTACCGCTTGAATCATCGATAACTTTTTCTTCCACTGCTTTATCACTATATCTATCCCAGATTCACGTAGAAAGGACAGCAACCTACGATCCGCCAATCTGTCGAAAAACACCTGGAGGAATGCACCCAGAAAGACTTCTCCCACTGCCATGATTCTGGTTTAGTCTGTGAAAGAAAAGAAAGGATTGTCACAAAGAAGCAACAGGCAAGCGAGAGGGACAATATCAACAAAACTGTCCAATAAACTTGTAACACCAACCAAATTCATATAGATTTAATTGTTTAACTGCAACCAAATTCATTTTTGAAATTAAAAACATCAAATACAACAATGATCTACGGTCAATTTCTTGGTGTAACAGCAGTTGAACTTACATTAATCATCTGATTTCCTTATAGTTCTTAAGTACTGATTTAACTAAATTCTATTCATGAGTAATATGATTTATCTAATTTAAGTACAAACACAAAGTTAAAGAAAAATAATCCGCCAGAGAGAGAAAGATCTATTGTAAAATGGGGCAAGATCCAGTTAATATATTCATATATATCTATGTTTAAATTAATGATAAATGAATACAATAGTATGAAGATGCTGATAAACATACGTCAAAATATAAATATGAAAATAAATATTCGAAAAACAGATTTGAAAATAAGTAAATTTACCTTAACAGTGAGAAAACAAGAGTAGAGATTGAGAAGAGTTGGTAAGAGCGTGATGAGAGAATAAGAGAAATAATTGAGAGTATAATAAGAGAAATAATTGAGAGTTTGATACGAGAGGTGAAAATATTTGTAGAAAAAACATAATACAACACATACCACGTTTTTATAGAATATGATGTGGCAAAAATGATTGATTGATTTTAAATTAAAAATGAACTTTCACCTAATCATCTTTTGTTACATCATGTTGTATAAGAAATATTATATAAAAATATTGCATGGGTGGTATTACTCGTAGAAAAAATACCGTAGTTGACTGACTCTTTTGAAGGCAGCTAGAGCCACTCATTTAGTCTTGTTATTGAAACATAAAACAAAAATATCAGTTTGGACGAAATGGAATTTATTAGTTTAGAAGGTGCAAAGAAATTTCTCAAAAAGTACCCTTTATTTATTGTTAAAAAAAAAAAAAAGAATACATATAATCATCTTGAATAATCAACCAAAAGAAGATCAAAAGAAGTCTTATCTCACTATCTCTAAATTTAAAGAAACTAACCATCAGGGGGTGGTCCAGCAATCAACTAAGAGTTTGGGTATATTACTCAAAAGGTCTTAAGTTCGATCTATTTGGATTGCTAATAAGAGTAGATATTAAGAAGATTTACCCGGTGGTCAACTTTAAGATTTCAGAATATTAGTTGAGGTGTGCGCAAGTTGGCCTAGAGAATCTCAGTCACAAAAAAAAAAAAAATAATAATAAAAAAATAAAGAAACATACATTCATAAAAAAGGTAAACACATTTAACCTCCGTACCTCAACACTGGAGAAATTAAGTGCGGAAAGTTTGAGAGTAACGTACCTCAACACTGGAGAAATTAAGGGCAGAGAGTTTGAGAGTGACTGAGAGATGAGAGACTAGGTGAGAGTATCTGTACAAACAATTTGTGATAAGTTAAACTAATGAAACTAGCTTTTTAAAAAAAGATTTTAATCGAAAATAAAATAATGACTCCATTGATCTTTGTGCTTTGGAAATTAATTATACGACCAGCTTCATCCTCTTTATAGAAGTAAAGCCCTATGGACACTTCTGATGACATGAATCAAAAGTCGAGAACCCTTTTTCTTCGATAGTTAATCTGTTCACACAAAGAAAAGGTCAAAAGGCTAGCTTTCTCAGACACCAGTAAAACCCACCCAAATGGATCACAAGCTTTTATAGAACTTAAAATAATTAATTTGTATAATAATCCAATCTCCCGGGATCTGTGGTGTAAGCGACTTGGATAAGAATTTGAAGAATTGTCTGGAGGTTGAGCTGGCCGCTTGTCTGCAGTGCATGGCGCATGAATGTGATACCTTTTTTGGCATTTCAGTGAATAATGTTTATTTGTATCAGAATTTTCATTTCAAAGCTGCTTGTAATATGCCACAAAATGCATAAGCTCTGGAGACAGAAGAGTTACCATACTCTGTTAGACCTTACCAAATTGGTCACATGAAATAAAGTCCAGGATTGAACAACAATAAGAAGCTTTCTTGTTTTAAAATAATAAAATGAACCGCCTAAAATGTATGATAGGAAGAAGGGGAGGAAAGCAAATACATTCATAACAAAGATGGCAAGAACTGCCATTGACCAATCTACATACCTTATTCACAACAGAGGAAGAACATATTTACAAACAGGCAATGGCAAAAACTTTCATAAACAAATTAAAGTTTGATCTGAAGTATTACACAACACTTAAATACAATTGACCAGAATTTGGGGAAAAAATCATTCAACTCACTTTCTGTACAAAACATAACTCAACTACCTAAGATATGTCTCAGTTATTCTATCAAAATTGACATGAAGCAGAGCTAACACCAACATATTCTTGCCATTTCTTGCGGCTTCACAATGCCAATAGTAGAGGCTAACTCGTAGAAGAAGAACATCAAGTAAATTTTATAAAGCAAAAGTCGATCAGCAGAGCACAAAATTTTTAGAATTTGCCAATGATTAGAGATTAGAATTTGACCAACAGCCTAAAACAAGATAGAGATGCCAAGCTCTGCACCTCAACTGGTTCATTTTGCAAGACATTGTCATTAGAAATCACCTCAACTGGTGAAGTTTGAGGCATTGTCTGACTGCATAAGCAGACATTCCCTTGAGGAGGGTCCATTTTCTTTTTTTGGAGTTTTAGATATCTTTAAACCAATGCTGTTGCAGGAAAGGGTGGAACATAACCAGCCTAGGGAGAATTTTCTGTGGAAATTGTCCGATTCAGCATACTAGCCCTCTCGTAGTTGCTGTTTCTCCTAGAAGTCTTGGTTTTCGCCCTAATTAAAAGATAGAGACAAATAAAATATCCACGGAAAACATCATAAACAAGTGTGCGGAAGGAGAGAAGGAACAAGGATTCTCACCACAAGCTTGATCTTGAGCAAATCTTCACTAACTCACAAGTCACATGCCACAGACGCTCTGTTCTGCCTCAACTGTCCTTTGAAACTATAAAATCATAACATGGCAAGTGAATCATGATTCCATAAGGTAGGATTTCTGTCGGCCGAAATATCCACTTTCATTGTCCTCTCAAATTTACCCCTTCAATATCAAGATGCCGGAGATTGATCAAATTTCCCAAAGGAGTAATTTCTTGATTCTTGTACACCATCCTAATATCAAAACCTCTAAGTTCATTAATGAATTTGTTGACTTGGGTAGGCCTGTAATCTCGGTCTGTGAAAGGTTAAGGTACCTGTAAAGTTTCAAATCTGCAATTGAATCAGGTAGCTCAATGATATTTCGATTTCTTAAAGAAAAAACCCTCAATGATTTGAACTTTGGCAACAATTTTACAAGAACTATAGTAGTTTTGCAATCACAGCTTCGTGGAATGCTTCAAATATGGTTTTGATTTGCAAAATTGTCCTTCAGTTCATGGCTTCATGGAATGCTTCAAATTTATTTGCCACATTATCCTTACCACAAGTGTAAGTTAAATGACAAATCTTTTAAGATGAGAAGGAAGATAGTAGTAACTGACTTTATCTTTAATTTTAAAATAATTTTTAACCCTAAAATTAATATAAACCAAACTACGGGTGAAAAATACATTTAATAAAGTCTTTTTTTTGGGGATCGGGAATGTCCGGGCCAGCTTATGCACACCTCAAGTAATTCCCCAAGACCCTGAAGTTGACAGCCGAGTAAATCCCCTCATTGGCCACCACTATTAACAACCCACATGGATTGAACTTAGGACCTTTTGAGTGATACACCCAAGAGTCATAGTTGACCACTGGGTATTATAGATTGATAGACCTCCCATTAAACATGTTTACCAATACAAGGGGCATAAGGGACAATCGGGAATGTGAGGGCTTTGCTGTTGGTTGTTAGGGGAATTAGTTACAATCACGTGTGAGTAGGGAATCAAGTTGTTATTTGTGTGAGTGGAGAATCAGGTTGATTAGCATAGAGAATGGGTAGTCTGGAAGTTAGTATAAATAAAGGAGGTCAGTGTTGGTGAAGGGGGGGAGATAAAAATAGTGCATTGTGGGAGGTCCCCAGCTCCTCGAATTGCTGGGATCTATCTGTTGAGTTTATCAATTGTTTTGGTTGTTCTTTGTTTTTCTCCATTAATATACTTGGTTGAGGCTTGTTTGTGGTGAACATATTCTGTTATCTTGTACTGTTTGGCTATTGTTTGTTAGCAGTGCAGGGAGTCTCATCATAGTCTTTTCGTGATTTTACCTCTATCATATAACAAAGTGTATATTATAACACATTCAAAAAACCACAGAGTAAATTAATCATTTATTTGTATCAAAATTGTCACTACAAAGCTGCTTGTAGAGATAAATAAGCTTTGAATACAGAAGAGAGTACTGTGTTAGTGACACCACCCATCCCAACCCTCCCTATATACAAAATCCAATAAATCCTCCATACATAAGTCCCCCCCCAATGTAACACCTCAACATTAAAATCATTGGACACTTCACTGACCAAAAGATTAATTTAATTTCTTCTTTACCAAAACTGTCTCATAACCGAGCATTGGTCGCTCTCGGATTTTTCATAAAAAATTCATTCATCAATTTAAGCCATAATTTTAATGGGGCCTTCTAGAGACACACAAGTTGTTCCCATAATTTTCTCAAGTCATTCCAGAATCAATAACTATTTAAAATACAATTTTCTTTCAACTCATTCAAAACGGCCAACTATTTCCAGAATTGACGTTACTAACTTGTAAAATTCGTAACAATTTAGCCTTTAATCAAAACCTCACGAAACTCTCCAGAATTAAACTAGACACATATAGGATTTACCAGAATTTAAAATCATTCAATTTGGAAAAGTATAGCTGCACTAACTCTTTTACTAAAAAAGGGTGCTCCGCAGGAAACGAAAATTCCAGAATTTTCAGGGCAGACTTAAAAAATCTATAAAAAAAATCCAATACTTCGAATTTTTTGGTGAAATGATTTTTCAAACATTCCTCAAGAAGTCTAAAACAACATATCCGGATTTGAGCTCCAACCGAGAACCCAGAGCTTAGATAAATTTTTCGAAAGTCCAAATGGTTAGGCTTCACAGTGTAAACTTCCATACCCAAAATCACATCTATAACAGATTGGGTTTAAGCACAACATATATGCTCTACCCACCTAAATTATTGCAATCTCCACATTTCAGTTTTCTTTTCATGAATTTATACCAATTCATAGACAAAACAATCCAAAGAGAGTTCTTTAAATCAATTGAATCATAAATCACCAACAAGGGAAATATCAAGCTTTACTAACCTCCCATTTGCTCAATCTCCCTTTGCTTTCCGATCACCGGAATTTGCCGGCCGGTGACCCCTGTTTCAGCCACCACCATCGCTCTGTACTCTTCTCTCTCCCCTTCTTGGCCGAACTTCCTTTCCATCTCTTCTCTTTTTTCTTTTTCTTTTCTTCTTCTCCCTCTTTTCTCCTCTTTCTTTTCTCCTTTCTTTTCTCTCTTTTTTTCTCCGTCTTCTTCCTGGTCCTCTCTTTTAAGATCTATTACTATTCATAAAAATATCTGACAAATTCCCTTTGGTCCTCGCTTGTTTTCGATTTTTCTACTCCCTCAAAATTTCAAAATCTAACACTTTAACCCCCAAAATCACAAAATAAAATTTAATAAAGAGTAAACGACATATTCCCGCCCAAGGTTTGACGAAATCCTAAGTTAGTACCCTTAGTTCCATTTATTCCAGATTCTCACCCTTAAAGTGACGGAAAATTGTTGGATATAACAGTTAAGGGGTAATTAAATTGGCCATTTTGCAAGAAGAGGCACACATTAGCAAATCGTCGCCCCTAACAGTGCTCCGACGCACGTTAGCCGATGTCACCTCTGACATTTTTTACCCTTTTTAGACGATTCTTCCAACCAAAATAACCCTTGTCATCACCATTTGAACCCCTATCCTCTACTCTACAAAATCTTACTCTTCACAACCCCTTATCACTCTCCAATTGCCAGCCACGACAACCGCTACATGCGACTGGCTTTTGTCGATCTCGAATGGCGAACGACGACTAAACAATTGCTAAAGACATAGGGGTTTTGTAGAGTTGGAGACGCTGGTTGCAGTGGTGATGTCTAATTGGATTTTCATCATCGGAATCTAACGAAGAACATCGAAACCCTAAGCCTTACGGTGTCGACGATCAGAGGGGCCAATGAGTTGGGAACCAGAGAAGTTTTGGACGACGAACGATGGGGAAGGTGATGGAGATGACCAGGGGGTTCAACACCGTTGGAAACAACCCAAATCCGACAAAAACTAAGAGGGTGCGTAGTACCAAGGGTATTATTGAAGTAATTTAAAAATAAGATGGTTAACTTATAATTTAGTAATTTTGGGGTTAAAATTAATTTATTAATTCATTCGTTAAAGACATTATGGTAATAACACCCTTTGTAACCTAAATATGACAACAATGTCCTTTTGAGGTGGGAATCTAGAATAAATGAAACCAGGGGTACCCACTAGGATTTTGTCAAACCTTGGATGGGAATATGTCGTTTACTCTTTGATAAAATTCCATGCAAAAAAATAGGGGGCATTACATTCTTCCCCCTTTAAAGAAATTTCGTCCTTTATAAAGGATATATGGAGAATACATCCTCTTATAAATCTCGCATTTCCATATACTCTTCAATTGTATGGTCATTTCACGAAATTCTAATGCAAAGGATATTTCTTGCATTAAAAATTTATAATTTATGACCTATGATCTAAATCGACCACCCTTCATAAGTCAAGTCCTCTCTTAAGGGCCTGAACGGAACTACAAAGATTCTTGGATAATTTCCTCACCATTTCCTTTATGTTATTCACCTTTATTGCCCAACTGCCCCTCAAAATCATTAGACTTAGAACATTCTTAAATACTTTAGCATAATCACGATTTCCCTTTTCATTTCCTAATGTCATATCCCTCTATCCTTGCCTTGTTTTGTTCTCAATACGAATATTCCAGCACATTTAACTAACCTTAATCTCACTTCTAATGTCATTCACCCAAAACAATTACACATATTGCCTTACTAGAAGAAGGATACTGCTTGAGTCATCTTTCCAATCTTCATTAAAGTACAATATGTCATTTTCTAAAACTTCCACAACCTCTTTCACTTTTAAGACTTTATACATGACACAACCCGCCTCGACCCTCCCTACCCCATAAGCTCCGGGCGCACCTATGAGACTCGGGCGGCCGAGACATGCCATGTGGGAATCTAAAAAAAAAACCTGTATTCTAAATACGTTTTTCATAAAAACGTTCGCTTGGATTCGTTTTGAAAGCATAAACACATAAGATATATATATGTATACATTTGAAAATCTGAAAGCTAACTTGTACGTTCATAAAATCCAAAAACGGATGGTATCAGATATTCATATATTTTATAATCAACACATGAGATAAACATAAGGATAAAACATAATTCTGTAACGGTAACAGCATGACATTTTTACACACATGATGAGTCGATGACGTAGGGCCCAACCTCGAGAGGAATCACTCGTCAGCACGACTCTTCCTGTGAACCTGGGAAAAGGGTCTAAAAAGGGGTGAGCTGAAATACTCAGTGAGTGGGGGATTGGGGAGGTTTGCAAAACATTCTTCAACAATAGTCATGGCATGCAATAGTTTATTGAAATTAAAAACAACATGATTCTATGAACGTGTTATGGAAGTAACTAAATCATTCCTGTGCATGTATAACTCGTTTCTAAAATTGTTCTAAGTACTGTATCTCATCATTTAAGCTGAAAACAAATTTTGAATTATAGCTCATCATTGAATGCTTAAATTCTTTTTCTAGAACTTAAAACATACTGTAAGTGCTTATGCTTTGGGAACAATATTTTTATAAGTCATGCTGCAACATCTATGTCATCAATCAAGAATGCATATGATTATGAAAATAATAACTCTACTAGTCATGCTACAAACATCCAAACCATCATTCAATGAACACTCATGACTCTCAAAACAAAATCGGTAACTAAATTTAAACTATTGTGATGATATAAAATTGAAGAATGATTTTTCTGAAGCTATGCCAGATAACTGGTTTTGGAATACTGTAAACTTTATGCTGATAACTGAAATTTAAACTGGATACTATAGCTTTTACTGATACTGAAACTATAAGCTGATATCTTATTTAAAACTGTGGCTAATATTGAAGGCTCTCTTAACATTCTTGAAACTCATATTGAGGCTATCTCGTAGCAAATACTAAAAACTGAATGTGATTTTTGAACATTCTAAAACTGATTCTGATGTTAATAACAGAAAACTCCACCGCAACTAGTACCCTTGGGGAAAATCTGTCTTACCTGGTGGGCGTCCACACATAGGCAGAGAAAGGATGTACCTGTCATACCGGCAAGATCTGTCATTGCACGGGCAGAGCCACTGAAACTGTCATACCTGGGGACCACTCAACGCCCAGGAGAGCCAATAAAATCGTCACACCCGACAAGATCTATCATCGCACGGGCAGAGCCATTGAAACTGTCTTACCTGGCGGACCACTCAACACCCAAGCAGAGCAATAAAATCGTCATACGCATGCGCAGAGCAAAAATCTGAAACTGTCATACCGGCGGAATCCTGCATGCTGGGCAGAGCCAATAATCTGTATCTCTGGGGGATGGGTACTTCATAGGGTGGTTTGAAAACCACTTTTACTCTTATATATAGTCTACATGCTTTTCTATGAAAAATGCATAGTTTGCTTGAAAAAAATATGATATATGCCCAAGGGGGAAAATATAGATTTATGAACATGCCCCAAAACTGACAAATCAACCTTTTCGTTTCTATTTAGCATATTTATCAAAATCACAAACTCTCTAATCATGCATATCAGTTAATCTCAAGTAATATATAAGTCAAGAACATACCACATATGTGCTTAAAATCATGCATATATGACATAATATTCAAAAAACACATCCAAGGGTGAAACTAAATTTCCAAACATGTTTTAAAACTGACAGTTTAACCAGATTAAAAATTACTTTCAACATCACATTTCCATAGCATATGTCCATCACAATCATAAGATATACACATTTCATATAAAAGTAAATCAGCCAAATCGTATGAAATTCCATGCAAAATGGGGGTAGAATGCAAGTTTTAAAACTACTTTCAAAAACTGACAGAATGCACCCCTTCTCTTTTTCTTTTTACCAAGAAACCATCTACCAAGATCACGAACCTCAACCCGTATACAATTCAACCAATTCTCCTCTCAAAATTTTATTCATATAGCGTGATAACATATAATTCTATATACCAACTTCATCAAACATTTAAAACAAAATCATAGTTAACAGCAAACATGGATTTAAGCTTTTGGAAGAAGATTTGGTTTAATCCACTCACCAAATCAAGCTATAATTTCAATGGGGCATTCAAGACAAATATAAGTTGATCCAGTAATATTTTCAAGTCACTTCAGAATCAATAACTATAAAACACAATTTCTTTCAAACCATTAAATCTGCCAACTGTTTCCAGAATTGAGGTTACTGACTTGTAAAATTCATAACAATTCAGCCCTTAATCTAAACCCATGAAACTCTCCAGAATTAAATAGACACATATAGAATTCACAAGAATTAAAAATCACTCAATTTGGATAAGTAGTGCATTATTTCAGTTCTGAAAAATGCATGCTCTACAGAAAACATGAAATTCCAGAATTTCATAGCAGAATTCAAAATTCATTAAAAAATCCAATACTTCGAATTTTGGTGTGAAATCAATTTTCAACCAATTCTAATAAGTCTAAAACAAAATACCTGAAATTTAGCTTCATTTGCAAACCCGAAAATATAATAAAATTTTCGAAGTTCGGACTGTCAGAATTTCACAGCATAACTTTTATAACAAAAAAACATATTAATAACTTTTGGTTCTTTAGGATCAACATATATGCTCTACCCATATAAAAC
Source organism: Pistacia vera (assembly GCF_008641045.1). Lineage (NCBI taxonomy): Eukaryota > Viridiplantae > Streptophyta > Magnoliopsida > Sapindales > Anacardiaceae > Pistacia > Pistacia vera. Next base: position 86,354 of record NW_022196607.1, on the reverse strand, counting down.
CTATTGCATTAAATCTCCAATTTCAGTCAACAACACAATTCAGCCACCATATCCAACATACTGCTCCCATAATTTCTGTTCTATCACAAACATTGTGAATATGCATAAAAATGCACATATGCTTGTGAAAATTAATCAATATATGAAATCCATAATTTCCATACCCTTCATTCCAACCATTACTGCCACCAATTAATTTCCAAACAAACCAGCCCTACCAAAATTAGCTGGAATTCTCAATCATCAACCAAATCAAACAGGCGGAAACACAAATTCTGCTTTCCATTCAACAACATCTGGTATAGGCATAATTATTTATACATGCATGTCCACACTTACTTCCAAATTTTATTATATATAAAATCATTCACATGCATGCCAAAGATAGTTTACAGAAGATGAATATAACCATATCAAAGCTTACAGAAGATGAATATAACCATATCAAAGCTTAAACAAATTTGAAGGTAAGGCATTTATGCACAAACATAGAAATCATTTCACTAAAAACATGATTTTATGCAAAGTTCTACTATTTCACTTACAAACATCATGCTTGTAAGGATTTTCGCAAAAGCAAATGGACGGTAGTAAAAGGAAATCAACATGCAAGGGCATAAGCTTCAGTTTTTAAGGAAAATAGTTTAGATCCACTCACTATTCTAACAACCGAAGCTCCCTGCACTCTCCTCCACTCTTCTCTCTCACTCTACCATTTTTCAGCCGCACCCATTCCCCTCTCTTCTCCGTTTTCTTCTTTTCTTCATCTGGGCGAAAATCAGCCTCCCTTGTTTTTTTAACTTCTCTTTTTCTGCTCTGCTGTCGCTTTCTCCCTCTGCTCTCGTCTCCTTCTTCATATGAGCCAAAATCAGCCCCTTTTCTTTCTTTTTTATAATTTTAATCTTTCTAAATTTATGCTTCTGCCTCTAGATTACAGGTAATCCCGCTAAAACCCTACCACATTAGCATTTCTTTCGAATAAACCTCCAGATTTTGCCCCTTGTTACATGCAAACCCAGCAGCTTCCTTATCTTGCAATTTCATTCCCAATAAAACTTTTAAAAACTAACAGAAATCCCCTTCCATAAAAATAAAATCACACCGAATATGTAATATGTATTTGGATTAAAAACGGGGTTTCACAATACAATTTTCCATTTCTAATTTCTTTCACTATAATCCTCTCCCGTACACCACTCATTAGCTTAAAAATCCTTTATATAGTTCTTCTCAATTGGTACTCCACGTGGGTATATGTTCCCTACAAACATATAAATCAATATTTCCAAATAGTTTTTATTCCATTTCCATCTCACGTTCACACACTAAACCTTGAATCCAATATGTATACAATAAACATATCACAAATTTCCAAGATTTCAAGCGTTAGAAAAATGTTGCAGGCATGCCAAACATACAGCCCAATAAGAAAAATCTGGTTTGCAGCTCATCGGTTTAATTTCATACCAAGATAATAAAAAAAATCATACATATATACTACTCACAATAAGCATGTCACCCCCAACCATCTCATCTCTTTGCTGAAGTTTATACCCTTCACATCATCCATATACATGTCAAAACTCCACTCCAAACAAAAATAATCTTAATTCAATCTCACAAACTGAAATTATAATCAATACAGGGCAGGCATGCACAATATATATAATAATCAACCCACATTTTATTATTATTCCAATTAAGCAATGCCAATTAAGCTTCCTCATTAATTACCGAAGTTCCCCAATTCAAATTTCCACCCAAACTGCTGAAAATTTCCAGCCCTTTAGAACACCAAACAGCAGATTTTCTCAAGGTATTCCAACCAAGAGCATGCATGTAAATACCCAGCAACAGTTCATTCAAAAACATAGCTTATGCATCTCCTAATACCTAGTCCAGCCGAGTGCATGCAGTCACACAAAGTCACCACCAACATTTCTCAATTTAACTCAGCCAAATGTATTTATAAAATCGTCATTTAGCAAGGCATCATTCTCCAATCAAATTCCTAGCAACAAATCACAACCAACACTTCTCAAGGCCCTCAGCAGAAACAATATAAGACATAAATTATTACGGCATCATGCTTAAAACTCCAGCAACAATCTACAAATTAACATCTTCACTATCATTCAATTCATGTGAAAGCCATTTATGAATATGGGTAACATAAAGCATATAATCACATTCTTTAGAGCCAGATCTAATGCAATAACATCCAAAAATCAATTCAGCTGAGACATGCAAGATGGGATTTAGCAAATATAGCAATTAACTAACAAGTCTTTGCATCAAACCTTTTAACAGAAACACATCCAATATATGAATGAACATAATCCCATACTCTCTTTTCCGGACACATGCATACCAAAAATTTAATAAACGAAAGCCACAAAATTTTCATTCAAGTTCATGTACAAAATCTTTTCTACCAACTTTACACTACTAATTTCTCCTCCTCCATTCAATTTCAACCATAACAGCCCATCCAATACTTGGCTGGATTTTTCCCCAAACATTAACGAAATTTAACATGCAATAATTCCACAAAATCAATCAATTACCAACATGCAATTTACCATAATTTATTTTCTATTCACCCCCAATATGAATATACAAAAACCTCACTCATGCATGCCGAATCCAACCAATACAAAAATCCATAATTCAATAAACATCCCAACTTCAACATGTATGCTAAAATTTATCCAAGAAGATAAAAATTGGGCTTTAAATCCGACATGAATCCCAAGATAAACACCCATGCATATACATAATGGTGAATTTAATAAAACCATGATTTAATGCAAGTTTACTATACCACTCACAATGCTCACTTCTCCCTTCCTTATACTTCAGAAAGTCATTAATTCTACCACTGGTCTCGTGTGAGGTTGGCCACGTAGACTCATGCTAATGAAAGTAAAATTTCTTTCTCAAAGACAAATAGTTTATGCAAGCATTTCGAAAATGTCCCTTGAACTTAAAACATCCACTCTGATATCGAGTTGACACGACCCGTCCTGATCCTCCCTATCTCGTAGGCTCCAGGCGCACCCATAAGACTTGGGTGACCGAGACGTGCTAGTGGGAAAACTATGAAACCTGTTTATGAATTAAAACATCATAAAACTCTTATAGCTAAAATATTTAGAAGCACTCTTTTTTGTTTCTCACAAATAAATATAACATCATTTGTAAATAAACAAATGCAATTGATTTTTTTTCGAAATGAAACGTATGATATCAGATTTTTCCATATCTTTTACAATCCAAAAAATGAAATAAAATACATGATGAAGAAACCTTAATAAAACACAACTATGATACATAAGACGAAATGAAGTAAAATAATTCACAACTATGATACATAAGATGAAGGCCCGTAGTCTCCTTCTTGACCTGGTGGAGAGAAAGAAAAACATTTAAGAATGAGGGGTAAGCTAGAAATGCCCAGTGAGTGGGCAATGAGTTAGTATGTGATAAGTTGCATAATTGGATGTTTTTAGGGTCGTTTTGATGTTAGTTTAGTTATTTTCCCATTTGTTTTATTTGTTTTGGTGTTAGTTTTTATTAAGCTTCAGATGTGAATGGTTAGCTATTGATTTGGATAATTTTTGTGTGTTTTAAAGCTTTGATTGAGTAGATTGGAGCATTGGAATGAAATTGAGACTTAAAGCTTGAAGAAATTGAGACTACCTAACATTTTTGAAGGCCACGACCATGCCTTGGTAGTTCATCATGGTCATGGTGGTGGAACAAAGTTAAACAAAGAGATCAAAAAGCACCATGGCCTCGGCTGTGGTGACTTAAATTTGGCCATGGCGGAAACTATTAGACATTTTTGTCAGTTTTTCTTTTCTTTTTCACTTATGACTGTTTAGGGTATTTAAGCATGATTGTGATTAATTGAAAGGGGACAAATTTTGCATATTTTGGAGAGCAGAAGATGCATTCTTGGGGCTTGAAGACTAAAGATCATATTTAAGAGTTTGATTTTTGTTTACTTTCAAGTTTGAATATGTTTTCTTTCTTCTTTGTTTATTTCTTTGTTCTTAGGATGGAGTAAATCTCTTTTGTTAGGGAAGGATGAAACCCTAATTATGTTTTTAATAATTTTTATTCTCAATACTAGATTTATGTTTATGAATTTGTGTAAGAGATTAGGTTTAATGCTTTATGAATGTTGGATTGATTTAATTACCTTGATGATGTTTCAAATAAAGAAGCTAGGGTTTATTGCTTAATTCATATCTATGATTGTTTTATTGGAATAACATTGCACAGTGTTTTAAAACTAGAAGTAATTGAATAAAGATTTTAGGATTAATTTGTGGTCCACCTAATTTATAACTGAATAGGGCAAATTAGTCGTAAGGGATTGATGATTTTATACTTCTTAATTTTAGATAACCGAATAAGGATCTGTATTAAGTTGAATATTATGTCCGAATAAGGATAGTTGGCCTTAGAGGAATCCTACCAATTCATAGCACAAACGGGTATTAAGAGTAGTTGTCAAGTATAGTTAGGGGGAAATCTATATCCTAACTTCATTAATACTGCAAAGTTCTTCACATTATTTATTTGTTTAGTTTAGTTATTTTTAATCCGTTAGTTTTACAATCTAAAATTTCGTTTTCTCAAATAACGTATAGGTAGTTTTAGGTAGTTACGAATAATCGTTTTCTTAAACACGACTAATGCACTTGCTAGGGTTGATTTAGTCGCATTACTATGCAATAAAATATTCATGCTCATAAAATCTCATTTCCATAATCACATCTTATAACATAAACCACTTTTCATAACCGATGATGAGATCTCTCATTGCAAAAACTTATTTCTTAAAACTTTTATGATAACAAATCAATACTCATATTCTCTAAAGATATCATTTTTAAAAACATTTCAAATACAAATAACACTTGCATTTATAAATTTCCATTTCAAATTCATAATATATATATACATATCCAAACCATCTCTCAATCACATGTGAAAACTTTCACCTAACTAGTACTCAGGGATAAATCTGTCCAACCCAGTAAGATCTAACATTGCTAGGTCAAAGGCTTGAGCGGTAACTGATTCTGCCTAATAGATCTTCATTAGAGGCATTGTCTGACTGCATAAGCAGACATTCCCTTGAGGAGGGTCCTTTTTTATTTTTTTTTATTTTTTTTATTTTTTTTTTTGAGTTTTAGATATCTTTAAACCAATGCTGTTGTAGGAAAGGGTGGAACATAACCAGCGTAAGGAGAATTTTCCTTGGAAATTGTCCGATTCAGCATACTAGCCCTCTCGTAGTTGCTGTTTCTCTTAGAGGCCTTGGTTTTCGCCCTAATTAAAAGATAGTGACAAATTAAGTTGATGTCAAGGGAAAACATCTTAAACAAGTCTGCGGAAAGAGAGAAGGAACAAGGATCCTCACCACAAGCTTGATCTTGAGCAAACCTTCACTAGCTCAAAAGTCACATGCCACAGACGCTCTGTTCTGCCTCAACTGTCATTTGAAACTATAAAATCATAATATGGCAAGAGAATCATGATTACATAAGGTAGGATTTCTGTCGGCCGAAATATCCACTTTCATTGTCATCTCAAATTTACCCCTTTGATATCAAGATGTTGGAGATTGATCAAATTTCCCAAAGGAGTAATTTCTTGATTCTTGTACACCATGCATCCTAATATCAAAGCCTCTAAGTTCATTAATGAATTTGTTGACTTGGGTAAGCTTGTAATCTCGGTCTGTGAAAGGTTAAGGTACCTGTAAAGTCTCAAATCTCCAGTTGAATCAGGTAGCTCAATGATATATCGTTTTCTTAAAGACAACACCCTTAATGTTTTGAACTTTGGCAACAATTTTACAAGAACTATAGTAGTTTTGCAATCACAGCTTCGTGGAATGCTTCAAATATGGTTTTGATTTGCAAAATTGTCCTTAACTTCATGGCTTCATGGAATGCTCACATTTATGTGCCACATTATCCTTACCACATGTGTAAGATAAATGACAAATCTTTTAAAATAATTTTTAACCCTAAAATTAATATAAACCAACTACAGGTGAAAAATACATTTAATAATTTTTTTTTCTTTTTTTTTTTTTAGGGGGGAAGGGGGGATTGGGGGGTGTTCGGGCCAGCTTGTGCGCACCTCAACTAATCTCTTGGGGCCTTAAAGTTGACAGCCGGGTAAATGCCCTTATTGGCCACTCCTATTAATAACCCAAAGTGGATCGAACGCAGCATCTTTTGAGTAATACATTCAAGAGTCCTAGTTGACCGTGGGATATTATAGGGTGCGTTTGGTTCATTATTTTGGATAGAATTTTGGGAATAATATTGGGTAGTTGAATAGGGGAGTATTACGAGGTAAAATTTAAAAATTTATAAAAAAACCCCTAGGTTTGTTAATTTAATTAAATATCCCAAGATATAAAATGACAAAAACACCTCCACTACCCGCAATGCCAGATTCTGGACACCACTGCCGGAATCTGGCCGAAAAATTGTGTTACGACACAGACCGGTCGGATCTGTGTCATAACGCGTCGATATGGCCTACGGATTTGGCCGGAAAAGGCCAGATCTAAGGCCAGATGTGGCCGTTGATGGCCGAAAAAGCCCAAAGAAATCCATCTTTGGCCATCAGTGACGACCAAAGATATGGCCGTCGTTTTCGGTCAACGATGGCTATTTCTTTGGCCGTCGTTGACGGTCAGATCTGACCTTTTCCGGCCAGATCCACCGTGGATTTGGCCGGAAAAAGCCAAATCAGTCAACTACCAGCAAGTTCTAGTCGTGGTGTAGGCCGTTGTATAGATTCCGACTACCACCGACGGTGGTTGCCAGAGTTTGGCAAGTATGGGTTGATGGGGGTGTTTTTACTAATTTTTAAACTTTTTTCTAGGGGTATTTAGTGAAATTAATAAACTTAAGGGCTCTAAAATAATTAAAAAAATACACAAATATTTCTGGAATAATGTGCCAAACAATATTTGAGGAATAGGATTGGGAAAAATAATTAAAAAAATACACTAATATTTCTGGAATAATGTGCCAAACAATATTTGAGGAATAGGATTGGGAATATGGATAGAAATATTGAACAAAACGCAGCCATAGTCTTGTCGTGATTTTACCCCTATCAGGTAACAAAGTTTATATTATAACACATTCAAACAACCATAGAGTAAATTAATCATTTATTTGTATCAAAATTGTCACTATAAAGCTGTTTGTAGTAGGCCTGGATATATAGGCTTCGGAGGCAGAAGAGAGTACTGTGTTAGACCTTACCAAAAATGATCACATGGAATAAGGTCCATGTTTGAACAGAAAAATTGGCATTACAAGCTCAAAATACAAGATTGAATTGGAGAGAGAACAATCTGATCATCAACTGCCTAAAGCAGCAATATAGAAAGACGAAAAGTCCCGAAACTCAACTGATCCCTTTCTACTTGACATTGTCATTAGTCATCTCCTAAACAAAAAAATAAAATAAAATAAAAAATACCAAACCACATTTTACATAGACATTAGACACAAGTAATTATGATAGTGCCCAAATGGCAGTGGAGACTTAGTCGACCGACAGCAGACTTGTGGTATGAAGCTGCTATTTCTGGGAGACATCAACGAATTAGAGCTCCAAAACCTGCTGAGAAGTGCGTCAGTTTGCTTCAGTCTTTGATCTCTGTTGTAATTTTTGTTACTCATTGAAGTCCTGATTTTCATCCAAAAGAAAAAAGAAGATCAATTATGTGGAGATTGAAGTCAATAATCCCGGTGCAACAAAGTAATCAGTAAACAGTGTGTACAATGAATAAGGTTACTAACCACAGGCTTGAACATATCTTTAACCAGCTCCTGATTCAGAGTCTTTCAGAGGTTTGGACTCAACAAGGATATGCAAAGGTTCATCCCGTCCTCCGAAAAAAAAATCAAAAGAATGACCTATCAATTAATAAAGAAGACAAAATGCTGGGAAAACAAAGTAAATAAATTGCGTAAGGGGAGAAGGAACACTATGACAGAGGATCATAAATTACATACACCAATGTAAATCAATTCAATTGAGAAAAATAAAAATGAAAAATGAAAAACTAGGGGCTGCAACATTGGACTTCCAGGAAATATATAGGTAAGCAAGCAAGCAAGAATTTGCTCAAGAAGAAACTCACCATTCGGATTGCAATGGTGATAGACTATAATGCACTAGGGAGTGTAACATAATAAACTCTCAGCTATGCTAAGAATTGGAAATGTTTCTTCTCAAAGAAACAAACGGATCAGGTGTTATAAACATAAACATAATTAAAACTATGCTTATCATAAACATGGATATCAGGGAAGTGGGCTAAATAAACAATGAAACTGACTTACTAAAGGAATTAGTGCTGGGAATACATAGTAGATAAGTTTGCATTCGGAGAGAAGGAAATCTTCAAGTAGTATACAAGTAGCATGCTTACAAAGATTCTGCCTCAACTATTTCAACTGGTACTTCTACCACAAAATGGATGTTCACAGTCTCATTATGATGCGCATAGCCCGGTTTTCTTCCTGCAAATTCACTCTGTAAGAAATGACAGGATAGCAAATTAAAATTAATGTTCATATGACAAGGAGCAGGGGTGGAGCCAAAAAAATATTTTGGGGGTTGAAGTGTCATCTTCAACGAAGAAAGGGGTTTAAAGTATAAAAATAAATTTAGAAAGCTGCTATGTGGAGGTTTTCTTCCTGTTATTTTGTTCCTTAGGAAACAAACAATTCAACAATTTAACATTGTGTGTTCAAGAGACAAGAGGAAACAGATAATACTGACTACTGCCCAAATTACATATCAGTATAAGTTATGTGACTGAATTATTCTATTATTAGTGATAAGTTAGTGATAACTTTTACTTTAACCAAAGAAAAACAGGGGATTAAATTGTGAAGCAATTTGATAATCAAGTAAAAGAAGCAGCAATTTGAGGCAGAGTATGATTATGTTTACCATTGTGATAGATTGGAGTTGGGAGTTCAGATAGTCCTGCATGTGGAAGTGGAACACAATAAACACCCAGTTGTTATATAATTAAAGCTTATCTATTTATTGTTAAGGTAAACAGGATTTTCTACTTCACATACCTCAAGAGCTAATTCTTTGGATTTTGAGACTACGTAAAGGTTGTTCTTCCTCCCTTTTCTACATCTTTACAAAATTCTGATTCCAGGGATATGGGCAATCTTCGACCACTCTTGTCCTTCATCCTTCTTACACTGTTCTTTTAACAGACCGCAACGCACAGTCCTTAATTCCGAAAGTGAGGATGGGAGGCCCTCCTCTGGAAAGTATGTCAGATATGGGCAATCAGAGATCTCTAAACTTTGAAGAGAGGTGAGATTTTGAAGAGCTTGGGAAGATAGGTATTTTAACTTTGGGAATTTACGAATGAACAACTGTGTTAAAGAGGGCGGCAACATGCCCTCTTCTGGAAAAGATTCTGCATCTGAGACTTCATTAGTCGGGTGAGAGGTAAGAAAGGGCTTGTACAATCCCCACTCAATCCAGAGGTATTTAAGAGAGGTGAGCTTGTGCAATCCCCACTCCATCAGTGGCTTACAGATATTCGGTCCTTGAACTGTAAGCGATGTGAGGCTGGTGGGGAGACCTTCTGGAAATGTTATTCTTGGACAATGGGATATCGTCAATGTTTGAAGAGAGTTGAGGGTGTGGATGCCATTGGGGAGAGCTTTAAGATTCCCACAACCAGATATACAGACTTCTCGGATTGTGCTAGGAAGCCTTTCATCAGGGAAGGACAAAAGACTATTAAATCTATGTATGGAAATCTTACGAAGACAATTAAGATTGTGTAAGCCACCTAGGCTCTGCCATTATTTATCAAACTACCAGTGAAAACTTCAAAAAAAGACATGGAACTTTAAGCAAATGAAGTAATACAATATCAAGAACTTTAATAGAAATAATGTAATAACATAATATTTTCCTATTTAAATAAATCTACGAGAAGTAAAACTTTGAGTAAATATGTTGAAAATAACATCCAATTCACAAGAAAACACGAGAAAATCTTTATGTGGAAAAACCTCTTCAACGTGAAGAGAGCAAAAAACCATGGGAATCTGACGATCTATTTAAATCTAATATAATTAAAAGAGTTTATAGCAACCAGAATTCACCAAAAATATTCCACACAAATTTCTTATTTCTCCTCTTTTTTTTTTTTTTTTTTTTTTTTTTTTTTTAATTTTTGGCTTCCAAAGATTATAATATAAATTTTCATAACTTTGGTTAGACCCAGCCTAAGCTAAAATCAATCAAAACTTAAATCAAGTCAACATTTTGTTGACTTTTAATATGAATTAATGAAAAAAAAAAAAAGAATTTTCTTGGTATAAACATAGATAGTAATTTAAATTTCTTTAATAATTTTGAGTAGATAAACAGTAACGTTTGAAATGTAGAAAAGTTGTGGGTGAAGGGTGAAAAATAATTCCAATAAAATATAGTTAAAGTTTAATTTAGGAAAACAAAAACATTTTTAGACACAAAACAAACTCACAAGATCCATGGCTTTTTTCATCAAATTAGAATAAAAAATCTCAAAAAAACAAGCGTGATTCAACTCTAAAATAAACTAAATTAGAATGAATAATACATATACCTAAAACCGATAAAACAAAAAACGGAGCTAATTATGGTATCTTGAGTAGTGAAAGCTTCAACAATTTCAGTCTTCAAAAGTTTAAGAACTAACAACATGGGAAAGAGAATGAGAGAGTAAAGAATTTTAGGAATAAAATCATAAAAAACAGGTGGAGTCGTAGAGAGAGTGGAGAGAGTTTTAAACTTTTAATATAACATAGACTTAGAATGCATATGTTAATAGCAAATTTTTTGTGTGATTGAATATATGTATAATAATTCTCATTTTTTTAAAATTTAAGGGTAAGACTGGATATTTATATTAACAACAATTTTTTGGTAGGCTTATATAAACAATTTTTTCTTTATTTATTTTATTTTTTTATGAAATATGAAGGCAGGCCTAGCCTAACCTCAAAGGGGCTGGATCCGCCCCAGCATCAATGTACCAAAACTATCATTCTTAATCGAAATCTCGGGATTCTGAATTTAAATATAGAATTAAGCTCTCGATGGATCTATGTAAAGATAAATATATATTAACCGCGTGGCCTTTGTAAAGGACTGTTCATACTAAGGAAAGGATCTAGTTAACTACTGCAGTTACAATAATTAAGAGTTTATAAAGAAATCAAATTAATATATAGACTTTGTTATAGACCCGATCTATTGAGAAATGTGAAAATAATTATGTTTATATTATAATTTTTTGCTTCAATTCAATAATGAAATACTAAAAAAAATTTATATGGAACAATCTCATTTGACGTGATGATCTCTTACAACACAAACTCTCAAGCCTCAATGTTAAACCTCAGCCAAATAGAGGAAAAACACCCTTTACAGAGACAAAGTAATACTAACATGGAGTGACTCCATTCGTGGTCTGCCAGCTTTGGAAAATATATAAAAGTTAAAGCCATGTGAAGGCATGCAAATTAAGTCAACTCTTTACGTTAACTGTTCACACTTAGAAACAGAACCAGTTAACTACTGCATTTATAATAATTAGCTAAAGTTGAGTTTATAAGAGCATCTCTAAAAGACTTTTTATATGATCCAAACTCTTTATATTCTTTATTATAAAGAGTTTATCTATAAAAACAATAGTCCATCAGACTCTTTATTCTTTAAATATAAATTAAAGTGTGAGTAACACCAATCATACGATACCACATTAGCACATGTGACATGCATTCACCTTATGATTAACTAATAGTACCATACATTTGTTGCATGGAAAACTCTCTCCTCAATAGCAGTTAGCGTTACACCCTAGGTGTTGAAGGTGATCTTGGATCAATGGCATAAGCTCAGATAAACTAATGGTGAGGCCTAAATGAATCAGGGCTCTAGTGATTGGGCTCAATCTGTAAGCGGACTACTGGGTGTAATGGGCTGGCCCATTACGCGAATTCTATTGTGGGCCCAATCAAAATTGGGCCCTGGCTCTAAGCCTCGTTGAAGGTGTTTCGTTTTTAGGCCTATTGAGGTCGAGGACATTTTTTGACCTTAACATAGACTTAATAATAAAGCTAATCCACCCTTACCAGCTTAATCACATACACAACCACACTCTGCAGATTAGGTTGTTCTTATTGAGCTAAAGGCTCAACACCTATCCTCTTGTGGAAGGATGAACCTGAACCAGACATAGGAGAATCTTTGTCAGGATTAGGGAATGTAGAATTTACCAACTTTAGCTATCATGCCCCTTCTCGGATATCCCTATCCCACCGGATCCGGGTGCTCCAGGAGACCTAAGATTTGGAGAGGAAAGTGAATATTTCGAAAACATTTCATAAAAAAAAATCCTTTTATAGACGTAAATGAAAAGTAGTAAAACTGCATATTTAATACATTTATACGAAAATAGCTTTTAATCTTCAAAACGTGCATGTGAAATCTATTTGCATGCCACACAAACACCAATTCACTCACATGATAAAGCAATAATCACCATGTAATATTTTCGGATGCCATGGAATCACATACCACTATCATATAAAATAAATCAATCATCACCGCCATACTAAAACCTAGGGACCTAGGTCATAACTCACACGAATCTGTCCCAAATACAGATATGAAGCTACACCACCCACAATCATCCTCAGGGCTTCATAATATGGTATCAAATATAATCTCGCCCACGGTTTTCTCTCGGGGCCTCAAAATCCCACACCGGCCAATACCTGCCTGGAGCTCGTCAAGCATCTGTCCTATCTCGGTAGGATATCACAATCATTCAGTAGGCTAAGCATAACTTCTAGCTAATGTCTGGAAGGGGACGAGTACTATTAAAGGTGGTCTCTATCAAAAAGATAAAACGCATCCACACATACCTCGCATCTGAATGTCCAAACATACAATGAATCATGAATTCCTTCATGCAAATACATATAAGCAATAATATCATATAATGCCTGTTCTCATTAAAACAGGCATGCAACATATGAATGCAATGCTTGAAACATCATAATTAATGATCATGTAAAATCACCATTTACCCCTTATATATTTCATTCGTATTCAGTCACAAACTTTAAAACTCTTATTAGCTCCTTGGACTTTTAAATCCTTGTCAACCCCTATACTTTTAAATCTTTACGGTCAATTTTCTGTATGTTTAAACTCATGCGTCAATTCCCTATATTTCTAAATCCTTACAGTCAACTCCCTTGACTGTAGGGTTTCAAACTGACAGTGTCCTTCCCAGATTTCCTGCAGCAGCAAAACAAAATTTTTGCCGCTGCAGGGCTCTATTTCGGCCCAAAAACCTAGGTTTCTCCAACCCAGCAACTTCCCAAATTAATCTACACAATTTTGATTTGATAACCAACACTCCCAATTGCAAAACAAGCAAATGACATGTTCGTATGCGAGGTTTGATGAAATCCCAAGTTGGTACCCTGATTGTAGGGGTGAGCAGTTCCGGGTACCCTGTATTTTCCGTGGGAACCGGAATCGGAACCGCACAGTGCAGGTTCCCAAAAAAGGAACCGAAATCGGAACCGCACAGTGCAGGTTCTTTAACTCAAGGAACCGAAACCTAAAATGCAGATTCCGGTTCCTTTCCCGGGTACCCTGCAAAAAATCAATTACCCCCTATTAGTTTAAAAATGACAAAAATACCTTAAAAATTTACAAATACACCCCTAAAAAATTTTGATTACTCATTCATTTGTGCCCAATATAACTCATAATCTGTAAATTTAATATTATAAATTAATAATATTTATAATGTAATATAGTAATGTTGTAATTAATTAAGTAATTATTAAATTATAATGTAATGTTATAATTAATTAAGTGATCATACTATAATGTAATGTTATAAATACTTATAATTATTTAGTAGTTATTTAACAATAATGTAATGTTATAATTAATTAAATTTCTAATAATTTAATTAATTACTTATGTTTAATGTTTATAATATAATGTTATAATTAATTAAGTAATCATTTAATTATGTAATGTTATAATTAATTAAGTGATCATACTACAATGTAAATTGTAATGTTATAATTAATTAAGTAATATACTATTTAATTATAATTAATTAAATTGTTAATAATTTAATTAAGTATTGTAATATTGTTTATAATAGAATGCTATAATTAACTAAGTAATCATACTATAAATTTATAATGTAATGTTAAAATTAATAAAATTCTAATCATTTAATTAAGTATTGTGTAAATTAGGAAATTACTAATGTTTATAATATAATGTCATAATTAACTAAGTAATCATTTAATTATATAATGTTATAATTAATTATGTGATTATATTATAATGTAATGTTATAATGAATTAAGTAATCATACTATAAATCTATAATTTAATATTGTAATTAATTAAATTTTCAATTATTTAATTAATATACTAATGTTTATAATGAAATGTTATAATTGATTAAGTAATCATATTATAAATATATAAGGTAATGTTATAATTAATTAAATTTTTTATCATTTAATTAAGTAATATAATAATATAGTAAATTACTAATGTTTATAATGTAATGTTATAAATTCATAACTAATTATGTAATCATTTAACTATGTAATGTTATAATTAATTAAGTGATCATAATATAATGTAATATAATAATGTTATAATTTAATTGAGTAATTATTTAACTATAATGTAATGCTTAATTAATTAAATTTCAGATTATTTAATTAAGTAACCATCTGTTTATAATGTAATGTTACAATTAATGTTTATAATATAATGTCATAATCAATTAAATAATAATCTGATTATGTAATATTATAACTAATTATGTAATCATACTATAATGAATTAAGTAATCATACTATAAATCTTTAATATAATATTATAATTTATTTATTTATAATAGAATATTATAATTAATTAAGTGATCATTTAATTATGATATAATATTACAATTAATTAACTAATTAAGTAATCGTACTATAAATTTATACTGTAATGTTATAATTAATTAAATTTCTAATCATTTAATTATTGTGCTAATGTTTATGTAGTAAATTAGTAATTACTAATATTTATAATATAATGTCATAATTCATAATCAATTAAGTAATTATTTAATTATATAATGTTATAATTAATTATATGACCATATTATAATATAATGTTATAGTGAATTAAGTAATATAATAATGTAGTAAAAATGTAATGTTATAAATTTATAGCTAATTAAGTAATTGTTTAACTATAATGTAATATTTAATTAATTAAATAATCATTTAATTAAGTAATTATTTGTTTATAATATAATGTTATAATTAATATTTATAATATAATATTATAATCAATTAAATAATCATCTAATTATGTAATGTTATAATTAATTATGTAATCATACTATAATGAAATATTGAAATGTTATAATGAATTAAGTAATCATACTATAAACCTTAATATAATATTATAATTAATTTGTTTATAATATAATATTATAATTAATTAAGTAATTATTTAATTATAATGTAATGTTATAATTAATTACGTAATCGTACTATAAATTTATAATGTAATATTATAATTAATTAAATTTCTAATAATTTAATTAACTATTGTGCTAATGTTTATGAAGTAAATTAGTAATTACTAATATTTATAATATAATTTCATAATTAATTAAGTAATCATTTAGTTATGTAATATTATAATTAATTATGTAATCATAAAATAATGTAACGTTATAGTGAATTAAATAATCATATTATAAATCTTTAATATAATATTATAATTAATTAAATTTTTAATTATTTAATTAAGTTTGTACTAATGTTTATAATGAAATGTTATAATTGATTAAGTAATTATACTATAAATCTATAATGTAATGCTATAATTAATTAAATTTCTAATTATTTAATTAAGTAATATACTAAATGTTATAACTTATAAGTCAATTAATTAAGTAGTAATCAATTAATGTAATGCTATAATTAATTATACTATAAATCAATTAAGTAATGTTATAAAATTATAATTAATTAAGTAATCATTTAACTATAATGTAATGTTATAATTGATTAAGTATGATATTTAACTAGTAATTAAATTTATTAATGTTTATCAATTTATCATATATAATTAATTAATTACTAATTTATTATAGATATACTTAGAACTTGATAATTGAAGTAAATAACTAAATATATTATTATTCAATCAAATATACTATTTTATTCAAAAATAATTCTTTTAATAACATTAAAAATTTAAAACACTTTTAATTGGATCATAATTCAAATTATTCACTTAATTAATCAAAATTTTAATATTAATATATTATAATATATTAAAGTTTTTAATATGGTGTAATTTATATGTAATAAGTATAATTGTATTAGTATATTTATTTAATTAGGTTATTCCAAAAATTTAACTTTTTCTATTTTAAATTTTTTTATATGTAAAATAATAGAAACCTCCAATTATTCACATTTCACAAATATTTCATTGTAGTCCATGTTCCAAAACAGGTTCCAAACAGGTTCCTAAACAAGTTATAAAACAGGTTCCAAAAGAGGTTCTAAACAGGTTCAAAAAATCAGTTCCAAACAGGGTACCCTTTTTCCAGGTTCCGGTTCCGGTTCCTCCACACAAAGAACCGGAACCAGAACCAGAACCGCACAGTGTCAGTTCCAAAAAATTGGAATCGGAACCTACTCGCACAGTGCCAGTTCCGGGTAGGTTCCGGTTCCAATTCTAATTCTACCCCCAAGTTCCGGTTCTACCCGCTACCCATGCTCACCCCTACCTGATTGTAGGGCTGTGCAAAAAAATCCGATATCCGATCCAAAAAAAATCAGATATCCAAAAATTCGGATCGGATACGGATCAGAATTTTAAAAAACCTGAATATTCGGATCGGATACCGGATCGGGAATGTTAAAAAATCAGATATCCGAATCTGATCCAGATTTTACTAAACTACGTCGTTCTGGGTGTAACAACTAACAATAACCCTAAGTCTAACACAACTAACTCAATTACTCAACTCTGTCTCTCTCACTCTCAGTCTCTCTCGCTGGAAGCTTGGAACACGCAGTCACGCATAGTCGCACATACCTCACACACTCTTTGTCTCTCTCACTCTTAGTCTCTCTCGCTGGAACACGCAGTCACGCACAGACCTCACAGTCTCACACACAGTCACTCAAACTCTCAGACCAGATCTCAACTCAGTCTCTCACTCTCTCTTGCTCAACTCTCTCGGTCTCTTTCGCTCTAACACACACAGATATAGACAGACATACAGTTAGTCAGCCACTCAAACTCTCTCAGACTCAGATCTCAGTCTCTCTCGCTCGAACACGCACAGCGGCCAATCTCTCTCGCTCGAACACGCACAGCGGCCAATCTCTCTCGCTCAACTCTGTCAGATCTCAGTCTTGTAACGCCCTGCTTGAGGTACGTATTTAAGATTTGCTGTATTACTTAAAAGTTCATTGATTCAGTTTCAATTGAGTTTGTATGTGGTATTGGTTAAGTATTTGCTTTGAAATTGGTTGAGATTTGGTGAATTTTGGAAATCCAATCTTCGCCGGGGCGGAGGAGAATCTTCGCCGCGGCGATGAGGTCTGCGCCCACAGGTAGGTTCTGCCCTGTTTCACCGGAGCGACGGAAAGTTCTTCGCCGCGGCAACGAGCCATTTGAAAAGTTTCTTGAGTTTTCTAGAGAATTCTTCTTTTGGGGCATAATGACCATTCTACCCCTAATTAGTAGAAAAAGTGGGGAGTAAAATGTAAGGAAATTAAGTAGATAATGTGTTGGTAATAAGGGTGTTTTTGCAAAGAATCAAAGGATATGGATGGAATTTCCAAGGAAGAGCAAGGGCAAAATGGGAAATGATGTTTATAATATGAGTTAAAAAGAGTTAAAGTGTAGAGAAACCTTTTGTTCATCCATTTTCCACCGCCATAACCATTCTCTAACTTCTCTCAATTTTCCATCCAATCTTTCAAGATTTCCAAGGACTTTTTGAGTAGATTTTGAGTAGATTTTTAATCTAAAGCATCCTAAGGTAAGGATTCTTGCTTTAGATGAGAGTTTTAGTATGTTTTGGTTAAAGCTTATATTATTTTTGTTTAAAGTTGTAGAGAGAAATCAAGCTACTAAAGGAAAGGAAAAGTGTTAGAGAAGCTTTTTCCCTCACAAGGTAAGTAAATCCAACCAAGTTAAGTTTTGAATAAGTTTTGAGTAGAAATTCATTTTAACTATGTATGTATATGTTATACCTACTGAAAATTGAGATGAGATGTGTGCTTAGTCTTAGTAGTTGGGTATGATTAAATTTGAGAAGTGTTTTTGATGTGTGATGGGAAATGGAGTTTGAGATGAAGTTTGAGGGATGTTGTGTAAACCTTTTTGGAAGTGCTTTTCTTGACAGGGATTATGAGTATTTGAGGGAGTTTTCCCCCATTTTGGATGGCTGGAGAATGAAGTATAGTAGTAATTTTAGTAGAGTGTTTTTATGCACATGAGTTGCTTGATGAAATGCCTAGGTGAAATCTGCCCTGTCACTGCCGTGACTTTCTAAGTAATTTTTGGGCATCTTACGGATTGAACTGGGCTGAGACCAAAACATAAAAGTTGTAGCCCTGTGTTTAAGCTTTAAAACGAGACCAAAACCGTAGAATCCAATATGTATAACGCAAGTTATGCCCTTTTTAGTGCAGACTGTGCAGAATGACTGTTTTGAGGAAATCTTGCATTTGGCATTTCATAAGTGCATTAGTGAGCATGAGTTGTCCTTACACATTTTTCTTATGCACTTAAGAAGTAGCTTGAGACTTAGTAGAGAATGTAAGTATAAGCTACTTTAATAGTAAAGAGAGAGAAAGAGAGTATGAGCACTAGAGAATGAAGAGAAAAGAGAATAGAGTAGGTTATGCGATGGGGAACCCGTGAGTAATGGGTAGAGTTTCCCGCATGTACGCCGCATTGAGAGAGCGGCATGAGTAAGAGAGAGAAAAAAGTGGTGTAGCCCGTGAGAGTGCATGCGGATAAGGGCTATACCCGAGTACCCGAGAGAGAGATTATACACTCACATGGCCAAGGGTTCCGAATCCATGCATAACCGAGTCCGATCGGCTAAGATGAGTAGAAGTCACATAGAGTGGGAGCGAGTCCCGGCCATGCCTCCGGTAAGATGAGGTCGTGACTACTAAAGAGAGTTAGTAAAAAGAGTTATGAGAAAGAGAAAGTAGTGAGAAGTATAAAGAGAGAGTAAATGAGAACTGTAAGGAAAGAATTAGAGAGAAATAGTTACGGGGATAGATGTGTAGAAGATTTACTTACTGAGCATTAGTTGTGCTCACCCCGTTGTTTTTCATGTTTTGCAGGATCTAGGTGAGGACACGGTCGGATGGGCGTCGGCAAGCGGAGGGAAATGGCTACACTGTCCACTCTGTTTTGATGTTTTGTACATGACACAACTTTTTGTATTTACAGGATGTATATATTTAATAAAAGAAAAAATTTGGGCCCAACCTTTTTATGTTATTTTATATGTATTTTATTATGTACATGCTTTATGAGTATTTGAGTAGAAAGAGGCTATTACAAGTCTCTCTGACGATTGAAGCCTTAAATCGATCGTAAGTTAATTTCTTTAGAATTTAGAGTTACTGAATGTTTGGCTTGTCACCATTTTATTTAATGTTGTTTGGTTTCTTGGCTTGCACAATTTTCTATGGGATAGGATGCGAGCTATCCAGATGGACCTGAGGATGCAGCATATTTTTTAACCAAGAAGCTATTACTATGCTGGAACAAATGGTGTATACTTTTTATGCAATCTTCAGTTTTTGTTTGTATGATATTTAGGTTTTTGTGATGTGATACCTGTTAGCTTAGCTGTAAGATCTCTTGTTAGTGTACAAGCTGTCTTGCACTCTATTGTTTAGAGGGGTTTGGTTTAAATTTATTAGTGGATTTAAAAAAACAAAAATCTATATATTTTAAAGACAGGTGTATGGAGCTTGAAGAAAGTGAATTAAATCTTGACACCAGACACGGAAATTACTTACATCCATATGATTGGAAGTCAAAGTTAGGGAGCATTTTGATATTGTAGCCTCATGTTGCTGTTCTGTGTTCTCTAACCATGTTGGGCTGATCTTTCTAGCACTTGCTTCAAGTGATGTCACTGACATATTAACTCTGGATGGATATAGCACTTGCTTCAAGTGATGTCACTGACATATTAACTCTGGATGGATATAAAGTTAAATAATGCTTTTTCTGATTGTTTTAGTATAGAGTATTTCTGGTTGGAGTCATGGTATTGCTTGCTTGTTGGTGTGATCAAGTTTAGTATATGATTGGAAGTCAACGTTAGGGAGCATTCCAAATGCATGTTGCTTTAATCAGTTTATTGAGCATATTTTCATTTTCAGTATATTGATTTTGTTGTTAATCTTAAAAGTTGTTTATTGAAATGGTTTATTTGTTTTGTTTTGTTTTGTACAGGAGGATGATGACGAGTAGTTAAGGCCTAAGGGAGACAAAGCCATCTGATATGAAGATAAGCATAGCAATTTAGGCGGTTGGTCAATTCAGCTAGTTGTTTTAATAATTTGACACATCAGGTGGAGCCTTACGCCCAACAATTTCATGTTCTTCCTGCTGCGCGGTTTGATGGCATGTTGGTCCAAATCTGCTGGTGTTAGTGGCTCAAAATCACAGTCATTGTCAACCAGAGAGTGCAGATACAATGGTCAATCTGGTAACAAGAAACCATGTGTGAGGTGAGAAGGAATTGGCAATGAAGAATTAAAGATAGCATAGTCATTTAGGGTGTGACAGTGTTTGGACAACATAAGTTAAATGTTTTGTGCTTCATGTTAATTTTTTTAGATATTTTTATCATGTAAGGGAATTATAATTTCAATTTTATTTCTAGAATTATTTGATTTTAATAAGAAAATTTTAAAATTGGAATCAATTTCGGATATCCAATTATCTGATCCGAATAATCGGATATCCGTAAAATCGGATATCCACATAATTCGGATCAGATTCAGATCAGGATATAGCCTGATTCGAAAATTCGGATCAGATCAGGAAAAGCCCTATTCAGATCGGATATCCGGATTTGCACACCTCTACCTGATTGTAACACGTTTCCTTTGTTTCAACGATAGAAGGTTAAATTGGTCATTTACTATTTTTATTTTCTGCAAATCTCTCTCACATTCTCACTCATTACCGCCTCTTCTTTTTCATCTACCCATTCTTCTTCTTTTATCAGACTCAAAATGTGCCCAGACTCGTAGATTAAATCTTTTCTTCTTCTTCATTCACCTTTTTCTTCTGAGTGGGTATTTTATGGGCATTCTTCTTCTTCTTCTTCTTCTTTGGCTAAAATGTACCCAGACTTCATTTTCTGCAAAAACCATCTCTCTACCCACTGCCGCCTCTTCTTTTCTTCTACCCATTCTTCTGCATGCAAATGCACCAATTTTCCTAATTCAAGCGCCCCAAGTCGGGAAATTGCAGGAAGAATACTAACAAAATTCACATAATTCGGATGCACATCTCCCATTTGCATCTCGTGAAACATCTCTATTGCCTCCCTAAATTTCCCATTTTGTGCATTCCCAGATATCATAGCATTCCACGAAACCACACTTCTTTGAGGCATTTAATCAAATCCAAATTTCACAATTAACCAATGAACCTGTTTTCATTCTCAAAGCCTCCCTATTTTAGCGCAGGCTTTTAACATTGAAGGAAATGTATACTTATTNTGTGGAGAAACGAAGAGAATGAGACTGTGTGGATGATATTGTTTTTCAAATTACAGTTTGAATTTAGAACCGGTTGTTCGCGGTAATTCGTAAATATGCCCAACCGGAGTAAAACAAATACATCATCATTTGAAATTGTGAAAAGACCTGACAAGAGTGATACAAGTCTTAAAGTAATTTCACACAAACGATCAATAAGCATTATTGGAAAGAAGTTACCTGGCGCGCGGGTCATCACGGACGAAAGATATTTTGTAAAACATAGCTCGTGTATTCGTTCATAGCTTAAGTCCAAACTATATGAGGATAATCATTGTACTTGTACAGCATTAATTTTGTCTCTCTGTGCACCACCTGTCATTGGATTTTGACTAAACCTTCTTCGCTCGGTAACTATAGATGGGTCATGATTCATGAATGAGTATCACATGTTAGTGCTCCGGTACACTGGCAAGATTAAGGACACAAACATGTGCTCCTCCTCTATTACAAACTCGAAGACGGAAAGTGTTTGGTTTTCATTCTCGTATTGAATCAACCATGTCGACTTCTGCTGGTCTTGTGATTCCGTGCAAAGGTTTCAATGAAATCAGTTGATCACTTCTTTTGAAAGACCTTTTGGTTTATGAGTTTTATCTTTTTGTTGTGACTTCTATCCTTAACTTTATAAATTCTTAAAAAAAATTATTCTCGGTGCAGTGCAGGGATATTAATTTGGTTTTGTGTTGTTGTTTGGCAGCTGCGGTCGCATGGGAAGCAGGGAAGCCGTTGGTTATAGAGCAAGTGGAGGTTGCTCCACCACAGGCCATGGAAGTAAGGATCAAAATCAAATACACCTCACTTTGTCGCACTGATCTCCACTTCTGGGAAGCCAAGGTCAGTACTCAGTACCAACATTTTATCAATAAATGCCCTCAACATCCTTAACGTATGTCCAAAAGGTATTATATTAAGGAAGGTTTTCCGTACCAAAGATATATATATTTTAACAACATACCAAAATGGTAATCGGCTTTAATAAGAGTAGTTCCTGATTTTAGTAGTTGTCAAATGCCAAGTTTCTCACACGCAGCAATTCATTAAACCTAAGATTTTGCGTTTTGGTATTTCAGGGCAACACACAATTGTTTCCTCGAATATTTGGCCATGAAGCAGCTGGGTATGCTATTGATTTTACATTATTATGACATAATGTTATAGATTAATTTCAAACACGATGAATCATTTTGGTGCCTGATGGCCTCTCAATTCTTTATCTTATTCTGGTATGATCTTGGTCATAGCTCATAGAGTCATATTGTTACCAATGTAAAGTTATTCTCATTGCCAAGTTTAATTTTATGACAGAATTGTAGAAAGTGTTGGGGAAGGAGTAAAAGACCTTGATGTAGGGGATCATGTGCTTCCAGTATTTACAGGGGAATGTGGAGAATGTGGGCACTGCAAGTCTGAAGAAAGCAACATGTGTGACCTTTTAAGAATAAATGCGACCAGAGGAGTAATGCTTGCTGATGGAAATTCAAGGTTTTCCCTCAAGGGGAAGCCGATAAATCACTTTCTTGGCACCTCTACCTTTAGCGAGTACACGGTTGTCCATTCAGGGTGTGTTGTGAAGATCAATCCATTAGCACCTCTGGATAAAGTATGCATCCTCAGTTGTGGCATTTCAACAGGTTGTTTTCTGTGACATTGGGTAGTTTCCAATTTCTATATTGAAGATGAAATTTATATCAAGTGCTAATGTAAAGCTAACTACCTACTCAATTTCAGGATTGGGTTCAATTTTTAATGTGGCAAAACCTAAAAAAGGTTCTTCAGTTGCTGTCTTTGGATTAGGGGCTGTTGGTTTAGCTGTAAGTTTTAGGCTAATTTTTGTTATTATTCAACTCTCTTATGAATAAGATTTTCCCCAAATCGAGCGTCTTTTACTTTTCTGTTACCTTTTAGGCTGCCGAAGGGGCAAGAATTGCTGGAGCATCAAGGATTATTGGGGTGGATAGGAGCTCCAAGAGGTTTGATGAAGGTAACATTTATAATTTGTTTATCAATTTATCATCTACTGTGGAAAAAAATTGTTTAAAGAAGAACGTGGAACTAACTTATTGCTTCATCCTCTATCTGTCATCCTTGTCGGTTTGTTAGCCAAGAAGTTTGGGGTAAATGAATTTCTTAACCTTAAGGAACATGACAGACCCATTCAAGAGGTGTTGTTTCCTCTCTTTTTATCGTTTATAATTGCTTTTATTTCACTGTATCATATAACTGGATCACTTGATATTATTCAGTAGTTTATCTCAGCGGTACTCTGACTCCTATAACTCTACTTAAACGTGTACAGGTTATTGCAGAAATAACAAATGGTGGAGTTGACAGGAGCATAGAGTGCACGGGCAATATTGATAACATGATCTCAGCTTTTGAGTGTGTTCATGACGTAGGTGATCTCATTTTGAGTTCAATTTACGTAAGCTTATTGCTAATCCACTGAACATTACAATGCAGGGATGGGGTGTGGCGGTACTCGTCGGAGTACCAAATAAGGATGCAGTCTTTATGACGAAGCCCATCAATGTCCTTAATGAAAGGACGCTAAAAGGAACTTTCTTTGGCAACTACAAACCCAGGAGTGACCTCCCCTCTGTTGTTGATATGTACATGAACAAGGTAATTAGTTTTTTTCTTCGGCATTCGCAGCTTTTAGAGGGTGACTGTTTATTATCAGATGACATTAATCTGATGTCATAATTTCATGCAGAAATTGGAACTGGAGAAGTTTATAACCCATCATGTCCCTTTCTCAGAAATCAATACGGCCTTTGAGCTCATGTTGAAGGGGCAGGGTTTGAGGTGCATTATCAACATGGAAGCCTAAGTTCTAGAAGAAGAATAATTAATAGTTCGCATTTATCAAACTTCTGTTGTGTAGGTAATTAATGTTAACTGTTATGTATGTTTCTACATCGGTGTTAAACTGAGTGTCTTATATTTTATGACACAAGTTCAGCAATGGGATAGCCCTATTTGCTATTCTCTTCCCAATAATTTTTTTAATTTCAGAATCGTTAATCCATTGAAACATTTTTATGCAAAAAAAAAACTGTCTACATTCCTTCAACCTTCATTCAAGATACCTACTTTTTCCCCTATAATTCAATTTTATCGGTACAAAGAGATCCTGTCCATAAAATAAAGAATAAAAAATTAGTTCCCTATATCCATTTACGAATACAGTAAAGTTGGAGCTTTAGGAGAAGTTGGAATCATAACTTTCGAAGCTCGGCTTTACAATCAGATTGAATTAAAATGGCAGGAAGCCACGATGGTCTCAGGTTGGCAATTAATGAGAATAGTGCTTCTTGTACCAAGACAGGTTCAAGCACAGTATTAATGAGACATTGTGACATGTACTCACTTGAGAAAAGAAATGTAAACATAAATATTGGCTGTGATTATGTCTCAATACTCGATAGTACATAGTGTAATAATCTAGTCCTTAATTGTGATTTAAAAATGCATCATGACCTTGTATGGCACAAAATGACAGCCAAATCCCAGATTGTAAAGTTACTTCACCATTCTCAAAAGCATTTGTAAAGAACACAACAGAATGCACAATTAAAAGAGAAATTATATGAATCTCAGGATTCAGGAACAGAGCATCATCATTGCTGATAACACAGTGCCACGGTCTAGTAAAAGCACCAGATAGCTTTAAATCAACAGCCTTGCTGCTTGTATCTATGTAAAGGAAGCAGGTCCGATCAAGTTTCAATGAAAAAATTCATAGGCATATTGCTCAAGATGCGTATAAAGTCCTAGTACGGTGCAATATGCAAATAGCTGGTCTGCTACCGAATTGAAGTTTAAAATATAACATTTTATAACTTTTAAAAAAAAAATAAAAAAAATAAATATTAATATATAAAGAAGCTATTCTATCACCATGCATATAAACAGAACCATGGCTTAAAGCTAACCCAAGATAACATCACTGGAGAATAGCGACATATGGCGAGCCTTGTTATGAAAAACGAAAAATATATACACATTCCATTTATGAAGATTTATTGTTCCCTCAATTCAGTGAATACCCACAACATTTCTCCAAGAAGTGAATCAAACAAAAATTGGATGATTGATTGTTAGCAGGCTAAATCCCTCCTGCATTTGTTACTTGTACTTTTCCATTATTCTTCTAGCTTCTTCAAGAGAGTCCTCCGTAGAGGTAGGTGTGGAACTGGAACCACCACCCCCTTTTGGTCCATTATCTTTGTTCAAGGCAATGAATATGAAATATGCCAATCCCATCGTGGCCTGCTCATAACAGAGAATATATTATTCAAATACCAATATAATATAATGCTCAAAAGCCACTTTAGAAAGATTGTTTAGAGGATATCTTGATTTCTTATCTTTTGTTCCTTCTAAATACAGCGAATAATTGTTACTGTGAAATAGTATAAAAATTTAAGAGTAAACAGACAAATTGTGAGATTATAGTAAAGGTTAAAATGTCTAACTTCTAAATGATTACCAACTTAAAGAACATGCTGAAAATGAAGAGATTTTAAGTCAATAGGAAATAATTCAGTTATTAGAAGCTTTTACTCTAATGGCAGTATTCCATTTTAACGGACGAAATGAATGCAAGTCATAATGATGGTAGAATTAGTCCTAAGAAAAGAAATGAAAAATAAAATAACAAAATCAATATTCTTTAAGAAAGTTAGTGTTGGCCCCAGATAGGTAGATAATTTCCTGTTTTAAAAAAAAAAAAAAAAAAAAAAGATTAACTTTTCATATGCATAAACTGCTACTGATATTCTAAACATTTCGTACATAGCAAACTAGTATCATCAATCCTCTATCCTTACAAATTAATAAAAGGAAAGAATAAGAAAAAAAACTGCACACCAGCACAAAGAAAGCAGTAGAGACGAATGACTTGAGTAAAAAGAGTGAAATAGCCAATGCCACAGCTGTAATTGAAATCCTTGCTACTGGTCTTGGTACAGAGGCCTAGCAACAAAACGATGAACAAAGCAATCTTTTAACTGCAACTTTAACTTGAAACACAAAATTTCTAGAGGGAGAAAATTAACTTACAGGCACCAGATTGGTTCCGGCCTCAATTCCATCCTTCCCAACATTCCAAACTGTCTGCAGAACTATTTCAAGGAATTGATAAGGTCGGAGTTAGCAAAGAACGTGTGAAAAAAACTCAAATGAAGTGTGCTGTTTACTTGAAATAGCAGGACCACAGCAGTAAACTTCTATTAGAGAATGACCTACCAGGAATTAATTGTTGAAACAGAAGCTTTCCAGAAGAAACAAAAAAATATCCATGGCCAACAACCTCAAGCACTAATCTTATAGAATTATCCAAACATGATTGAATTTATTTGACAAAAGGATCTTAACCTGAAGACAAAACTACATATAACATTCAACGAGACCCGCTGGGGATGTGAGAGGGTACCTTATAAATAGGCAAAAGAAATTGACAAGGCAGTGAACCTTATAATTGTTTAGTCTCTTCATTTAAAAACAAACGAAATGACTGTTTCTTAATGAAAATAATAACATTTTCATTGCAATTCCTAATGCCAATGCGTGATAAAAAATACATAAAAGAAATTAAATGAAAATTAAAATCCAAGAAAAGCAGAGAAGCTGTGCAAACCAAATGAAATTAAATTAAAGAGAGGAAAGCTAACTTTTGACGATGCTAGATTGAGCAGCAAAGACAAGGGGTGATGAACGAGGTTTTTGGGCTCTGAGGTTCCTGGTTTTGACATTTGAGAGCAGAGATGGCTTCTTCAACTTTAAATATGAATTTGAGTGAAGAAACTGCGAGTGAGTAAGTGCTAGGGTTTGGTTTTTGTAACATTTTGAAAAGGCAGGCGAAATCGAACTCAGATTATGAAGAATAAGTGAAGAGGCCATAATATATAAGCAAATGTTTCTTCAAAATTTACAGTGTGTGTGCAACTGAAGGAAAATTGGAATAAAAAACAACTTTATGTCGTTCTAAGTTGTTTGTTTTGAAAGACTCCAAGAGTTGGGTGCCAAACGGCAAAGCTAAGGCTTTCTCTCAACCGCAAAATCATGGAGGGAAAGGGCCCATGCCAGTCAGCTAGACCCGGTCCAGACTCAACAGAAAATAAGTTATGCTCCAAAGTTACCACGAATGGAATCACAGATTGGGCCTGTTTCGACAACCCGATATGGCCCAATTTTGGTAACCTTCGTTTGGTTGTCTTGCCATTCAAAATATTTTATCATGTTTCATTAAAGTAATTCTTTTTGAAGTTTAAAAAATTAGTATTTATTTTTTTACGAGGATTTTTTACAGAATTTTCATAGATAAAATTTTTATTTAATTTTCTTCTTCTTCTTCTTCTTCTTATATATATACTCTTAATTGAGATAAACATATAAAAGTAATGCTATAGTCACTGAAAGTAATGTACCAAATTCATTTATCGAATGACGTGACGCAATCTTGATCGTCAATTAATATTAATTTATAATTAATCAACAGTTAAGATTGTGTCACATCATTCGGTGTATGAATTCAGTGTACTACTTTCGATGACTGTATTATTTTCTAACATATAATTCACAAGTATATTACAATAATGCAAATGGTGCACTAGTTATTACAGTATTGAAGTTTGAGTAATAGGGGTGGACTTTTAGAATATGGTAACTTAACAAAATATTGGTACAATTTGGTTCCCTATTTGTTATTATGCTAATTAATAAGCATGTGGTGGTGCTATAATGGTCGAGGCCTAGAAATTCGAAGAAAGTATGGTTCCGATTATGTTTTGTCTCCTAAAAATTTAATGGGGGGTGGGTGGTAGCTTAAGTTGGTAAAGGCGATGTGAGATGCTTCTGGGAAAAATTTGATTAGGAATTTGTCAAAACAAAACGTGTATAGATTCCAATAGTGGGAGTTCCAAGGTCACGCCCTTGAACTCTGGGCTCGGCGCACCATTCTTCCTGCATTTGAATATTTACTAAGCAAGTATTATTAGCTAATTAAAGCGGAGTAGGTTTAGTCAGGCCAAATGGCTAAAGTTTGATTCATCCACATGATTTACCCTCAAAATCAGGGATGCCCTTTAATTTCAACACTTCCAAATTCAATAACACGATCATCACGTATTCAATTTCATTTCACCACAAACAAATAATACTACTATCCTACCTAGCTACACTAAAATTTGAAATATTTGCAATATGATTAGCCTTTT
This sequence comes from Pistacia vera, assembly GCF_008641045.1. NCBI lineage: Eukaryota > Viridiplantae > Streptophyta > Magnoliopsida > Sapindales > Anacardiaceae > Pistacia > Pistacia vera. The sequence goes on along the minus strand of NW_022196607.1, from coordinate 57,154 downwards.
TCTCTCTTCCTTCGCTACTTGCTGAGGACACTAGGCTCGAGTTAGATTTTTTTTTTTTTTTTTTATTCGTGGGTATTTTGTTCAAACATGTTGTGTCAATTATTGAAGCCAATGCAACAGTCAAAAGATGAACTAAAAATTATTGGATTAAAAGTAATATGTTTTTGACTTGGTGACCTAGAGGGCCTTAGGGTTTATCCTTTTATTAAAGTTATTGTAACCCCAACACATGCCTTGGACGGGGGAAAGTTAGAGCCAATTACAAGCTAGGGCCGGCTAATACAGGAAAACAAAAGTTAACGTTGTAGTTTGAGAAGCAATTGATACTGTATATAGATTAATTGCTGTATGATTTTTTTTTTTTTTTTTTTCTTATATATATTGGTTTTGTAGTTTCAATGAAACAGAACAATGAGCAGTGCAAATGGCTGTGGTGAAGAGCCCAATGCCAATGGTACTCTTGTTCACACTAGATTAAATATAGTAAGACTACCAGTGACAAGAAAACAAAGAAAAGATGATGCATCTATATGGATTTCTTATTGTGATTATTACGGAGTGTAGTACATATGCTTTGCATTCAGAGACTCTATCTGTCCCATGAAAATATTTATGCTTCTCTTGTTAACCGTGTAGCATAATTTGCTTTTTGTTACATAATTATATTGGCCATGGCTACTTGTTTGGGAAAAGAGAATATACAAAGTGGAAAACATAGCTCAAGAGAAGAATGAGAGAAATTCCATCTGGGAAATGAATTTATAGAAACTAGTAGTCATATTCAAAGATTAATAGATACTGAATGTTAAAGAAGAAATATATCTGCCATTGTTATGAAAGTGAAGAAAAACCATCTCCTAGAAGCACTTCCATACAACTCTATGATGATAAACACTATAGAAGCAGCTTTCATGAAGTTTTGAAACCAAATTTTCCTCTTTGAGAAAAAACTAAAAAAGAATCAATGGTGCAACTGGTTTTCAAAAGAGTGGTCCGATTATCAAAAAATAAAACAGTCCGCGTCACTGACTATGTTGAGGAAAACAATGCAAAAACACATGGTGGTATCTGGTAATGACTATAGTACAACACCTACCTTAATATAAAAGACTAGAAGATATAGAAAAAGAACAGAACCCCGAGGCCGAGGGTGATGGTGATTGTAATGTGGCTGCAATCTTTTATTGTTATTTCACTTTTTTTTTTTTTTTTTTTTTTCTCTACCCTCTTCTTGCTTACCTGCAAAGTAAATAGAGTTGTAATAGACTAATTGCATTGGCAGCATTTGTTGAGTGAGTGTCTGAGATAAGAATCACAAGAAAGAGAGAGAGAGAGACCCAATGCAAAACCAAGAAAGAGTGGTTTGGGATTTGAAGCAATTGCCAATGCCAATGCCAATGCCGATGCCGAGACAACTCTTCAACAAACACCACCACAATCCAATGCTAAGCCAATCTTTCAACATCCTCCACCACCACCACTATCCTTTTTTCCTCCGTCTTCTCATTTCTCTTTTACTATCTGTTAATGCTTTTGCAGTGAATATTGAAGTTCTTACGCTAGTTTCTTGGCTTAACAACTCTCACTCACTACCTTCACCTTTCTCGACATGGAAACTTTCAGATTCCAATCCTTGCAAATGGTCTTACATTACTTGTTCTTCCCAAAACTTTGTCACTGAAATCAATATCCAGTCAGTTGAGCTAGAACTTCCCTTCCCTTCAAATTTCTCCTCTCTTCCCTTCCTCCAAAAGCTTACCATTTCTGGTTCTAATCTCACTGGAGCAATCTCACCTGATGTAGGAGACTGTACTCAACTGACAGTTTTAGATTTTAGTTCAAGCAGTCTTGTTGGTAGCATTCCTACGAGCATAGGGAAGCTCCTTAATCTTCAGGACTTGATTTTAAACTCCAATCAGCTTACGGGTGAGATACCAAAAGAGCTTGGTGGTTGCAAAAACCTCAAGAATCTCATAATATTCGACAATTACTTAAGCGGGAATATTCCAGTTGAACTAGGCAAACTGGTTAATTTAGAAGTTATACGAGCTGGAGGAAACAAAGACATTGCAGGAAAAATCCCGGATGAGCTTGGAGACTGCCAGAATTTGATGGTGCTTGGTCTTGCTGATACTAAAGTTGCCGGTTCCTTACCTGCTTCATTGGGTAAACTAAGCAAGCTTCAGACACTATCAGTATATACTACAATGCTATCTGGTGAGATACCCCCTGAAATAGGCAACTGCTCAGAGCTTGTTGTGTTGTTTCTCTATGAGAATGATCTCTCAGGTTCACTCCCACGAGAGCTGGGCAAGCTACTAAAGCTGGAGAAACTGTTACTATGGCAAAACAACTTTGATGGGCCAATTCCTGAGGAAATAGGTAACTGTAAAAGATTGAAGACTATCGATCTCTCTTTAAATTTTTTCTCTGGAAGCATACCCCAGTCTTTTGGAAATCTCTCAAATCTCCAAGAGCTTATGTTAAGTAACAATAACATCTCCGGTTCAATCCCCCCAGTTCTTTCAAATGCCACAAGCCTATTACAGTTGCAGCTTGATACCAATCAGATATCGGGTTCTATTCCAGCAGAGCTTGGGATGTTAACACAGCTACAAGTCTTCTTTGCTTGGCAAAATAAGCTTGAAGGAAGCGTTCCATCGTCATTAGCTAGTTGCAGGAGTCTTGAAGCTCTAGATTTGTCACACAATGCACTCACTGGCAGCTTACCTCCTGGCCTCTTTCAGCTTCAAAATTTAACAAAGTTGCTCTTAATTTCTAATGGCATTTCAGGCTCGATCCCTCCAGAGATTGGCAATTGCAGTTCTCTTCTACGGCTTCGGCTTGTAAGCAATAGAATCCGTGGAGAGATTCCAAAAGAAATTGGGTTCCTCAATAACCTTAGTTTCCTTGACCTGTCTGAAAATCATCTTGTTGGATCAGTGCCAGATGAGATTGGCAATTGCACTCAATTGCAGATGTTGAACCTCAGCAACAACACCCTTGGAGGTACTTTACCTAGCTCTTTAGCTTCACTCAGTAGGCTTCAGGTGCTAGATGTTTCAGTAAATCAATTTTCAGGTCACATTCCTGAAAGTTTTGGACAACTTACATCACTTAATAGACTCATCCTTTGTAGCAACTCCCTCTCTGGAGCAATCCCCTTTTCTCTAGGTCGTTGTTCAAGTCTTCAATCACTTGATCTTAGCAGCAATGACCTCTTGGGCATGATCCCAGTTGAAATGTTTGAAATTCAAGCTCTCGACATTTCTCTAAATTTGAGTTGGAATGCACTGTCAGGGATAATTCCACCTCAGATTTCTGCTCTCAACAAACTATCCACATTAGACCTTTCACACAATAAGCTTGGAGGTGACTTGTTTGCACTTTCTGGGCTTGACAACCTTGTTTCTTTAAACATCTCTTACAACAATTTCAGTGGCTATCTTCCGGACAGTAAACTCTTTCGACAATTATCAGCAACAGAGCTGGCAGGAAACCAGGGGTTGTGCTCTACTGGCCACGAGTCATGTTTCCTGAGCAATGCCACAACTGCAGGAATGCTGAATAGTGGCAGTTTTAGGAAGTCACAAAGACTCAAAATTGCCATTGCTTCACTTATTACCTTGACCGTAACATTGGCAATCTTTGGGGCTCTTGCAATTTTTCGAGCCAGGAAAATGGTAGGAGATGATAATGACTCAGAGATGGGAGGCAATTCGTGGCCTTGGCAATTCACTCCATTCCAGAAGCTGAATTTCTCAGTTGAACAAGTCTTGAAATGTCTAGTTGAAGACAACGTTATTGGAAAGGGATGTTCAGGAATTGTTTATCGTGCAGAAACAGAAAACGGAGAAGTCATAGCGGTTAAAAAGCTCTGGCCAACAACAATGGCTGCTGGATATGATTGTCAAAATAATAAAACTGGAATTGGTGGAGTTCGTGATTCCTTTTCAGCTGAGATAAAGACCCTTGGCTCTATCCGCCATAAGAACATTGTTAGGTTCTTGGGTTGCTGTTGGAATAGAAATACAAGATTACTCATGTACGATTATATGCCCAATGGGAGCTTGGGTTTTCTTCTTCATGAAAGGAGGGATAGCTGCTTGGAATGGGAGTTGAGATATCGGATAGGATTGGGCGCTGCTCAGGGTTTGGCTTATTTACACCACGACTGTGTGCCTCCCATTGTTCACAGGGATATCAAGGCCAACAACATCCTCATCGGTCCTGAATTTGAACCTTATATTGCTGATTTTGGGCTTGCCAAGCTTGTTGATGAGGGAGATTTTGCTCGGTCTTCTAACACTGTTGCTGGGTCTTACGGTTACATTGCTCCTGGTAAGTTTAAAAATCCTTAAAATTTCATTCATACACTTATATTTAAAATTACAAAAAAAAAAAAAAAAAAAAAGATACTTATCATCTCAATTAACATTTATCGAAATTATTGTTTGATTATTTCAATGATTATTTAGAGATGAGACTACTTCATAAAGAATATAACAAAATCTCATGAGTATTAAGGATGATTCAATAATCACTACTTGCACTAGCTTGCTCTGCCAAACAATCATTAATGTTTTTCCTTCCTAATTTTGCTCCAGTTTACAACTTATTCAAGTAATTATAATTATTTCTGATGTTCAATCAATCTTCAGAATGTTAATGCTTGTTGAAAACTGCTGTATTTCGTTGGATTTGGCTTGCAGAATATGGTTACATGATGAAGATAACAGAAAAGAGTGATGTATATGGCTATGGAGTTGTTGTGTTGGAAGTGCTAACAGGGAAGCAACCAATTGATCCTACCATACCTGATGGGCTTCACATTGTGGATTGGGTGAGGCAGAAGAGAGGTGGAGTAGAAGTTCTTGATCCGAGTTTACGGGCACGCCCAGAAGTTGAAATACAGGAAATGTTGCAGACTTTAGGAGTAGCTTTGCTGTGTGTAAATCCTAGCCCAGATGATAGGCCTACAATGAAAGATGTAGCAGCCATGCTGAAGGAGATTAGGCAGGAGCGGGAGGAGTGTCTGAAAGTTGATATGCTTCTCCAGGGTTCTTCAACAAATGGTCAACAAGATAATAACTCATCTTCAACAATGATGCCTAAATCATTTCTCCTTAGCAACAATACAAGCTTTTCTGCATCTTCATTGTTATACTCTTCATCCTCCAACTCCAAGGCAACTTTCAAATAGTTACTTTTATTTTATTCTTTTTTTTTTCTCTCTTTTTCTAGGTAGTTACTGTTACCAGAGAGGAGATTGATTAAACTCCAGCCCTGTTTCAAAACTCTGGTTTGTTTATGTAAAGGTGAAAGTTTGAAATTAATAAATAGAAGCAGAAAATTTGAGGATGAGTTTGATTAATAATCCTGTGAATTGAAGCGGGTTGTTCGCAACAGAAAACTGAAACCACTCGACTAATTTCTGGATGTGCTAACAAAACTACCCAGATTTTTAATATCACCAAAATGATAAAACTAATACTGTGATTAAAACCTTGGTATGAAAACATGGCATAAGTTAAGAGATTGACAAAGCAATTTACGTTTTAAAAGAGCATAACAGGCACTCAGGACTCCCATTTTTCACACCAATCAGCCCCTTGTAAAATAAAACTATGGCCACCTGTAAATGGTGGCAAGCTGTTTCATCAAATAACAGGGGTAAACGGGTTGTACCATTGACAATGAAAAGAGAATGATGAAAATTTATTAAATAGGCAGAGAATCTTGAGATATTTTCTTCAATTATTTTCAGTAAAAGTAAAAATAATTTCTCATTGCAAATAAATTATTCATGTTTATCAGAATTCAATATCTTGTGGTTGTGGCATAAAACGTAATCCTTTTGGCCTTAACATTGTGGATGATTCTACGATACAAGATATACCCCTTTGAAATGTGATATATATTAGAGTAAAGGACATGTTCCCACCAAAAGATTAGCAAAAATCCAAGTTCCCACCCCTGGTTTCATTTATTCCATACCCACCCTTAAATTAACAATGTTAATGATTTTTGAGTTCTTACCCAATATGGAGAATGTTATTACCAAGCTACCCTTACCAATAAATTATTTTTTAACCATTTTTCTGGTAGCCACAAGGGAGGGGAAAATCGGGAGAAAAGGCTCAGATCTGGCCAAAATGGAGGCGAACGAACTGGGGGATGGATGGTTTTTGTCGGAGATGAATGGGGGAAGCTAGTGGTGGTGACAGTGATGTCAAACAACGTTGGAATCTGACTAGATTTGGACTTTACTGGCAGTAGCAAAGGAGGGAAAAATCGCAGATAAAAGGCTCAGATTCGGCCAAAATGGAGGCAGACGAGGCTGGGGGATGGATGGGTGGGTTTTGTTAGGGATGAGTGGGGGAAGCTAGTGGTGGTGGTGGTGACGTCAAACGACGCTGGAATCCGGCTAGATCTTGATTTTTTCAGCAGCTGCGAGGGAGGGGAAAATCGCGGAGAAAAGGCTCAAATTCGAACAAAATGGAGGCGAACGAGACTGGGTGATGGATGAGTTTTGTCGGGGATGAGTGGGGGAAGCTAGTGGTGGTGGAGTTGATGTCAAACAATGTTGGAATCCAACCAGATATGGATTTTTCCTGTAGCCGCGAGGGAGGGGAGTGATGAGGGGTGCTTGTGAGAGAAATTTGAGATGTAAAGGGTAATTTTAAAATTTTCATTTTTATTTAAGATTTAATGAAATTCAAATGACCATTTTACCCTTTCACCATTACACTAAATAATTTTTTTGTTAATTTAAAGGTGGGGAATAAATGAAACTAGGGTGGGAACTTGGAATTTTGCTAATCTTTGGGTGGGAACATGTCGTTTACTCTATATATTATTAGTTGTCAAAACATTTACAATGTGATATCTCAAATATTTTAAATTGTAAAATGTTGTACACGTATTTTTCAATTTGTAAAAGATCAATATCATTCTTAAATTAATGCATTATTATCACGGTTAATCACATAGTTTATAATTGAAATAATTAATAAACATTGTTGTATGTGATTTTTCCATTAAGCTCGGAGAAGTCAGAGTTCCACAAGGTTATAATTCGACCTAGAATCAGTTCGACTCAACACTTGTTCAACCTAGCATAAGCTCGTTGAGATATAGCTCGAGCTAGCATAAGCTAGTCATGACCAATCTCGACAATTGTTCAAGCAAATCACATATAAGCTCAAATCCCAGATATTTCAGAAGAGATTAGATCAACAGCAATAATGGCCCGATCTTAGCGTTCAATCAGGAGAATATCGAAGTTGCATTTCAATCTTAATTGTAATTCCTTTAATTTTGTTCTTTCCTTTGTAAAAAACTTGTATATAAACCCTTTCCAATGATGAAAAAAGGGTAAGAAAATTGTTCCAGTTATTATACTCTTTACTTGTAAGCTCTCAAAGCAAATAAAAACAACAGTGGACGTAGTCTCAAGAGTTAAACTTGCTGAACCACTTTAAAACCTTTATGTGTTCTTTACATTATTGTCATTACATTTATTGTATTTCTGGTTATCCGTAATCACGTACACATCGGTTCTGATTCCACCAAGGTCAATTAGATCGCTTTAGTTGGTGTAATTCTTGCCTTAACATTTTGGCGCTAGAATGAGGGCTTCTGCCTACTTTCAAAATTTCTAGCAAGCGATTTCAGTGACTTGATCACCTGAAGTGTCAAATGGCCCTTACCAAATCAAAAACCACCATCGGAAACCACGATAACATGGAAATCGCCAATCAAGAGCCCACCAGAATAATTCAGTGGAAGAGATAATAAGTTCTCCATTCACGGTAGAAGTTCATCAGACCCCTCTTCCCTAGGGATTCACGACACCAGAGAGCAAGTTCGATGGAAAAAGGGATCCTAGAGATCACCTAGACTCTTTGAATGACTTGATGAAGTTGCATCAGGTCTTTGACTTGGTCAAATGCCGCTGTTTCGCGATCACTTTAGCTGGGGATGCCAAGTGGTGGTACAAAAGGCTTAAGGCTAACATTATACACTCTTGACAACAATTCTCCTTGCTGTACTTGTAACAATGCCAAGCGAGGAGACAGTTCGCAATGCTGCTCAACTATCTGAGCAACATTAGTTAGGAAAGAGATGAAACTCTAACCTTGTACTTAACGAGGCTTCAGAACGAACAAGCAAAGGTCGCGGATGCACATGAGGAATCAATCTGGACTTTGCTGATAGCAGGTATAAGGCCACAGACGAAGCTGTGGAAAGAGCTTCAAAGTGAAGACCATTTAAGCCTGACCAAGTTCTATCAAATATCCGCCAAACATCAGCTAGTGGAAAGCTCACTGGCGACCTTAAATAGAAACTCACCCAAAGAGTCCTTGACAGGCGACAAGATTGCTCAACAGATAAATAGATAGCTATGATCGTAGTGATAGGGACCGAAATAGGTTCCAAATTAGACAAAAAACGGATAACTGCAGGAAAGACAACCTTTTCTGTCGTATGCAGAGTACACTCCTCTGAATCAAGATGTAACTCACATCTATAAAGTCTTTCATGAGGCTAGGAGATTGTCCATACCAAAAAAAATGAAGGGAGCCCTAGGCAGAAGAGATCACCAAAAACACTATCGGTATCACCGAGAAATCGGGCACAACACTAATGAGTGTCGAGCTTTTAAAGACGCTATTGAGGATCTGATTATAAGAGGCCACTTGAAAGAATTTGTCAAGGAGGAGCCAGCTCGCGAGAATCTAAACGAGCAGAATAATTAGATCCAACAAACCCAGCCGAACAATGATGTATTGGTGGGTATGATCTACGAGAAACCCAACATTGCAGGGAGCTTCAGGCGCTCTTATGAGCAATATGTGTGAGAGGCCAGGACATACTCGGTCCCTTGAGTGATGAGCTGCGAGCAAAAGCCACTGAAGTGGCCTAGGCAAGAAAACGAGGTGATAGGAGGAGTGTGACCAATCCCCTCGCCATAACCATGATGCGATCATAATCGTAGCAAAGATCAACAATGCCCGAGTACTCAGGGTAATAGTCAACAATAGTAGTGCAATGAGCATCATTTTCTTAGGAGTATTCCGATAAATGAGATTCACAGAATGAGACCTGGGGCATGTTCTTCGCCACTGTACGAAATTTACTGAGGATAGTTTAGTCCCCAAGGGAAAAATTGAGTTGCCTATGACTCTTGGGGAAGAGCTTTAGATAAGGACGGTGATGACGAAGTTTCTAGTGGTCGATTGCCCAACCACTTATAAAGTCATTATGGGGAGGCTGATCTTGGATGACTTAAGTGCAATCACCTTAATGCGCTACCAAGCAATGAGATTCCCAACTCCAGGTGGGGTCGCAACAATCAAGAGTTGCAGAAAAGAATCTCAGGAATGTTATAATCGTGTCATCCATGCTGCAAAAAAATGGTCACTCCTAAGAACCATGGTCATTACTAAGTCCGAGCCAAGGGCAGAACCACTAAAGGACACCATAGATTCTCGCATACACAAAGAAGAGTTTGTAACAGGGCCTACATAAGAGTTGCAAAAAGTACTTGTCAACGAGGAAGACCCAACTCTCGTGCTAAAAATTGGGAGCAGTCTGAGCGACGAGCTGGCAAACAATTTGGTGGGGTTCTTAAAGAAAAAGCTCAATGTGTTCGCATGGATATATACGGACATGGTGGATCAGCCCCGAGGTAATGTGCCACAGATTGAACGTCAACTCAAGGGCTCGACTAATTAGACAAAAGAGAAGATCTATGGATGCTGAGCGGTCTAGAGCACTCAAGGATGAAGTTGATAAGCTCCTGAACATTAATTTCATTCGGGAAGTAAAGCTCACCAATCCGGTCTTGGTGCAGAAGTCGAATTCAAAGCATTTTAAATTTTTTGCATATGACCTATTGCTATGCCATATAGGATAGGGAAAGCCATTAAGGTTGTTAGAACACAAAGTGGCATACCAATAAGTCTAAATATTTTTAGTTGAAAGAGGTAGGATGAGCACTATGATGATTGCTAGTTTATCAGAATATTGATACATTGACTTAAGGTTGACAATTTTTGGGTATAGGGACGGGTAGTTTTTTCCACATCCCCACCCTTGGATGCCAAACATCAACCTCGAACCCATCTCCATCCCTGAAATTTGGGGGCCAAAGAAGAGGCCAGTAAACTTGCACATAACAGGCTAAATTCGTCCCCGTCCTCGTGCCCATCCCCGTGCCCTTACCCATCCCTTCCCCAAAAATTTGAAAAAATATATATATATATATATATAAGAAATAAAATTAATAATAATTATAATACTTTTTAGAGGTGTATTGGATTATTATTGGGAAGTCTTAGGACTAATTATTTTTCGTTGTATTATAGAGGAAAAAGAAAAACACTTTTAAACTTTTTTAGAGACCAACATTATTTAAATTAAAAAACCATACGAACATATATATATATATTAAACAATTAATCAATACATTTATAACCATTTTCCCCCAATTTCAATATATAAATGAAAAAAGAAAACTTACATAAGTCATATGTAGATAACACATATAGTTAATAAAGTAAATGAAATTTTTTAATATATTATTAAATTATTAACTTGGGATGGGTAACCGGCCCCATATCCATCTCGTTATAGGGGACAAAAACTTTCCCCAACCTTGGAATTTTTTGGGTGATCATGATTTGGTGAAAGCAAGTTCTTCCACTATTTTAAAACCCAACCTGAGGGGAGACTTAGACAGCTGACCAGGTCCCAGGTTGACCGATGACGTATCATGATAACCTCAGCAATAAAACATAAATTATAAATCTGAAAATTTTAAAAATTCAACACCACCATTCAATAATAATCCCAATATCATATTGTTTTCATCTGATTACAAATTAAATAACAAAATTAAAAAAGATAGTCACATAATAATTAATAACAAAATCATTTTTTGTAAGTGTTTTCTCTTTGTACAGTCTCCAATTCTTTTTGAATTTCAGACATTGAAAGCTTTGTGAAATAGTTCTTCGCCTGGCTGAAAATCTGGAACCACATAAAAATCATGCTCACATAAGGAAAAGAAACTCCAGAATGCATACTCATGCACCAACAATTTAATTAAGAGCATAATTCAGATACATAAAATCAATTTAGTATCGACTTCAATCGAACTTGATAAATTAAAAACCGAAAAAAGAAAAAAAAAAAGGAAAAAGAAACTCACTTGCCTCGTGAAGCGGACAAAATCAAGATCGAAGAAAGAGAAGTTAATCGAAGAGACCAAAGTGCATCCAAAAAAATTATAGCAAGTCACAACAAAGTCAAGAGCTTTGCTTTATATATGCTAGATATATATATATATATACACATTGTTAACAAAAGATTCACGCAACAAGATAGATAATTTCATTATTAAAATCTATTTCTATATCCAATTCAAATCCAAAATTATTATTATTATTATTATTTTATTAAAAAACCATAAATTAGAGAAAAAAAACCTAACCCTGAATTCAATTTCAGTTAAGTGAAATGGAGAAGGGAATTGTACCAAGAAAATTGTCGAAATGGAAAAAAAAAAAAAAGCGCATTGAAATGAAATGAAAATAAAAAGAATAAAATGAGAGAAAATTACATGAAAAATTAAGGTTTGGTGCGAGGAAATCGAAAATGAAAGGAAAAGAGAATCTCACCTGCAAAATCAATGAAGAAGTGTAGTTTTCGAGTTTTTCTTGCCGTTGTTGAAGATGAAGAAGATTCGATTTTGATCTTCTTTACACTATGTAAAAGCCAGCTGCTTTTAATGTGACACGACTGCTTGGAAATTACTCACATGCCCTTCATTACAAATTCTGAGTTTATCGTGAATGTCACAGCGGAAAAAAGCTTAAGTCTTGTTCACGTCGACTAAAATGAAGTCCGACTCATGAAGCTCGACTAAACATGCATTCAACATACAACCTATGAAGTTTGAGCTTGATATCAAATCAAGCAATTAGTCTTCGAAGCTTGAAACAAGCACCGAACACTAGGGAATAGATGTTGTGTGTGATTTTTCCATTAAGCTCGGAGAAGTTAGAGTTCCACAAGGTTATAGTTTGACCCATAATCAATCCGACTCAACACTTGTCCAACCGAACTATATCTCGATGAGCTTATGCTAGTCGCGACCAATCTCGACACTTGTTCAAGCAAATCATAGATAAGCTCAGATCCCAAATATTTTGGAAGAGATCAGATCAACAACAATAATGGCGCAATCTTAGTGTTCAATCGCAAGAATATCAGAGTTGCATTTTAATCTTAGTTGTAATTCCTTTAATTTTGCTCTTTCCTTTGTAAAAAACTTGTATATAAACCCCTTCCAACGATAGAAAAAGGGAATTGTTCTAGGCATTAGACTCTTTACTTATAAGCTCTCAAAGAAAATAAGAACAACAGTGGACATAGACTCAAGAGTTAAACTTGCCGAACCACTTTAAAAACCTTTCTGTGTTCTTTACATTATTATCATTACATTTATTGCATGTTGGTTATCCATAATCATGCACACATCATTTCCAATTCCACCAAGGTCAATCGGATCGCTCTAGTTGGTGTAATTTTTGCATCAACAAACATAATTGATATGATTAAATGAAAAAAGAAGAATGCTATAGGAAACAAATAGTATGAAATAATAATAATAATAATAGACATTTTTAGATAAATATTGATACAACAAAGTTGATACTTTGATGTGGGCTTAAATTGGCTCACTTTATCTACCAATTACAAAAAATTATGGGCAAGTGTTCAATAATAAAAAAATAGAGTAAATGACATGTTCCCACCCAAGGTTTCGCTAAATGGCAAGTTCCTACCCCTGGTTTCATAAATTCCAGATTTCCACTCTTAAATTAACAGAAAATCGTTTAATGTAATGGTCAAAGGGTAAAGTGGTCATTTGCACTGCATTAAATTTGAAATAAAAATGAAAATTTCAAATAACCCTCCACATCTCAAATTTCTCTCACAAGTACCCTTAGGCCCAAATTTTTCTCAGTTGCATGACTCTCGTCTCAAGCTTGATCTAGCTTGATTCTATTGCCATTGGCCTCCCCCGACACCACCACCACCAACAACACCAACACCAACATCTCCATCCTCCCTTGTAATACCTCGTATTTTTTGTATGAAATTTTATTAAATTTTATTTTATGATTTTGGGGGATAAAGTGTGAAAATTTGAAAGTTTTGAGGGAGTATAGTGTAACAACCGAAACAAATATGGACGATGAAATCTACGGTTATGGAAAGCGGGGTCTGATCCCGTCAGGTTGAGGCCACTAGCAATCTGCTGCACCTGCACACACATAGAAACAAGCATGAAGTGAACGGAAAATATCAGGGTGGTGATTGCCGTAGGCACTCTAACGCTCAAGTCAGCAAAACTGAATGAGGCTAATTTAGTGAGGGTTAGGGAAAGAAAGGGTTACCGAAAGTTTAGTCAGAGAGTAGAACTACGATGGTGGTGTATAGCTCTCAAGGACAAGAACTATGGGGTTTGAAGGTGTAATGTTGAATGTCTTATGAGAGACAAGCCTCTGTTTATATAGTAGTCGTAGGATCTTCGAATCCTAGTAGGATTATGAGTCCATAATGGTTGAGGTTAATGAACAGGAAAGTCTTCAATTCACTTGCCTTAGTAGGGGAAGGAGTCTTATTTAATGTAAGATTTGGATCTTAGAAGAATTAGGATATAGATGGATCTCTTCGAGAGAATCTGGATAGTACCGAAATAGTAAGTAAATAGCCTTAGGGTCTAAGTAAACTGTAGCTCCTGTAGGTGATCTTGGATCAATGGGCCTGGGCCCCGATAAACTAACGGTGAGGCCTAAGTGAATTAAGGCCTTAGTGATTGGGCTCAATCTGTAAGTGACCTGGTGGGTGTAATGGGCTCGCCCATTACGTGAATTCTATTGCGGGCCCAACAAAACTTGGGTTAAGGCTCTTAGCCCTGTTGAAGGTGTTTCGTTTTTGGGCCCAGTGAGGCTGAGGACATTTTTGGCCCTAGCAACAAGTGGGGACTAAATTGAAAATTTTCAGATATTTTGATGAACAGTGATCGTTCAAAGAAAAGAAAATGAAGAAGAAGAAAGAAAGGACAAAGGAGAGGAAAGAGAGAAGAGAAAAGAAAGAAAGAAGAAGAAGAAAAGAAAGAAGGGAGAGAAAGATGAAACCAAGAATATAGAGAGAGAGAGAGAGAGGAGAGAAGAGAGTGATGCAGGTGGAGGTGGTTGGAAAAGTGGCCGCCAACGAGCAAGCTTCAGCAATTGGAGAGAGTGAATGAAGATTTAGCAAAATGGTGATGGGAAGACAAGCGGGGGCACCGTTAGATGATTTCAATCTTTTTTTTGGCTTAAGGGTCAAGCTCCAAAATTTGGAGTGGAAAAAACCTAAAACCCTAACTTTTATCTTTAATAAAAGTTATATTTAAATGCTTTTTTATGCACAAATTGCCTAAGTTGTTTGATTTCTTTATAGAAATGAGTTTTATTGTAATATTATTGTTGGAAATTGTTGATTGACATGAGAAAGATTGAGTTTCGATCTTTTTGGACAATGGTTTGAAAGGAAATGAAAATGGGATAAAATTGCTAGATTTGAAAACTTTTGAGAACTTGCATTTATATTTTTACATTACATGAGATGTTATGAAACTATATGCTTATGAGAAAGATGTTTTATAATGCCCCGTATTTTTTGTATAGAATTTTATTTTGTGATTTTCCCTGGGGGGGTTAAGTGTTAAATTTTGAAAGTTTTAAGGGAGTAAAGGTAATAGCCAAAATAAGTGAGGACTAAAGTGAAATTTGCTAGATATTTTGATGAACAATGATTAGAGGTGGAAAAGCAACCCACCTGGCTCGACCCGACCCCGCCCGTGGTGGGTTGCTATTAATGGCGGGTCGGTCCTGACTCGCCCGGTGACATTAGCGGGCAGGGTTAGGCCCGCCAATATTAAGGAATTGGCTGGCCCAACCCGGACCGCCAACCCTAACCCATCGGGTTAGGCACGGGTTGGGCCGGGTTAACCCGCTTTTTGATTTTTGATTTTTGATTTTTTGTTTAAGTTTAAATGTTTAATTAACTTTTCAAATGAATAATTAACAATTTATAAATGAATAAATGTAATTGTTTTTAGTTAATTGTTAATTTCTTTTCAAATGAATAATTAACAATTTATAAATGAATAAATGTAATTGTTTTTAGTTAATTGTTAATTTCTTTTCAAATATCAATAATTAAATTAAATTATTTTTTTTTAGTTAACATTCCAAATATTAATTCAATTTTAATACATTAAAATTGTAATATAAAAATAATTAAATTTATTCATTTATTAAAAAATAAAATAAGAAACTACAATAATTATTGCCTCGTTAAAAACCTCACCAAGAAAAACCCAATAGGATAAAAACTTGATAAGGAAAAAAGAGTGCAATAATTGATAATTAATTTGTCAAGTTACAATTTACAAAACAACTAATTTTGGGGTTCACTAGGACCTCCCTCATCCGTATCATCTATATTACAAAATTGAAATGATTCTATTAAAGTATCGTCGACAACCTCGTATTGACCTTCATGGCGCGACCGTTCCCAATCTCGAAGACATGTGAGGACTTCAATCATTTGTGGTGAAAGTTTAGTCCTCCTTTCATTTAAAATTCTTCCACTTGCACTAAATGTTTGTTCGGATGAGACGGTTGAGACAGGAACAGCGAAAACATCCAAGGCAAGTCTTGATAATACCGAAAAAATACATTTTCTGGCTCTCCAATAGTCTAAGAGATCAATGTTGGCTCTCTGTTTTGGATCTACTGGTAACATTTCAGGGATTGCCAAATATTGTTGAAGCTCATTACTCTACGACTGCATGGAAAACAGTACATTAGTTGTTATTGTTGGTGGAGCTTCTGAAGAGGAGGTTGTGCTTCGGATTCGGGTCCTCTTCGGCCTATTTAGTGCACCCCAAGAGTAGAAGTCTTCATTTGTTTCTTCCTATGCAGCTTCCCTGGATGTTTCGCCTTTTTGCAGGTTCCCATACCTGTTTTCATACTGGAAATATACTTCAAAAAGTGTATTTTTTTACCTCTCCTATTTGATTGGCATATGCTTCGGTTTGTAAATTTTCATATAAATTGTCAAAACCATTTTCTAAACCTGCTAATTTAATTCTAGGATCAAATATAACACTTAAACAATAAAGAAAAGGAATTGGTTCCCAATATTTTAAAAAAAAAAATTCCATTGCCTTTATTGGTGCATTTAAAATTACATTGTCTTTGTTTTTTTATAAATAACTCAGAATTTTTTATAATTGTATGTATTACCAATGGACTAGTAGGATAATACATACCAGAAAGTTGTAAAGTGGATTGGTAAAAAGTTTTAAGAAAAGAATGAAATACCTTAGCTATTTGCCAATCATTTTCTACCAAATAATGAGGACCTCTATTATTTGCTACAAAATAACTAATTATATTAGCATAAGGTAAACATGAATCAAGCATTAAATAAGTACTATTCCATCTAACAGGCATATCTAATGCAAAAGTTCTAGGAGACATATTTGATTTTATACAAGCTTCTTGAAATTCAGCATTTCTTTTATTACTACTAGTAATCCAAGCTAAAGATTCCCTAATTCTATCAATATTTTTTTTAATTGTTTTCATACCACTTTTCACAATTAAATTAATAACATGACATGCACAACGTTGGTGAAAAAACTTCAAATTATTATATAAAAGATAATTATTTTGAAAAAATTCTATAGCTTTACTATTAGAACTTGCATTATCTAAAGTTAAACTTATCACTTTATCAATAATATCATAATCTTCTAAAACTTCAATAATTTTATTATAGATTTCTAAACCACTATGATCCACATCCATTAATCTAAATCCTAATAAAGATTTATTTAATTTAAATTCATTATCAAAATAATGACTAGTCACACAAATATAATCTTGTTTAGCTCTACCACTCCAAATATCAGCAGTTAAAGCCACACTAATATGACAAGTATGAATTTTATTTTTTAATTCTAATTTCATTTTTTTAAACAATTTTATTAAATCATTTCTAGTTGCAGTTTTAGAATAACTTTTAAATCCTGGAAAAAATGAATTTTGAACAAATCTTTCAAAATATTTATCTTCAGCCATATTAATAGGTTGATCAGTTGCAGCAATATATAAAGCTAACTGTTCCCTATATACATCAGAATTATAATGCCAATTAGTACCCATATTAGTTATTTGAGTTTGATTGCTTTCTCTATTTCCATGTTGATTAATATGTTTATTAGCATGCCTTTTTAAAGTACTAGTACATTACCTGAATCAGCTTTATAAATATTTCCACAGTATTTACATCTCGCTTTCTTGACTTGAACGCCATTTTCTGTCTTGTAAAACTTGTCGAAATGCGCCCAAACGTCTGATGTGTGTCTATCTTCGCTTTCGACGGCAATTGATGATCCCACCTCAGCTTGAGATGAAGTTGGACGAGCACGACGATTACGAGGACGACTTCTAGAACCATCGGGAGCTGTTGAAATCGGGGGCATATTTTGAGGTGTATCGGATCTGAGAATAGGAAAGCGGGACTATTTGAATCTCCTCCTGCATTTATGTTAGTAAAATCAGTGGGACTAGGACTAGGATAGTAGTTTCCATCATTATTGTAATCGATGGGAAAGAAATATCTATCCATTGTAGTTGAAAAAAAGATTGATGTAGAAGAAATAAAAATTAAAGAAAGAGAATTGGAATATGGAAATTGGAATTTGGAAATATGAATTAAAAATTGCAAAAACTAATAAAAATTAAAATACTAGCAAATTTATAACAAAGAGATTAAGAGAATAAATGAATAATTGAGAGATTAGAGATTAGAGAATATGAGAGAATGAGAGAATTTGAGTTGTGAGAAAAATGTGAGAGTTTAGGGCCAATTTATAGGAAAAAATGGTAAAGAAAAATGACGAAAAAGACCCCTCCAACGGCTATAAAATGACTATATTTCAAGAGTAAAGGGGTAATTTTAAAAATAAAATAAAATAAAATTTTTTATTTTTATTTTTTTCGCCCAACCCAGCGGGTTGGCTGTTGCAACCCGGCGGGTTGGCGGGTCTCTTGCAAAAGAGACAAAACAGCAACCCGCTGGGTTACGGGTTGCCATTGTGCAACCCGGCCCGCCCGGGGGTTGCTGCCGGGTTTAACCCGCATCTTTACGGGCCGGGTTAGGGTTGACCCGCCTAACCCGGGCCAAATGTTCCACCTCTAACAATGATCAATCAAAGTGAGGACTAAAGTGATATTTTTTCCTGAATTTGACAACCTAATTGCATCAACACATCAATGTCATGTGACAAAAATACTAAATAAACTCAAACTCAAAAGAGGGAAAGAAATATTGAATTGCTTTTGTATAAATATGAAATGTGTCAATTACATTAAATTACAACATTATATACAACAAATAAATGTTATATATACACCCAAAACAAAAGCAAGGCGAGCAACCTCCATCCCCCCTCTTCATCATTCTCTTCAGCCACTTTCCCATCCTCCAAAATTATCCAACACACCTTCAGCATCAGCAGCAGCAGTAACAGCCTCTTCGTCTTATTCTACAACACCCCTTCCAACATTATCCAGCCTTGACCTTGGCCATAAAGCATACATAACACCACAACCCAAGTATCAATAGCCCGACGCCTAACAACACCTCCTGATCCAATTCAAGACAATCCAATTATTCAAGACAACCCAATAAGACATCATCACATAAACTATAAAATTCTAAGTCCAACTTCCATACCTTTTGATGACAGCATCAACAATGACTTGGATTTGGTTCTAGTCAGTCAAAATGGATCCATATGCCCATGAAAGCACCCAATAGCCTAGTGCTCCCGACAGTTGCTTATTGTTTCGTCATTCAAGCTGTCCATCAGGGTGTTGGTCATGTCGAACTCAATAAATTTTAGTGCATATGCCCCGCAATCAACACTACAATAGGAGGAAGACATTAGCATTAGAATCAACTTATAGAACAATTGTATTATGTAAGTTTTATACAAAATATACCTTGAGTCATTTGTTGGGACGGGAAGACGCTTAAGTGGCCATTTTCCAGTCAGTAGTTCATCACCCAAGTGTTGAAACATCCCGCTATCATTCAACAGCCGCAGGAACAATATACATAGCGACTACAACTCCGTCTCCAACTGCCTCTCTTGACAAATACTTGGGTTGCAATCAAGGATCTGCAGCAAGCCCTCCTCTAGTAGCACGATGACAGTTATCCAATGCATATCCTTGATGTTCATGATACAGTATACTTTTTTAACGTTTGCCCAACTGTTTCTATGTTTGGGTCTTTCCCCCCCGTACATACTGCATCATCCTATCATCAAACTGAAAATCATCAGGGGCACCGTCGAAGTCATTTGTGGCAAATCTTTTCCGCTTGCCTCCCCTGGTTGCACCTCTACCATTGGCCTTTTTCATTAAAGTGTCATATGTAGTTACTAGTGTTTGGCCAAATGCCACATCAGTGATGACACAATGCAGATACAAAATATCACCATGATAAATATCATTGATGTACTGCATCAAGTAAAAACAACATGATAAATATACAATACCTCATGGAAAATATAAGCAAAAATAAGGAAAAAATAACTCACCGAGTCTTCGAGCCACCTGCCCATTGTCAACATATTTTCAAACCACTCCCGGGGATAATCCTCAATCTTGCACTTCACATGTCCCTCACTTCTAGAATAATTGTAATAGGCATAGAAGAGTATTGTCTTTTCCTCATCTATTGGCCTATACAAATCGACCTTTAACTCCTCCGTTTTCACTTGTCCACTTCGTCCTCCATTTTCACTTCCCCACTTCCTCAGCCTTCCTCCTTACCCTCCTCTATTTTTGCTTCTACACTTTCACGAACTTCCTCATTTTTTTTCTTCTTTTTCCTTTTCTTTCCACATGTTATTGTCGTGTAAGGAGAAATTACGTGCTTACTCTTTCGGCTCTCTCTTTTATACTCAGGTTGCACTTCAACCACTTTCAATACCCCACCAACTTCCTCTTCCACCATATCAACTTTCTCCTCCACCCTTTTCATCCGCTCTTCCATCTTCTCAAATCTCATAAACGGCTATTGTAAAACTCTTAAACAGACAGTTTATGAGGTTAACCACCTTATTCTCCTGACCCTGACGCCTCGGCAAAATGATACTTCTTGTACCGGTTTGCCAATTTGGTGGAGGCGTACAAACCTCTTTATCCTCCTCCCTCCCGCTGATTAGAGCTTCATCATCCTCGATGTCAACAACATTCTCAAGCAGTGGCCCAGCAACTGCACTCACATGCATGACCCCTTCTAGGTCCTGCATTAGGCGGTCTATCCTTTCATATGATGCATTGTCTAGTGTTTTGAACGATGTAACATACTCCTCTCCCGCTTCACCCCTAGTAGCGGTAAGGAAGGGACAAACGACTCTCTGCAATAAGAAAAAAAATTAATCAAATTTAAGCCACATTTAAAAGCAAGTGCATATTCAAAAGATTAATCCTTTAATCTTACCCGAGCTGCTTGAATTTCCTTGTCTATTTTGTCTTAATCTCAATGTGCCACCGCAACATCCTAGAAAATTGTGATCGCTCATTCGAAGTCTTCTTCCTCCCCCCCCCACCTTAGCCAAAACAAGAACGACCTCACACATCCAAGCCTACATTATCAAAAAATAGTCCATATCATAATTAAAATACATATAATACAAAAAAATATAACAAAAAACTATTAATATTTTCCTGCATTGCCTATGGGAAGCCAAACAAATTGTATGTGTTCAGTCTATTCTTCTCGACAGATTGGCGATGCTTTAACGCCATGTCTTTTCCTTGTAGGGAGTCCATGGTTAGTTGAAATGATACTCGTCCCTAAGGATAAGCATTAAAGAAGTCCATGTTGCTTGCAAACTTCATCCAATCCATATTAATGACTTTTGTTGAGTCAGAAGCCATTAGGATCGAATGCACGAACTATACCAGACACATCTTAAACCTCTCTGAAGAGGTATACCCATCATCTCTTAACCTCTCCTCTAAATCACATCCCGTAAAAGATGCCTTTTTAGCCAAGTTATCAGTTGCCCTACTCTTCTTTATTCTCTCTTGCTCTTCCACATCTAGAAATGCCCTACATCTTAAGCCGGTCATCAGGGCATATTCCATCATCCCAAAACGTAGTGCCATCCACCACAAACCACATTTCATTTTTTTTTTTTTTTGGCTTTTAACTGAGTGCAGCAACATATAATGCACTCCCTGCCCTCAGAACGTTTTTTTTCCAATTTTCTCCGATGCTCACAAAATGACCGAAACAACTCTCTTTGAATCGGTTCATACCCTTCTTTTGTTCCTCTAAAATCTCTATTATTCTCGTAAAAACTTATCAACTCGACCTAATTGTCACCCTCTTGGGGAATTACGTTACCTTATCACTTACAACCTTGGCGGAACAAGGGGGCTGGAGGGCTGCCTTGCATATTACAAGGCTAGTCACGCACAGCTACGCGCGCATAGCTTCTGCCATCCCCAGCCCTCCAACCTCCCACAAACAACCTCCCTACAGCCTCCCTTGCCTTCCCCCGTCCTCTGGAACCCAAACAAAGCCACTTACTCGATGTCTGCCAACTGCTCGATAAAACGCCACAACCACTTTAACAATAAACCCAACTACATATCCCCCAAATTCGCACAAATTAATCAATTTTCTCATCAAATTTAAAACCACAAGTAAAAAACATACCATTTCTTCACCAGTGTCCTCCTCCTCGCCTGAATTCTTGCTAGCATCCTCCTCTTCAGAACCATTTTTTGATTCTTCTCTCTGTTCTTGTGCCACCGTTGTCTCCTCTGCCTCTGGACCACCTTGACTTATCGGATGATCCACCAAAGCCTCTTCTTCGACAGCCTTTGAACAGCTGTCGCTGCCAGAGTCTAGGATTTTGAGTGGGGTTGGGTTTTTCTCCTCTTTGTGAATATCAACCATGATTTTGTGTGAGGAAGCTTTAGGATCGAATATTTTCCAGATATATGGCACTTTTATCGCCAAAAATCGTAAAGAAATCAAAGGTGTTTGTCAATCGTTTTTTGAGTATATGACTCGATTAAGCGATTTTGAAGGGTGGGGGTCGTTTTTAATTTTCAAAATTTTTTTAAAAAATTCATTAATTATAATATTACCCAAATATGTTTAACCTGTTTTACATGTTTAATGAATCCTAAGTGTGCCACGTCAGTTTTTCTAACTTAAAAAAAATTACAAAATCTTTTCAAGGTTATTTTTTTAAATGCAAACTTGGGAGGTCTGGCCAGTTAAATTTCCTCGAAGAAGGGAACGACGGGGAGAAGAAGAAAGAGAGGAGAAAAAGAAGAGAAGAAAGAAAAGAGAGAAAATGGAGAAAAGAAAAGAGAGAAAGAAGAAAGAAAGGAAGAAGGGAGAGAATGTAGAGAGAGAGTAGAGAATGATGAAGGTGGCTGGACAAGTGGCCGACGAACAAAACTCCGGTGATCGGAAAGAGTGGAGGAAGATCAAGCATATGGGAGGTGAGTAAAACTTAGAATTTCCCTCTTTGATGAGTTTTAGTTCATTTGATTTGTGTTGGTTATAATTGAGTGTAATGGCATGAGATTACACTAAAATGAGAAGATTGAGTTCAATAATGTTATTTGGGTAGAACATATATGTGTTTCCTAAACAAAATTTGGTTAAAGATGTGATTTTGATATAAGGGTTCACTGTATAAAAATCTGGCCATCTGGAATTCCGAAATTTTTTTTGTATGTTTTAGGTTTTTGTTTGAAGCTGAATTTCGGATATTTTGTTGCATACTTCTTGAGAAGTGTTTAAAAATTTATTTCACTCAAAAACTCGAAGAATTGAATTTTATATGGATTTTTGAAGTTGTCTTGTGAATTTTGGAATTTTTGTCTTCTGTAGAACATGTATTTTTGAAAAATGATTTGATACGTCTATTTTTATCTAAATTGAATTATTTTAAATTCTGGTAAATTCTATATGAATGATTTTAAATTCTAGTAAATTCTATATGTGTCTAGTTTAATTCTTAAGAGTTTTGTGAGGTTTAGATTAATGGTTAAATTGTTATGAATTTTACAAGTTAGTAACCTCAATTCTGGAAATAGTTGGTAGTTTTGAATGAGTTGAAAGAAAATCATGTTTTAAATAGTTATTGATTCTGGAATGACTTGAGAAAATTATGGGGAACAACTTGTGTGTCTCTAGAATGTCCCATTAAAATTATGGCTTAAATTGATGAATGAAATTTTTATGAAAAATCCGAGAGCGACCAATGTTCGGTTATGAGACTGTTTTGTTAAAGAAGAAGTTAGGTTAATCTTTTGGTGTGTGAAGTGTCCAATGGTTTTAATATTGAGCTGTTACTTTAAGGGGACTTATGTATGGAGGATTTATTGGTTTTTGTATATAGGGAGGCAAGTAGGGGCATCTTTAGAGGATTTCAATCTTTTTTTGGCTAAAGGGTTAAGCTCGAAAATAGTGAGTGGGAAATCCAAACCCTAACTTTCATTTTGAAATAAATGTTTATTATAAACTTCAAATGAGTTGATCTGGTTTAGTATCTGCCATAATTTAGTGATTTACTTTATATAAATATGATTCATTGCTAATGTTATTGGTTTACATAAGAAATTGAGTTTTTTTGGAAAGTTGTTGTTGATAATATAAAAAATTGGGCTAAAGAGTTATTATGAAATCATGTTGAAAACTTGCATTTTAGCCTTATACTGCACATGAGAATTTAATGTTATGTTATATGTTTTCTTGATGAATGAAGGCATGAGATTTATGTAAAATGGTGAGTTAAATGTATGTATATTGATGATAGTAGTTTTCAAACCACCATATATAGTATTCATCCCCCTCATGATATTGATTTGATTCTGCGCATGCGTATGACATAATTTTGCCGGCTTAAGTGGGTCAAAGGCCCGAGTGAGGCAGATATCGCTAGACCTGATTTGATTTTGCCAGTCCAAGTGGGTTGAAGGCCCGAGTGAGGCAAATGTCGCTAGACATGATTTGATTTTGTCGACTCAAGTGGGTCGAAGGCCCGAGCAAGGCAGATATCGCTAGACAGGATATGATTGTGTCGGCTCGAGCAATGCATGGTCTCGCTGGGTCGAAGGCTTGAGCGATGACCAATTCCGCCTAGCAGGATGGATCTAGTGGTTCAACCCACGCGACTTTAGATCTTGCCGGGTTAGACAGATTTACCCCTGGTACTAGTTGGATGAGAGTTTTAACATGTAATTGAGAAATGGTTTGGATATGTATATTTATATTTATATCATGAATTTAAAATGGAAATTTATAAATGCAAGTGCTATCTGTATATGAAATATTTTTAGAAATGATATTTTTTAGAGAACATGAGTATTGATCTGTTACCATAAAAGTTTTTAGAATGAAGCTTTTGCCGTGAGAGATTTCAGCATTGGTTATGGAAGATGGTTTATATTATAAAATGTGTTTATGGAAATGAGATTTGATGAGCATAAATGTTTTATTGTATATTGAAATATTTTATTGCATATTAACTTATTCTCCACTCACTGGGCATTATAGCTCATCCCTCATTTTTAAATGTTGTTCTTTTCCACCTCCACCAGGTCAAGAAGGAGATCGTGTAGAGGAGTGAATCTCACTCAAGGTTGAGTCACACGACTTTATTTCATCATATGTGTCATAGTTGTGTTTTATTTTCCACTGCAAAGTTTATATTTTTTCATCATGTATTTATTTCATGTTTTGGATTGTAAAAGATATGGAAAAATCTGATACTATACATTTCATTTTGTAAAAATTTAGTTGTATCTGTTTATTTATAAATGATGTTATATTTATTTGTATATTGAAATATTTTATTGCATATTAACATATTCTCCACTCACTGAGCATTATAGCTAATTTCTCGTTTTTAATTGTTGTTCTTTTCCACCTCCACCAGGTCAAGAAGAAGATCGTGCAGAGGAGTGAATCTCACTCAAGGTTGAGCCACACAACTTTATTTCATCATATGTGTCATAGTTTGTTTTATTTTCTCCTGCAAAGTTTATGTTTCTTCATCATGTATTTATTTCATGTTTTGAATTGTAAAAGATATGGAAAAATCTGATACTATACATTTCACTTTGTAAAAATTTAGTTGCATCTGTTTATTTACAAATTATGTTATATTTATTTGTGAGAAACAAAAAGGAGTGTTTATAAATATTTTTTTAGCTAAAGGAGTTTTATGATGTTTTAATTCATAAACAGATTTCATAGTTTTTCCACAAGGCACGTCTCGATCACCCAAGTCTCATGGGTGTGCCTGAAGCCTATGGGATAGGGAGAGTCGGGACAGGTCATGTCATGTTTTGAGAGTAAGTATGAGATGTTAGTGGCTTTCAAACCACCCTAATTAGTAACCATCCCCCTCATGATATTGATTTGATTCTACGCATGCATATGATTGGTCATGTGCCATCCCAAATGGGTTGAAGGCCCGAGTGAGGTAGATATCGCTAGATAAGATTTGATTTTGTCGTTTTGTCGACCCAAATGGGTCGAAGGCCCTAGCGAGGCAAATAACACTAGACAAGATTTGATTGTGCCGACCCAATCAATGCATGGTCTCACTAGGTTGAAGGTTGAGCGGTGTTTATTCCGCCTAGCAGGATGGATTTAGTGATTCAACCTGCGCGATGTTAGATCTTGCTAAGTTGGACAGATTTACCGCTGGGTACTAGTTGGGTGAGAGTTTTCACATGTGATTGAGAGATGGTTTGGATATATATATATCATGTATTTGAAGTGGAAATTTGTAAATGCAAATGTTATTTGTATATGAAATGTTTTTAGAAATGATATTTTTAGAGAAACATGAGTATTGATTTGTTTGCCATAAAAGTTTTCAAAAAAAAGTTTTGCAATGAGAGATTTCAGCATTGGTTATGGAAGATGGTCTATATTATAAAATGTGTTTATGGAAATGAGATTTTATAAGCATGAATGTTTTATTTTATATTGAAATATTTTATTGTATATTGAAATGTTTTATTGCATACTAACCCCTTCCCCACTCACTGAGCATTTTAGATCACCTCTCGTTTTCAAATGTTTTTCTTTTCCCCCCACCAGGTCAAGAAAAAGATTGTGTAGAGGAGTGAATCCTACTCCAGGTTGGGCCACGTGACTTTATTTCATCATATGTGTCATAGTTGTGTTTTATTTTCTACTGCAAAGTTTATGTTTCTTCATCATGTATTTATTTCATGTCTTGGATTGTAAAAGATATAAAAAAATCTGATACTATATGTTTCATTTTGTAAAGATTTAGTTGCATTTGTTTATTTACAAATGATGTTATATTTATTTGTGAGAAACAAAAGGGAGTGCATATAAATGTTTCAGCTAGAAGAGTTTTATGATGTTTTAATTTATAAACAAGTTTCATAGTTTTTCCACATGGCACGTCTGCGTCACTTGAGTCTCATGGGTACTCTCGGAGCCTATAAGATAGGGAGGGTCTAGACGGGTCATGTCATCCCTACACCAAACCCCTATGATTTTCACTTGATTGCTTCCATCGGTGATTAGTTGCTACTAGGTTTAAGGTTTTGCCTTTTCAAGCCGGATCCTAGTGGCCAAAATCCTACCCATCACCACCCTTAATTAGCATCATTGACCCCTCCTAATCAAAACCCTCATCACCCCGGCGTCTGGTAGCTCACCAAACGCCGTCTACCACGCACAACTCCAGCAAGCGACATCACGGCATGTGCGCTCGGACGACACCGTTGTGCAATTTCTTTGTTTCCTCGCCTTCTTCACGACATTTATTCTCCTTCGCATCGCTATTGCCGAGCTTTGGTTGGTCTATGGTGCCGATTGTGGCGGCTAGAGTTTGCCTAACTTGTAGAGGCGCGATGGACAGACTTCTATCTTTCAGGGGGGTTTTTGATAATTAGCTGCCATAATCAAAAGTAAAATGTTCAAGGGCAGTTTGGTAATAGCACTCTCTATATTGTGTCATAATCCAAGAATCACTATCAATGTTAATTTAAGTGTGTGAATATGTAATTTATGAAACCAAGGGTGGTAACTTGCCATTTCTTGAAACCTTGGGTGGATAGAATCGTTACTCTAAAAAATATTGTGTGTCTCATAATAAAATATGGTGTGTGTACATATATATATACACCAATAATTAATCACATTAACAATAAATGTTCTTTCCGTTGATCTCCTTTAATTTTATGGATCGAATTTAAGTAACTTTTCCCTTGAAAAAGAAAAAAACGTGACCACTCAGGTTTCATATTCAGCGGCTTGATGTTAACTAATCAAATTTTAAAATTCATAACAAGTGAGAAAATCACAGAAAATGTTTATCATTATCATCACTTTTCCCAAGATGCATCCAACCATGTCCTATTAATCACATTTCACCTCCAAGTAATTATTAAAAATAAAAATCATGGAACAATTTGTAAGGGTCTAAATACACAACAACAAATACATCTATCCATTCATTTTATACGATGAAGTAATACCGAAAGTATTATTAACATTCATAATAAACACAACGGTGCGCCTTAAAATGATCAATTAAAACACACCCACATAATAATACACACACTTTAATACCACATAATAATACACATTACAGAAATTCTGTACTTTATAACATATTACAAACGATTCATCCACCACAGTTGAACGCTGCGATCGTAACGCACTGTTGTCAAAAACCAAGCCGCTTTAATAGCTTCCCCAGTTGACATCTGATCTGAGAAACCAAAAAGTTGAAGTAGTGGGCGGAGAATCAAAAGATGTTTTAACAAGACCAACAACCCCCATTGACCCGCCATTTGTCTAATCACTTCCATGCATGACACGAGAGGTGGCAAGGGTTTGTTGGGTCTTTCTTTCTTCTCTCTTACTTTACTGTTTGAGGGATGGGTGAAGATGACGAATCATTTCCAGCAGTGGCTGGAGTGCTTGCATGCTGATTTCTTTGCGATTTTCCTGGCCTCTTTGTCTCAGATTTTAGTCCTGGTTGCCGCACCTTCACTCCTCTTATCAACTGTGAGATTGATTCAAGCTTTTTAAAGAAGATATTATACAAAATTTGGAGAAGATAAAAAGTATTTGAAAAGACTACGTGAATTAGATGATGGTTTAGTTCTTACATATTTGCCACATTTGATGTCTGAGTATATGACTATGAAATCTCCTTCTTGAAGTCCATTTGTTCTAACAAAATCTCCTGAAAGATTATGATTGAAAATGAGAACAATGTTATTCATAAAGACTTGATAATATATATGGATCTATATCAAAACTCGAATAACCCACCTGTGTTTTCAAGGAGATACATCCTGCTTTTGTTGTTTGGCCAGAATCTGAAACTCCAGAAAGAGAAAAAGAAAGAAATCCAAAGAAGAAAAGTGTCACTTAGCAATGAATGCTATGAACAGAAAAAACAATGGAATGAATATAAGAAGGTTAATTTTAGAATACCTATAGCGCATGTTCCAGACACGAGAAGTTCCAATGTCTTCCATGGCAATAGAAATGCCGTCTCTTGCTTCCAGTTCTGGGAGATGAGTTTCTGCTTCTTTCTGTAGAAATTTACATTTTTTTTTTCCATCAAACACAGCTCACCAATTAACCCTTTGAAAATGAGAACATTACACCAACTAAGATCTAACTTTTGAACTTTTCTTTTGAAATGCAAAACACAAAACAAAAATAAAGAGAGCATACTTTTGGCAACACGATTCTTCCAAGGTTACCCACGTCGCTCTGCTTCAATACTTTTTGCAACAGAAACCTCAGGTTCTTCTCCGGCTTCCATCCCTAAATGAATATAAAAACAATCATCATTACCGTACACTATTGCTGAGCAGCACCACATCCAGAATTAAAAGTTTCCATATATTCTTAAACGAGTTTTCCTGATTTATAAGGCATCTATAGGCTCGATAGATAATTTGATAAGCAAATCATTTTTTCCCATGTTTCAAAATATGGTAACCAACATGTTAACTAATCGATTATGATAAATTGGGTTGGATTTTACAGTGTTAATTTTCTTTCACAAATGGGCAAATCTCGGCAATTTATAACAATGAAAAATATCAAAAGAAAAAAAGAATCCACCTGTCTCCTATCTGAAGCAACCTGCCGCTGGTAATTCTGCGGTTGCATGGAAGATCTGTCTAGAGGCAGCATCGGCGTGGCCGAGGCTGCACCACCTGCAGGAGAGGGCCAGAAGACCCAGTTTCCGGTGTTGCCTTGAGCAGCAGGGTTGCAACTATCATTACCAAATCTTGCATGCTGGTCTGCACTCTCATTCGACATCTGGTTTTGCTGGTTATTGTGGTGATGATGATGCCTTGGATGCGATGAAAGCCTTCTTTGCCTAGCCATCCTTTTCTTTCTAGCTTCCTTGGTGGCAGAAGAACCTAACCTCATCAACCTTTGATCTCCAGGCCCATGAACATATGGGTATGGGTACTGATTCCCATATCCGGTGAATGCATGGGGATGGGGAGGAGCGGGGTGCAGATTGTTATCCGGAAACGAGTTGTAATGAGAAGCCATAGCAAACTGAGAAGGGGGCCATGAATGAGCAGAATCAAGCATATGATATTCTGTATGGGGAGGATAACTGTGGCCATTCATATTAGATGCTCCATTTGCAAATGGGTCACCCATGTAACCAACCATAGGTGGAAATCCCGGCACCACAGTTGCCGGATCAGGAATGTAAGACGGCTGCCCGATCCATGGCGACTGGGTAAAACAAGGGTTGGGTTGATCATGCGGGATAGGATTGCAATTCAGGCTTGGGTTTGAGGTAGGGTTAGGGTTAGGGTTAGGGTTTTGGAAAGGGTCCTGATATTGTTGGTAGGGAAGATTGGAGGCTGATTCTCTAATGCGTCTCTTTTGGAGATGATTAGTTTGCACCCATTCAAGTATAAGTTTCAAGAGTTGCTTCATGGCTTCTTTTCCACCACCCAAACGCTTGGCAGCACACTCTATGGTAGCTTTCTTGATTTTCACTCTCCTTAAGTCTTCAGCTGAAACGGTCTCTTTGTTTGTCTTCAGCCATTCCAAGAATACCATGGCCAAGTC
This sequence comes from Pistacia vera, assembly GCF_008641045.1. Classification (NCBI taxonomy): domain Eukaryota; kingdom Viridiplantae; phylum Streptophyta; class Magnoliopsida; order Sapindales; family Anacardiaceae; genus Pistacia; species Pistacia vera. Next base: position 26,851 of record NW_022196607.1, on the reverse strand, counting down.
ATCTGAAGGCCCTACTTCACGGCTATCTTCATTGTTGTTCTGCATCATAAACTGTGCATGTCCTTGTTGTGGCATTTCCTGAGGTGGTTTATTGTCCTGTTGAAACTGTTCAAGAGGGTTGTCATCATGGTGAAACAAAGACGAAGGATCAAACAAATCATTGCTATCGAGCAGATCCATGAACCCAAAATTCTCCATCACATCCATGCAGTCACCGCCATCGATACAGTCCGTCGGCTGAATAATCTCCATGGAAGTAGTAGATGACAAAGTCGGTGGTACATCTACTGATCGATTTTGATTATCATTTTGAATCTTTTTGTCCACATCTTCTTCTACATCTGACCTTAAAACTGCCCAAGACGCTGCAGAAGAAGATGAAGTAGCCGAAGATGACGATGAAGAGCTACCAATGGCCTTCACCGCTGCCGGATTTGATGAAGATGACGAAGAAGACGACATGCAAGGGAAATCCGGAAGAGGAGGAAAGTCTCCATACAAGATTGAAGCGTCATCAATATCAAGGAGATCATCTTGTGGTCCATCAAGCCAGATCTCTCTTTCGCCGGCACCCAGAACTTGTTCTGCCGCCAAAACCTCAAAACCAGTACAGTTTGTTTCATTTTTCGGAACTGCATGTAGATCTTCAGCATGCAGTTGCCAACTCTTCATCTCAGCGTTGGTTTTTTTTTTTTTTTTTTTTTTTTTTTTTTTTTTTTTTTTTGGGAAAAAGGGTAGAAACCTTTGAAACGATGTTCTGTTGTTACCAGATAGAATTAGAGAAAGACAGAAAGTGGAGAGAAATAAAGGAAAAAAATGAGTGAAGGATAGGGTTTTTCCTGTGTACGGATGGACAAGTGCAAGTGGGAAGATTGTATCCGATTAAGGAAGCAATAGTGAAAGGAGTTTGGTGTGGGCTATCAATTTCTCAACAGAGAAGCAACATAAACCATCTGGTTTTATCAACAAAGATAATATAAATAATTCCTTAACCCATCAAAGAAAGGGACTTCTCTTCTCCAAATCTATGCTTTTCTACTATTTAATTGCATAAACATAAAAAAGATTCTGATAAAAAAAAACCACAGAATAATTAATAAACAATTAACACCATTAGGACTTCACAAAATCATACTGTATAATACTACACAACATTATCGGCGGCCAAATTAAGTAGAGAACAGTGATTGATCTCAAACCAAGCAAGGCCAACATACAACTAGAGATGAGATGACTGAGTTTTGAAGATAACCACATGCGTTAAATCTTCCCAAAGTTAACCCCCATGTGTTTTCTCGTTTCTTCTGGGAAGTTTCAATTGTCTAACCTTCTTTTCAGATAAGTTCAAATCAGTTTTTAGGGGTTTTATACACTATACAATTAAACTTTGAGAGATAGTGTTTAAAGAAGAGAGAGAAAGAAAGGATGGACAGTTTTAGAGAGAGATAGAGATAGATTTAAGAAAAAAAAAAAAAAAAAAACAAAACAAAACCTCGTGCCCCTACTTTCTCTCAGCTTCACTCCGGATTTTGTGCCACCAGCCATACGTTCTCTCCTCAATGGTGCCAACCAGCGGTGCCTCAGCTTTAAACTAAATATATGCAATTCCTTAAGTTCTTCTCTTCAATTCTTACTAATTTCAATAAAAAACTGCATCTATCTTTCTTTATGATCATTATTGGTAAATCCATATATATAGTTAACATCTTGATAAGCATTAATTGTTCAAATCAGCTTCATAATTTAACTCAGATTACTTACTTATCTAGTTATTCTTCAAGAAAAGTAAGTTTAAGCGAAGAAACAAATCAGATTGGTAATTAATTCGACCGATCAACAGAAGTGTAATGCTAAAGTTAATAATTAATGATCAAATAAATTAAAATGATGGATCAAAAGGGTATTTTTAATCCAAAATCACTCAAAAGTAACACAATTTTTTAATATATCAACACATTCTTGTTCTCTGCATTATTCTACGAAGAGAGAGAGAAATGGTGGACCGACTGAGTTTCAATTGGTTTCAGAAATGGTTTGTCAGGATTCGTTGGGTAAGCGGCGGGTTTCATAGTTTGCTGCAACGTGTCCATGCACTTCTGACGTAACCTTACCCTCACTTGCTCCTCATCTGCCAATAACAGCGCTCTTCAGTTTCAATCCGTCTTTATCTCCTACCCAAAGCATCCGCTAAGTTTACAGCCTGTCATTATAAAAGCCTCTGACAGTCCCGTTTAATGGTGAGACGTAAGCAATGGGTTGTATTTGAATATTGTTTCTGCTGCATTGCATGCAGAGAACTCCTATTGGTTCTCAGGATGTCTTTGGGTTTCCGTACACTACATCCACACTGGATTTTTCTCTTTTACAAATTTTTCTTTCTTTTTTTCATCATTTTTAAATAAGATGTGCTCTTGTTCAATCTTTCACGTGAGGCTGGGTCACCGACGACTTTGTGTGCAATAATATGTTGCCACGTTGATGTTGACTGGCTTGTTGTACTTTGAATCCATTAAGCTGTTTCATATGTTTCAGTTTTTTATCAAAAGTGAACTGTTGCAGAGCATATCCAGTTGAAATACACCATCTTTTTGATATCATTTCATATATGAAAATTATTGTCTTCGTTTCGCAAAGTAAAACCTCTGAAATGGTAAGTCCAAACATTGATCTTCTCTCTTTAGTCTACGCGGCTAAAGGTATTATTCCCTACTTTTACAAAGAATTTGCACCAAGAACTGTCGCGAAGTTAGTTTCTTCATTTCTGGCCTTGCAACATATTGAAGAGGTCAATACAAGTAGTAAAAAAATTTATACTATAATTCAATTATATAAACTAAAATATATGAGTTATTTAATAAAGCATGTTTTAACATTACTGAGCAAACTCTTTTTCTCGCGCTAACTTAATCGACTTCTTTTGTTCCTTATTTCTTTCCAAAAGCATCATAAATTTTCCCCAAATTAATTACATTTTTGAAAGTTAGCATATGGACTGTCTAATTAGAATTTTAATATAAATATACTGAAAATCTACAAACGTAATTAATGATCAAAATCACAGTCTACAACCAACATTTGAACGCCAGGATAATCAAATTGCTCCAAAGAAACCTGGAACGGGATATCGAAATTGTGCTTTATTGGATAAGGTCAACACTAAAATTAAACAATTATATTGATTCAACTGTACACAGTTTTGCCAGCCTCAATTGATCGGGAATTGCACATAAAAAAATGGTTCTTAACTAAAGTCAAGAAATTAGGTGAAGTTAATTTGGATGTGGGGATTCAGTTATTCTGATTCTTAAAGTCCCTCATGGTCGTGATAAAGGCCGGGGAATGGGATCAAATGTCATCTTTAAGAGAAGATTGAAATCATAGACAGTATATGGATAATATTGTTTAATAATCTCTTAGATTGCCCGAAGGAGAAAATGAAAGAAAGGAGGATTATTTATTGGGTGAATAAAATTTTCATCCTTACAAAAATTAAATCAAGCAAATAAATAAATTAAAAAGGTATAATCTAGTATGAGTAGTATAGTTTATTAGCACACTGCTGGGAAATGAAAATTTCTCCAAGTACAGGTACATTATCCATGCTATAGCATATATAACAAGCTAGATAGTGTAATAGTTATTAGATTATAATAACAAAATTAGGGAAGGGCAAAATTCATATTGATATATATATATGAATTCACAGAGTAATTTGCTTAGGTACTGATGTTGCGCTTGAGGGTTTTAGCACCATCTTTAATGGTATCCGTTGATCCCTCAGCTGTCCCAACCACTGTGTCTATTATCTTCCCTGTTGTGTCCTTGACTGCTCCCCATGCATCTTGCACTGTTTCCTTCGCTTTATCACTTATCTCCTGTGTTGTTTCAGACACTTTTTGTGCCGAGTCTTTTGTTTTCTGGGCAGCCTAACCACTCACAACCCAGAACAGAAAATTAGATCTATCAGAAACTGAATTACAACAAATTATTTGGCATATTAATAACAGATAATGTTGCATATAGATATGGATGTAACCAAAAAAAAAAAAAGATAATCTGCAATATATATTATGATCATAATAGTATTACATTTTCAGCTACACAAGAAGCCTCATTTTTTACCGTATTTGCTCCACTTTTTGCAGCCTCAGCGGCTTTTTCACAAGCACTTGAAAAATCTTGTTTTGAACTTAACTGCAACATAAATACAAAGTAAGGTAAAATTTACCCGGATTAGAATTAAGTTTCACTGAAAATCTAATAACTATGTACAATTGGTAGTGTGACTCACCCGCACAACGTTCCTCGACTTGGAGCTCCATGGATTCCTTGTGGCTGCTAGTTTAACCGGGGTGCTCCTCGGGACGAGGGAGGTTGTTAGAACTAAGCTTGCCATAATTAATTTTTACGTATTATGTTAATATTTCTGGAGAGAAAAGATTATGTTGGATATATATAAGAGGGAAGAGAGGGAGAAGAGAAATGCGAAAGTGAATCCCAAGTTCCACATGATGCATTTAGCGATTTTGTCTCAGCTGGGTGGCTAAAACAATTTTAACGAAACCATTGTGATTAATGGACCCAGTATTTTAGGGTTTTTGTTTGCCCTATTCCTACAATTCATGTTTTGCAATTTGCATGCATTGTGTATAGATATGGTTAAGCAAGTCTCCACTTTTTTTTCAGTTTTTTTATTTTAAGTAAAAGATGACATTATAAGATAGTTTTATTTATGGGTTATGTATGGGTATGCTAACAAGTACACTCGTCACCTATAATTTAATTCGCTGACTCTAAGCAAAGTTCCACATGACGAATCTGATCCTCTGCCGCTCTGATGTAGTCTCCGTGCCTTCACATAAAATTTGTTCAATTTTTTTTTTCTTTTCATAATTTTTATTGATAGTGATGGTTTGAGTCTGATTGGTTGGACTTATGAAAATTAGTTTATAAGTAATTAGTGTTTATAAACTAATTTGAGCTTATAACTGTTTAAAATTTAAACAGATACGTATTTGGTTAAAATACTTATAAGCGATTAATAAGTAATTGACGTATTTGGTAAAATGTGGCTTATAAATATATTTTATTATTAAAATAACTAAAAAGAATACTACATTATTAAAAATAAGGGTATATGATAAAATTTTAAAATTAAAAAAGAGGTGATATAGTAATATACTTTGTCAAAGTAGTTTATAAGCAAAAAAAAAAAAAAAAATACCTTCTCTCCAGCTTATTTCTTTAGGCTTATAAACTCAGTTTATAAATCCAAAAAAATTATAAACAAATATGCCAATTTAATTTTAAAACTTACAAACTAATTTGACCAGCTTATAAACTTAAACAAACACCCTCATAATTTGTCTTAAGATATGAATAACCATTACACTAGAAAAATTTAAACCTAAACAATTAAAGTGTTTTGTTCTTGTTTTTCTATTTGGGCCTGATTTGTCTGTTATGATCGAAAGTCTTCAGTGAAAGCAAATCTTTTAGAAGTAAGTTATTGGATCCAGTTGCAGTGCTTAGCAGATCCAGGTCAGGATGAAAGATGTGGCTTCACCAACTTTGACCGGAAAGCCTAATTACGAATCTAGCAGCCCAAAAGGCAGTGGACTATATCTGAATGTGCTTACATGCTTTCTAAATTGAGTTGTAATTTATTTGCTTCTTAATTTCACTCAAGAACTCCCTCTACACTAGTTTTTAATTGAAGTGATCTAAATGAATATTTTGGCTACTGATTGTGCCACCAAAAGTTACACAACACAACTCCATCTTTAGGCTTAGAAACAAGATTTATAACACTGTACTCCGATGGATACACATCCATACTTTCTATCTGAGTGTCTATTCTCAAACGTATAACAAGTTATTGCAATCCAAATTTAATTCGTAGAAGTTTTCAGTTTGAAAAGAGAGAGTCAAGTGACTAGCCTTTTGTGAATGTAAGGTGTTTTGTCAAAAATATACATTGATGTCAACACTATCTAAAAGACAAAGTGTATTAGTTATCAAAACTCAAACCACCTCAAAGAGATATTATATAATACATGTCCCATCTGTATCAAAATAAAGGATCATGATAAATGAGGGCTCTCTATGTGTCAAGACAACTTGCAAAAACATTCATTACGTTGAGCTCAAAGGTGTATAAATGGACACCTCTCTTCATAAAAAATGGCCAACTGGGCATACGAGAACTAGACACAAACGAGAGCTTCAACCATTATTGTTTTCTCTATAAATAAAACATTTCTCCATTTTTGTACTTCTTACAAGCAATATCTGAAAATAGCTAGAGAATAATAAAATAACAATGGATATAAGATTTGCTTTAAGCATCCGAATCACTATAAAAATCTTTTATGTCAATCTATTATTTATGTTTCTACAAACATATATAATTTTTGCACCATAATTAACTCTCATAATCATTTACGTGTAATTTCCAAGATTTTCTTAACATTTTACCCGTGCAAGATTATCGGTGTCAAAATCACGCATCAACGTAAGAAATCCTATAACCAGCTCAGATGGCCAAGTGTCTGCAAAGCTGCGATTCAGAGTACCACAACCATATACATACCATTAACGTAGTTGAGTGAAAGGAGCAATTTATGCTGCTCAACAAACTATCTAACAATGCATTTATCATTTTACCCAGAGCTAAGCAGTCATGTTTCACCACACAAATAGAAAACTCTGGTTATATGGGCGCCCAATCCCATTTTTGTCCGTTTAAACCCATATGTCGCATCGAGATTTTACAGTTGTACGGTGATGAGAGAGTAATAGTAACACCCGAAGTTCAATCTTCTTTACGAAAAAATTCAATCTTCTCCCAAATTAATTTTCAATTTTAAATCAAATACACACACACACATATATATATATATATAAAGAAACATTAATTTAAATTCAATTGAAGAAATCATATTCCGTTGTTAGGGAGAAATCATGTTCCACAGTAAATAATTTTCTGGAGGAATCTAAATTCCATGGACTGTAATTTAAATCACCTTGCAAGTTGCAATGCAATATCTATGAATCAATAAATTCCATGTGAATTCTTTAAATATTTCTCGATGCATGCATGCTTATTGTATGATTCTTCGCTTCTTCCTTTAACCACAATCATGAGAAGTAAAAACTTTTTCAGTAAAAGCTCTATACTATGTAACAGGCTGGGAGTTTCACACCCAAAATGCTAATTATTAGGTGGAGAGACTCCCTCCTTTATGAACTCAAGACCTCTCCAATGTGTTTTTGATGTAGGATCCGTGTCATTCTCCCTCACCTAATCATGTGATGCCCTTGTCACAGGTGTCGACCCCAATCTGTCTTTTGATTCAAGCGCCCATACAGAGGAGCATCCACGTATGATTGTAGATCCACTCGAGGGTGAGATGGACCGGTAGACAGGGGGCCACACTTGTGACAAGGGCTTACATAATTGGGTGGGGGAGAATGTCACATATCCCACATTAGAAGGAAAATGGAGGGTATTGGGTTTATAAGGGGGATAGTCTCTCCACCTAATAGGTTCGTTTTTTGGGTGTGAAACTTTCAAGCTTGTGATAATTAGTATATTGACCATTTAAGAAATTGTTATCGATATTCACAAAAAGTTTTGAAAAGTGGAAGGATACTAACAAGGTATAATTCGGATTCAGGTTCTTAATTTCCATTAAGCAATAAGGATATAAATAGATATTCTCTTGCTCTATCATGTCAATTATAATCAAATTTGCAACTAAAAAATATACTTTGACTGAAAATTAGATCATGTTATTTTATTTAATGTAATCAATAAATATAAGTTTGTTCGGTTGCAATTTCACTTAATTTTATTAAAAATTAATACTATTAACTTAATTGTGTTATTAACGATAACAAAGAAAAGCTCTGAAAGAATCAAAACGAGGAGCTCAGTTGCTTTTGATTTCACTTATGCGGGAAACCTATTTGAAATTGAAACGGCAGGTATGGTTTTGCAGAAAAGAGAAAGAAATTAAAGAAGACATTCATATATAATTGAAGGATTTCTAGATCTCTAGTTTTTGTTAAAAAAAAAAAAATTTCAAATCACGAATATATTACTTATAGATTAAGCTTATAGTTAGTAGAATTATTTAGAAAAGGTAAAAGTGGCTAGAAGACCAAATCTCTACAAATTCAACTCAATCCTATCAAAGACAGACAGAAAGTGCAAGACTTCTTTTCTTTAAACGCAAAATTAAAAGTATAATTAAACTGCATGATTATATATAGAAGGGCTATAAACGGAAAGTTCTTTGCTAATTAATGCGACATTGGTTAATCCCAAAGAGTTGGTTTGGTGGTTCTTCTAAACGGCTTAGCGTGCATAACTCTCTTTTTTTCTTGTTACTTGTTGTACTGCGTAGCAGCATTTAGCATCCTGATGAAATGAATGCGTTCGGGGAGGGATTGTGTCCATCTTCTTACACTGTCAAAAAGTTATAATGTTTCATTTCATTAGACATATATTGACCACATAAAGCTTATTAGTTACTACCAAGTAGAAATATCATCTACCCAGTCTCACCTCCTGCAGTTCAAACTTAATTGCCTGTGGTAATTATATACAAGTCATTAACATATCTAGTCTGCCAACAAACTATCATTACTGGATTGGTTGGATGAATTTTCTCTTCTTATTTGTTTGCCCAAATCCTTAACCAACTATGCATATGTCTCTACCTTACATGCATATATCTAAACGCACCGTAGTAATATTTTCAGCTAAACAACTCTCTAGCATTTACTCTCAATGCATATGCCCTAAACTGTTTAAATCCCTCTGACACTCAACCCTTGAAAATGTGTTTGAAAAAGCTAAACCTCGGTGCCCGCATTCACTTCCATTTACTACGCACAACTGCCCCCCACCGCTCTTTTTTTCCCTTTAAAAGGAGACCCCATACACTAGTTGAGCTATACCAAGAAAAGATTAAGAGTAATAGTGAGAGAGAGAGAGAGAGAGTAGAAAGAAGAGATGGCGAGGTGGTTTGTCAGTGTCATGCTTGTTCTGGCAATAATAGTGGTTCACTCAAGTGCAAGAAACACTCCTACTGATGAAGTGGTTCACAACACTGCAAAAAATGTGCCCATTGGTGCGCCCACTGGTGCTGGTCTGGATGATCAAAAGAACTTTGCCACATACGGTGGTGTTGGCGGTCTCTCTGGGGTTGGCTCTAACGGGCTTCCGTTCGGTGGAGTTGGGGGTCTTGGTGGAGTTACTGGTCTCGGTGGTACCGTTGGTGTCGGTGGTGGCATTGGCGGAGTTGGTGGTCTCGGTGGTGGTGGTGGTTTAGGCGGTGGTGGTGGTGGTGGTTTAGGCGGTGGTAGTGGTTTAGGTGGACTTGGGGGCTTAGGTGGACTTGGGGGCTTGGGTGGTACTACTGGACTAGGTGGCTTGGGTGGTGATGGTGGACTAGGTGGACTCGGTGGCTTGGGTGGCGGAGCTGGTGGTGGTGTTGGTGGAGTTGTTGGTGGAGGTGTTGGTGGTGGCGGAGCTGGTGGTGGTACTGGAGTTCTTCCTTTCCCTTGAAATGGTTGAGCTTTAGCTTTTAGATTTACTTATTATAATGATTTTAAGTTGTTCCAGTTCAAGTGTTTGGCAGTTTAAGAGTTAGTTGTGTGTTTGTGATACAGTTTGCTTCTCTGTTTGGAATATTTGCTTATGTTTTATTTTTTAGGCTTTGACACCTCGTTGTTATGTTTCCCTACTTTGGTGGATAATATTTTGCGTAAATAATTCCATTCCGTGTTCTGTCGAATGTTTCATTGTGAGCTATAACTAAACAAACATATTGTATATGTAAAGCTTAATAAGTTTATATGTAAATTAACGATGGAAGCCAAGCAAAGGAGACAATGCCCATTTTAATAAACCTAACCTTAAACAGATGATATAACATCGAAGCATCAATCAAAAAATTGTGAAGTTCATTAACTTGAACTTTATATTATCATTAAGTTTCACTGGCGGGTCAATTATTGGAGATGCATCCAACTCGTTTATGAGTTGTATTAAATTAATCCAAGGCAAGCAATAGAAAAGAATTTGAGTCAATTCAAGAATTCTCTTCATAATTTTTTGCCAGAAGGCTGTAGTCTGTAGATCAACTGCAGCTATCTCTATATGAACCAGAATGAATTCATCCTTGTAAGTACCTCAGTTGGGCTTAAAAATTAAAGAAAGAAATCCAAACCTCTATTTTCCATATGTTCTTAGTTGCTCCGTACGTCAATGTTGCTCACTGGGGCCGGTCCTATACATCTGTCTGTCAGTGATTCGCAGCTTGATTCCCATTCCGTGTCAAGTCCCTTACCCACTCAATTAATCTCTTTTTTGCCCAACATTTCTCATAGCTAACTAGGCTTTATTAAACATTATAATTATAAAGAAGCCGAAATGAATTAAAGACTTGATCTCATGTTGATTTTGTTCGATTGGACCACATACATTACACTTGTTTTGAGGAGACTGATGAACCTACAACTGATGCACATCCTCAGTCTAGTGATTCCTGTCTCTATCAATATCCTCCCAAATTTTACATTTTACAACTACATTTCCCTCTACCACCGGTCAGCAAAATGAAAAATATTAAGTAAATATAACGGATTGTCCGTGACAGATTTATTATGTTGTTTGAAAACAATGCATTGATAATTTCACCTACTGTTAGCTTGGATGCTGATATCGAATTAACTCTACTGCCAGCGGAATTGAATGAGTTGAATCAGATTGATCAGTAGTGGTAGAAGTAAATGGCTGCCACCTAGCTAGCTATGAACTTGCATTGCAGAGTAGTCGAAGCTAGCTTTTACGTTTCATTTATTCGTTTGCCTGCTTGATCAAATTTTTGTATTCAATGTTCACATCTTTCACTCTTTACTTTTTCCCTGAGTGCTGGGGCAATCCAGCTCAGGCATGGAGGAAAACTGAATAAACAAACATCTGAGCCAAAGCCAATTCTTGATATTTATTACTGGGACCACACATCGATCTAACTCTACGCTACATATTTACACCTCTAAGAAGACTACATGCCACATTTTCAAGTTTTATCCAGTTCTTTTAATTTAAGGTCATTCTCAGCATCAGAGGAACCTTGTGTTGCGTATGCCGAAGTTCACTCAATATCTCTTTACAGGTCAATCATGTTTTAACCTTCAAACACCTATTTAATTAGGTAAGGAACCACCATTTGTGCTTCACTAAGTAGCGCTTATCACATCATCACGTAATACCCTCCAATAAAAATATATAAAAAGGGAAAGTACAATGCTGCGATTTATTTGGATTTGGACTATCTATATCAGTTGGGACAAGATAGAGGCACAATTTCTTGAGGTCATGGTATTTATTTAATAATGCTAGATTTATAACCTTATTTCACAGCCATTGACATGGCAGTTTGTCATAGATTAGGTCACAAAATGAGCAAACGAGACCTATACAAACAGACATGATCTATTTTGCGAAGTGATCAATGATGAATTGTCACATCAAAGGTTGTAAGAGAAAATTGTGAGATTGTGTTATAGACTTAACATTACTTGTATTTATTAACTAGATCTTACACTCTAGTCGTGCATGCTTGTTCAAAACTAGATTTAACAATTTTTGCATAAATTCTATTAATAAAAACATGTCTATTTTAATATAATTATACAAGTAATAGCACCTTAAAAATTATTAATGCACCAAACATCTATAGACTGATTTTGGAAAGCATAATTTTAAAGCATGCAGAATGTACAAAACCTTGTCAAATTAGTCATCACAGTTGCAAAATTAAACCTAACTACCATAGTTAACGGTAAGTACGGTCGAATCCACAAGGAGCAAAGACTAACGACCTAATGTATTTTTGAGTTAACGAAAGGGAAACTGGCAAATTGATTGATTAAAACTAAGAAAACTAATTAATTGCAAGAAATTAAAAGCATCAAATAAATTGCTAACTAAAACACAATATTAAAAGCGTTGCCGTTACAAATTCAGTTCGACTCAAGACCAACTCTCACAATTTCTCTCTTCGCTCTTCAATTTCCTAAACCTACAAGGCTAGGCAAATAAATAAAAACATCTCCCGACAATCTATGTATAATCTATCATGTCTCTATGTCGTCTTCATTACAGATCGATTGGTTAAATACTATCATTGACTAACCAAAAAACACTAAACCATTAAACACCACTAGTTGGTACACCGCTAATAAGTACAACCTATCAACTTGTATCATCCAATTACACAACGAATGCATTCTTAGTAGAAATTATATTAAACGCTAATACAACTTGATTGCAATTAGTATGGAAGCAATTTAAAGCCATAATCAACATTCAATAATCTCAAACCGACATTCAATTATGCGAAAAGTTGTATATCAACAAATGTTCTCAATGGACATTATCAATTCAACACGTCAAGCATCAGAATAATATTAAAGCATCGCAAACAAACTGAAATGAAAGCAAATATAATCTGAATACAAGAAACTAACCAAATGTCCAACATTCGAGCTCATCCAACTAGTCGAGAACTGCCGAGAAAATCCATGAGCGTCGATCCTGATCTCGCCTACACCGTAATAGGCAACTGAGAGCTCAGCCGCTCATGGTGGTGTCGACGAAGGCTGGAACGTCGGGAACGGAGTTGGTCATGGCGAAGAGGACGTAACCGACAATGAGATGGCATGCTTCGTGGTTGAAGAAGACGATGAAAACACCCAGAAGCTGAAGGGATACAGCTCGCTGGAAAACGTTAGTGTTCAGCGGTGGTTCCTAGCGACCGGTGGCGGAATGGAGATCTAAGGGTATAAAGAGAAAGCTCACTAGCTGGGGAGTCTGTCTGTGTGGCTGGGAAGCCTAGACAACGTCGAAAATGGAGTGAAAACACACCAAGAAGTCGAAGAGTCGTTGGATCAAGGTGATGGATCTCGTCGGGAAAAAGGGTAGATCGACGGCGGAAATATGAGGGGAAACTGATGGCGTGACGGTCAATACAAAAGGAGCTCAATCAACACCAAAAAACAGTGCAAACTCTGGTAGAAGGTGAAGAGTCGTTGCGTGGAAACGGTGATACGTCGCCGAAGGCGAGAGATGAAACGTCGTGGCTTGGATGAGATGGAAAGGATGGCTTGGCCGGTGTGAGGGAAGGTGAAACGTTGTCGATCGGCGACCAAGGGAGTTGAGGGTGGCGGCTGGCTCAGATCTGGAACTATTCGTGTTGTTTTATACTATGTCTGGTAAATTTAGCAGTCCCTTCATGAATGAAAACTAACAAAATCAACCCCCAAAAATATGACAATTTACCCCCTAAACAGAATAAATGAGACAAATTCAGACCTAATAAATAAATCATATCCTAATATCGACTCACAATATCTCAAAATCATTCCAAACATGCAAAATTGTACGGAAAAATTAAAATGTGATTTTTTATTAATAATTCCAAAATTTCTTCAATTGTCTTAATATAACTTCAATTTAATTACACAAATGGTTTTTTTATTATCAAAATATAACCACTTTCATGACTGTAACAACCTCTTTTACAGATGCGATTATAAAAATTGCATTTGGATCACCAAAGATGATGGGATTTACTTGAAAAATATCCCTAAAAACTCTGATGAGTTAAGGCATACATGGGAGCCGGAATTAGAGTGATATAGAAAACGCTTTTTATGCTCTTTGGAGATTATGTTATGCTTCTTTCAATAATATTGTAATTATTAAAAGGATTATCATTTGTCAAAAACTTTGATTTAAGGTTATCAGTGGAGTTTTGTTTATGTTTTTTTTGTTATTCTTACCAGAACCACTAAATCACATACATGACAAGTTGATAGGAGAAATTGAAAAGAATAAGGAGTTAAATTTTTATTAATAACACTACTCATCTCAAAATTTATCCCAAATTTCATATCCAAAATGAGGTGTCATTATATATAATATTGACATATAAATAAAATGATGATGCATTAAATGACATGTTACTACCCTATACGGTGACAAATCATTTGAGATAAATTTTGGGATGAATAATATTACTCAATTTTTATACATTGTTATAGCCTTATTAATATACAGATAATGTTACCGATTTGAAGTTATAATATTATTCTTAATTGAAGTGTGATGTTAAGCTACGTGGTGCTGACGTCTAAATGATAACTAATTTGGGAATATATATAATATCACATAGGAAAATATATGAATTAGAATGAAATTAACTTTTGAAATAAAACTATGAATTTGCAGCATTAATTACTATTTAATTATATACTAATTAAACTAAGCTAAATAGCATGTATTAATTAGATTAGGCCAAATTACTTTAATTAATGACCAAAATTGTTAAGAATATAATATGATCTCCGCTGGCTACCTCAGCTATTTAAAGAAGGTTAATTAATTACAATAGCCTTCCTGCCCATTAATTGAAATTATCAATGATTTCACAATAAAATAAAAAGCTTTATGAATTGCTCTAGTTTGCCTTAGACTAGTTTGGATCCAAGGATTTTAAAATCCATAAATTTTGTATAATCCATGGATTCAAAATACATGTATTTGATAAATTCCATTGTTTGGTTTAAATATAAAATCTATGGATTGTTGATTCAAATTTCCATGCACTCATGTTTAGTTAGATAAATATAATCTATGGATTTGATAAATAATTTTCAACTTTACCCTCAATAACCAAAACCAACAAAAATTCAACTTTCATCTAATTAAATACAAGTTAAATTATATTTGATAGAGAAGTCCAATTATAATAAATAAAAAAGTCACCACCAATAAATTCTTAACCAGAAAACAAAAAGAATCGTCATGAGAAATTGAAATAATAAAAAGACTTTTTACAAATAAGAAATTGAAAATAATTAATTAAATAAATTGAAACTCACAGGTAGATTATTTCTCTAGTATACTCTGAAGATGTTGATGGTGTAAAAGTGAAGAGCTCAAAAAGAAAGAATGGCAAATATATTTCTTTTAATTAGAGTAAAGAGTAATTGATATTAAATTATTAACAAGGATAGTATTGGAAAATTAAAATATTAACAAAATCTATTGTTTTATTAAAATTGATGGATTTTGTAAAATCTCACATAACCCTAAAAAATGAAGGATTCTAGAGGATGGTAGATTCAATCAAATCCAAAATAATAATAATATTGTTAATAATAATTCGAATTATATAATTTCAGCTGAAATAATCTAAAATATTTTCATATCCCAAATCAACCCATTCGATTTGGATTTAAATTGGGGTTGGGTTAGTGCGTAATTTGCAAACCCCTCCATGTAACTAATTACTTACACAACTATCATTAAAGTTGGTTTAACTAATTTAGCATTAACTTCAATGTACCTTCGTGAATCTTACAAATGGCAATGCGTGTATAGAATAAAACCAAAAACCATAATTGTGAGACAAACTTTTCCACCGATTGATTATTTAAAAACCAGAGTGTAGTAGTTTACATTTCACTCTACATCTGCAGCCTAAAAAAAAAAAAAAAAAATTATCTTCCTCAATATGAAACTGATAATATTACTCTTCTTTGCAGTAGCCATACGGCTCTCAGAGTCCGCGTTTCCCCTGAATACATGGCATATCCATGTTGTAAATGGATTGAGCCACAACAAGATGATGTTCCTGCGATGCCAATCTAAAGATGACGATCTGGGCGAGCACAATCTCACGGCGGGGGCTGAGTTTTCTTGGAAGTTCAAGAACAACTTCTTTGAAAGAACACGTTTTTGGTGCTATGTCCGCCCACTCGACGCACAAAAGCATGCTGATTTTGATGTGTTTTGGTGCTCCGACGACCTTTATTACAGATGCAATTATAAAAATTGCACTTGGATTCCCAAAGATGATGGGATTTACATTAAAAATATCCCTGAAAAATATGATGAGCCTATGCATAAATGGGAACAGGGATTGATGTATACCGATTAGAGTACTATATCGATGCTTTGCGTGATCTATGTATGGTCATGCGAGTTATCCTTCTTTCAATAATTAATGTTGTAACAAATGGAAATGGTTATTTGTCAAACTCTTTGATATAATATTTGGAATCAGATTTCTTTTCTTTTCTTTTTTTCTGGTAAAGCAATCACTAAGCCACGAGAAACAAGGTGACTCGAGAAACAGTCACTGTAATTAATATATCGGTAAAGTAATTGGACCATTTTTGCATCCCACTATCCCACTTGTGGTTATTATTTAATAATACATATTACAATTCTGTATTAAAATTACAACACTCATGATACAAATTGGGATTATTATATTATTATATTCTTTAACTATGAAAATAGGTTTCCAAATGAGTTATGAAATACCTGCCTAATGAAGTAAATAGTGGAATCTGAAATTTAATACAGTGCGCTGTAAAAGGTGCATATTCCTGTCACTCAACTCCAAGTGTACAAACAATTATCTTGCCACCTAAATCGCAAGACCTTATATGGCAAAAAGTTAGCAGAGTCATTAATTCAAGGTTCTCAAGCTGCCATTTGCCATCTATAGACATGCATTCTCATTGTATAAATCAATAACCATTTTGCATACTTAATGCAATAGCAAAAACTTAAGCAATGAAGACCTCTCTCAGACTCAGTTACGCTGCATTTCTGGTCTTAGCTCTTTGCATGTGTAAACCACCCGTCACAGAATCTCTTTTCAACAAATTCCAAGTATTCATACTCAACAATCTCCAGAACAATACACTTGAGGCTCACTGCAAATCCCGTGACGACGATTTGGGTCTCCGCCATCTCCCTGTACACGGAGAGTTTAACTGGAAATTTCGCATGAACTTGAAGGGCTCCACACTCTACTTCTGCAACCTGTGGTGGACTGGAGGCCATTTAGCCTTCGACGCTTTCAAAGTTGATGAGAAGTTCTTGTTTGAGTTTTGTTCGATAAGTTATTGCAGGTGGAAAGCCCAAGAAGATGGAATATATGTTTATAGCGTGAAGCATAAACAGTATATGTTCATGTATAAATGGGGACATTGAGGCATTAATAAACAAAGCTAATAATGCATGCTTTATAATATCCATATGATAACTTTTCTGGTGTTTGATGAAGTTTGATGCTTTTATTCTTGATTGTCAGTTAATACCCTTTTATGTTTAACATGTTATCTATAATCTATTATAAAAAGGGATGCACTCAATCAAGTGTGAATGAAGAGAATGTCAATAGAAAATAGCGAAAAAAAACAAAAAGAGTTATTTTTGGAATTTTGCGCTAGATTATATGAAAGCTTTTAGCAGAATGTCCTGTAAGCAAATAGAAACAAGATGCACGATAGTATGCAATCGAGGCATAAGAAGTTTAATTTTGTAATACAAAGTATGGTAACGCTTGAGGGTCATTGAGTGTATAGATGAAAAGGCCTTGAATCTTCACGCACCCTCCAACAAACAGCAGCAGCAAATTGCTGCCAAACTGCAAATACAAGAAAGAAGAGCAGGAAATTAGGACTCAGAGAAGGAAATATATAAAACCTTCCATCCGCTTTTAGCAGTTCATTCGTCATTCCTCGGAGAATCAATTAAGCATGAAGCAGATATGTGTACAACATTTATATGTAATACCCCGTATTTTTTTTAATGGAGTTTTATTAAATTTTATTTTGTGATTCTGTGGTAAAGTGTAATAATTTGAAAGTTTTGGGGAGTACAATGTAATAGCCGAAATAAGTGAGGACTAAATAAAATTTTCATATATTTGATGAACAGTGACCGTTCAAAGAAATGAAAAAGGGGGAAGAAGAAGAAGAAAAAGAGAGGAAAAGAGAGAAGGAAAAAGGAGAGAAGGAAAAGAGAAAAAAAGAGAGAAAGAAGAAGAAGAGAAGGAAAGGAAGAAGAAAAGAAAAAAAAGGGGGAGAAAGATGAAACCAAGAATAGAGAGAGAGAGGAGATAAGAGACCGACGGAGGTGGCTGGAAAAGTGGCCGCCGGCGAGTAAAACTCCGGTGATCGGAGAGTGGAGGAAGATCAAGCATATGGGAGGTGAGTAAAGGTTAAAATTTTTTTTTCTTGATGAGTTTTAGTTCATTAGCTTGTGTTGGTTATTATTGAGTGTAATGACATGAGATTGCACTAAAACAGGGAGATTGATTTTAATAATTTGGTGTGGGTAGAACATAAAGGTTGTTTCTAAACAAAAATGGGTTAAAGATATAATTTTTTATGTAAGGGTTTACTGTACAGAAATCTGACCATCTGGAACTCTGAAAATTGTTTGTATGTTTTGGGTTTTTGTTTGAAGCTGAATTTTGGATATGTTGTTGTAGACTTCTTGAGGAGTGCTTAGAAATTTATTTTACTTAAAAACTCGAAGGATGAAATTTTATATGGATTTTTGAAGTTGCCTTGTGAATTCTGGAATTTTCATTTTTTGCAGAACACGTATTTTTGGAAAATGATTTGATGCATCTATTCTTATCCAAATTGAGTGATTTTAAATTCTGGTGAATCCTATATGTGTCTAGTTTAATTCTGGAGAGTTTATGAGGTTTGGATTAAAGGCTGGATTGTTATGAATTTTTCAAGTCAGTAACCTCAATTCTGGAAACAGGGGACAGATTTGAATGAGTTGAAAGAAAATTGTGTTTTAAATAGTTATTGATTCCGAAATGACTTGAGGAAATTATGGGAACAACTTATGTGTCTCTAGAACACCCTGTTAAAATTATGGCTTAAAATGATAAATGAAATTTTTAAGAAAAATCTGAGAGCGACCGATGTTCGATTATGAGACAGTTTTGTTAAAGAAGAAGTTATGTTAACCTTTTGGTGTGTGAAGTGTCCAATGATTTTAATATTGAGGTGTTACCTTATGGGGACTTATGATGGAGGATTTGTTAGATTTTGTATATAGGGAGGCAAGCGGGGGCATTATTAGAAGACCCCAGTGTCGAATACATGGCATATCCATGTTGTAAATGGATTGAGCCACAACAAGATGATGTTCCTGCGATGCCAATCTAAAGATGACGATCTGGGCGAGCACAATCTCACGGCGGGGGCTGAGTTTTCTTGGAAGTTCAAGAACAACTTCTTTGAAAGAACACGTTTTTGGTGCTATGTACGCCCACTCGACGCACAAAAGCATGCTGATTTTGATGTGTTTTGGTGCTCCGACGACCTTTATTACAGATGCAATTATAAAAATTGCACTTGGATTCCCAAAGATGATGGGATTTACATTAAAAATATCCCTGAAAAATATGATGAGCCTATGCATAAATGGGAACAGGGATTGATGTATACCGATTAGAGTACTATATCGATGCTTTGCGTGATCTATGTATGGTCATGCGAGTTATCCTTCTTTCAATAATTAATGTTGTAACAAATGGAAATGGTCATTTGTCAAACTCTTTGATATAATATTTGGAATCAGATTTCTTTTCTTTTCTTTTTTTCTAGTAAAGCAATCACTAAGCCACGAGAAACAAGGTGACTCGAGAAACAGGCACCGTAATTAATATATCGGTAAAGTAATTGGACCATTTTTGCATCCCACTGTCCCACTTGTGGTTGTTATTTAATAATACATATTACAATTCTGTATTAAAATTACAACACTCATGATACAAATTGGGATAAAAACTTGATATTATTATATTATTATATTCTTTAACTATGAAAATAGGTTGCCAAATGAGTTATGAAATACCTGCCTAATGAAGTAAATAGTGGAATCTGAAATTTAATACAGTGCGCTGTACAAGGTGCATATTCCTGTCACTCAACTCCAAGTGTACAAACAATTATCTTGCCACCTAAATCGCAAGACCTTATATGGCAAAAAGTTAGCAGAGTCATTAATTCAAGGTTCTCAAGCTGCCATTTGCCATCTATAGACATGCATTCTCATTGTATAAATCAATAACCATTTTGCATACTTAATGCAATAGCAAAAACTTAAGCAATGAAGACCTCTCTGAGACTCAGTTACGCTGCATTTCTGGTCTTAGCTCTTTGCATGTGTAAACCACCCGTCACAGAATCTCTTTTCAACAAATTCCAAGTATTCATACTCAACAATTTCCAGAACAATACACTTGAGGCTCACTGCAAATCCCGTGACGACGATTTGGGTCTCCGCCATCTCCCTGTACACGGAGAGTTTAACTGGAAATTTCGCATGAACTTGAAGTGCTCCACACTCTACTTCTGCAACCTGTGGTGGACTGGAGGCCATTTAGCCTTCGACGCTTTCAAAGTTGATGAGAAGTTCTTGTTTGAGTTTTGTTCGATAAGCTATTGCAGGTGGAAAGCCCAAGAAGATGGAATATATGTTTATAGCTTGAAGCATAAACAGTATATGTTCATGTATAAATGGGGACATTGAGGCATTAATAAACAAAGCTAATAATGCATGCTTTATAATATCCATATGATAACTTTTCTGGTGTTTGATGAAGTTTGATGCTTTTATTCTTGATTGTCAGTTAATACCCTTTTATGTTTAACATGTTATCTATAATCTATTATAACAAGCGATGCACTCAATCAAGTGTGAATGAAGAGAATGTCAATAGAAAATAGCGAAAAAAAACAAAAAGAGTTATTTTTGGAATTTTGCGCTAGATTATATGAAAGCTTTTAGCAGAATGTCCTGTAAGTAAATAGAAACAAGATGCACGATAGTATGCAATCGAGGCATAAGAAGTTTAATTTTGTAATACAAAGTATGGTAACGCTTGAGGGTCATTGAGTGTATAGATGAAAAGGCCTTGAATCTTCACGCACCCTCCAACAAACAGCAGCAACAAATTGCAGCGAAACTGCAAATACAAGAAAGAAGAGCAGGAAATTAGGACTCAGAGAAGGAAATATATAAAACCTTCCATTCGCTTTTAGCAGTTCATTCGTCATTCCTCGGAGAATCAATTAAGCATGAAGCAGATATGTGTACAACATTTATATGCAAACAAATTCATCATGACTCACCAGTTTTAGAAAAATTAATTTGGCTCCATCGAAATGAAATGTTTTGGTAATTCCAATATTGGCTAGCACTGTATTTCTACCTTCAATGAATCCATCAGTTCTATCCCTATTACTCACCACCAACAAGAGTCTTTATCTACAATAAGTTGGAGGAGAAGATCTACAGGCTTAGATTTAAATGGTGTTACTGTTGCATACAAGAGCAAAAAGCCTAGAGCAGGATTGAAGCCGGTATAAGATTGTTCTTAATGATTTCTTGAAAAAGTCTGTATTAAAACTAGAACACTCATGTTACACATTGGGATAAAAACTTAATTATGAAAGTTTTAATCAATTAGCAAGTTGATTAAACCTAAGCAAAATGGGTTTTTAAGTTGATTTTAGTGTTTAATTATGAGTTTGTTCATTCATCACCAATACAAACCAAAACATTCATGAAACAAAATAAATCACACCATTGGATTTTACATGGTTCGGCAAAATGCCTATATCTATGGGACTAAGTCTAGATGAAGTCAATCCATTATAATAAACATTTACAGTTCAATGACAAAGCCAAAATTAAGCATCAATTGCAAGAACACTCTCTATTGTTGCAACGCTTCAAACTCCACCCTTTGGTCGAATTCGAACTACCACAACAAGCTCTATGTTAATGAGACCACTTGGTCAATGTTGAGGACCTCTCAAAGATCAATCACTGAAAATGTATTCCAGTTGAAGCAAGCAGCTCAAAATAACATCGAGCAGCAGCTACATAACCAACTTAGAAGCAAGGACGACGAAAACTAAAAGTATTAAGGAAGGTATTTATAAGCCTACCTAAGCATATGAAACCTAATGTAAAATAAAAGAAACCTTTTAGAATATGCAGAATACTTTCGAAGAAATTATAAGGCTTAAAATGAAATTGCATTGGAGAAGAGAATATAAAGAAAAACTTCTGGCCAATGCAAGGGGACAGGTGGTCAACAAGATGCTATTTGGTTTTACGTTTTAGGAAAAGTTTATTCCAATCTTTTTTGGGACCATTGACAATTGCAAACAAACTTTCCAATACATGGTATGAATAAATGATAGGTGTCATGAACCACAAACAATATCTCAAAAGGGAATAAAAAAATATTCAATGGAATATCAAAATGTAATATGCGTTATATAAAATCTCTCTCAAATGCATGTGACCACTCCGACTCTAAAGTGTCCACACAATATAACAGAAAATAGCACAGTTGGCAGAAGTAGCGTGTGAGAGTGCTTCATCATGAGAAATTTCCGGTTAAAGTCTACGTGTGCAGGGACTTGGCGTAGACCCAAATCGTCATCTTGGATTGGCAGTGAGCCTGAAGTGGATGCTTCTGGAAATTGCTGAGTATGTGCACTTCGAATATGTTGAAAAGAGATTCTGTGATGGGTGGCTCACACATGCAAAGAGCTAAGACCAGAAACACTGCGTACCTAACACTGAGAGAGGCCTTCATTGCTTTTGCTCTTGCTATTACATTAAGTATGCAAAATGGTTATTGATTTATACTGTTAGAATGCATTTAAGGGGAATGGTGGCCAAAAAATCTTCGACGCTTTCAAAGTCGATGGTAAGTTCTTGCTTGAGTATTGTTCCATAAGAGTTATTGTAGCCTGCAGGTGGAAAGCCCAAGAAGATGGAATTATGTTTATAGCGTGAAGTATAAAAAGTATATATTTATGTATCAATGGGAACATTAAGGCTTTAATAAACGTGAAGCTATATTACTTCATTTAAGTACACATAATCATAACAAAAATTTGCATGTGTATGTATGACAAGTATATGGAGTATTCGATTATCTAATTGATCAAGAGGTTGGTTCTAACTAGACCTGGCAAAATGGGTCTGGACCCGTGGGTCAACCCCAAACCCGGGTAAAAAATGTAGGGCGTGGGTCTTTAATATTGGACCCGTTTTTCTACTACCAGCACCCGGCCCAACCCGTTTTGCCAAAGGGTCAAACGGGTACACCCGCGGGTGCCCACGGGTGCTCGTTTGTTTTTTAAAACAAAAACACCTTTCCCCTTTTCATTTTGCAGGGATTCCCTAAAATTAAAAATTGAGGAATCCAAATGGGTGGTGAACTGATGAAAAAGAAAGTGGGAAAGTTAAGGAAGAAGATAATAAGAGGAATCCAAATGGGTGGTGAACTGACGAAAAAGAAAGTGGGAAAGTTGAGGAAGAAGATGATAATGAGTGGTGAATTGATGAAAAAGAAAGTGGGAAAGTTGAGGAAGAATATGATAAGAAGCGAGAGGGAGTTAAAAAGAACAAGACAAAGAGGGCTACAAACAAAAGACGAGGGATCATCCACTAAATATCAAAAGCTTATTTCGTAGTTTTGATCAAATTAAATAAAAATTCGATTTTGATTCGCTACCACATACAAACTTATCGCTGTTAATGGAAGCTCCATCGAGGCCGCCAACTTTCAAGAAAGCTTGTGGAAGCTTCTCAGGTTGCTTCTCCTTCAGTTACAACTTCAGCCAAAGATTAAGAGAATTTTAAGACCATTCTTAAAGTGATCCCATCCCCATGTTTTTGCCCCAAATCGCAAAAGCCCTAACTCAAACTCACTCTCTATGTCTCTCATCAACCTCCTCTCAAACTCATTGTCACCGAAATCCCTAACTCCATCGTCGTCGCTTCTCCTGTCTTCGTTTCTCATCAGTCATTAGCCACGTTTGTACTCTACACTTTCGGCACATCAAGGACAATCGACAAAGTTCTTTTCTCTTTTCTTCTGTTGCTTTTTCTTGTGTAGATTTTTTCGTTTTTCATTTTTTTTTTTATGTGGGTTTATTTGGTTGATGAGGAATGAAAGGAGAATCGATAAAGTTAGGTTCTGAGTTTCGGTTTGGTTGGTGAGAAAACTTGGGAGAAAACGTGGGTTTATATTTTAGGAAGATTTGGGGTGTAACTGCAAAAATCTAAAACTTGTGTGAACAGTACGGGCACCCGCGGGTCCACCCATACCCGCATGGGGTAGGGTGTGGGTCTAAAATATTGGACCCGTTTTAGACCCGTACCCGTAAGACCCAGGCCTGTACCCGGCCCACCCGCCCGTTTTGCCAGGTCTAGTTCTAACAGACACAGAGAGAGACGATTTGGATTTTGTTATCTTATAGAGAAAATATATACTTATCTTTTAGTATTATTATTCATTATAAAGTTATGCAATTTCCTTTTGAATTTTTTAGTTAGATTCAACTTGATTGATTATGAACAGATTTATATTGAATATACAATGGAAAAAGCGGTGGTAAGCCAATCTGAATTTCTAATTAATATATATATATATTTTATTTCAATTACTGAAAACTCAGAACTTAATTAAGGGGACGTAACTTTTAAGAAAGGAAAATATTTTGAATTCATTAACTGGCGCGCATGTAAGAGGTGATGTGCATTGCATTCAAACTTTCCTAATAAGTTATGCAGTCAATTGCAAATTTGTAACGGTCTTATAAAAGATTCTAACGTTTATTCCATCCTTATTCGTATTGATTTATAAAGCAGTTTTAAAAGCAAGATTGCAGTTTCCATCTCCAGAGAAAACGACATGAATTTGGTGATATTATTATTTGTTGTTGCCTTTGTCACGCCCCGTCCCGGGTAGTCCTTATCCCATCAGATCCGGGCACTCCAAAGGACCCGAGAACTCAAGAGGAAGGTGAATAAATCATAAAGTCATTTATAAAATCCGTTTATTATAACATAAGTTAAGTAAAACAGTTATCCATGCACGTACAAAGAGTCTCTGGAAACGAAAATGCAGAAAGTCAGTTACAAAACATAGTATCAGAGTACACAAAATGATAACACATCATGAGATGGAACATGCATCTATGGGCCAACCTAGAGCATACAAGTAGCACCGCACAAACCATATGGTAAACCCTGGGGGGAGAAAACATAAAACGGTGAGCTAGGAAGCCCAGTGAGTGGATAATACATTTATAAAGAAAATACTTGAAAGGGAAAATATATTTCATGTAAAAGCTTAATGAATGTCACACAATATATATATATATATACCACCATACTATTACCCAAGGTACCTAGACCACAACTCTAACATATAGGTTCCTAATACAGACAATCCACTAGGCCACCCATAGTCTATCCTCGGGGTGGCACCATCCACGGTCTATCCTCGAGATAGTCGAAATCATCCTAGGATGGTCATACTCGACCCACAGTCTATCCTCGGGGTGTTAAACTACCTGGAGCTCATCAGGCGCCCATCTTGTCCCAGTAGGATGGTCTAAGCTCATCATCGTTTGGTAGTACAGACCATCTCTATGAGCGCATGAGGTCAGATAATATCACTAGCTGAAGTCTGGAGGGGATGGGCACTACCGAAAGGTGGTCTCCGATCCAATTCATCCAACACAATCATATATATATATAAAAAATTAAAACCCACGTGTGAAAGTGAATGCGGTGTTCATGATGTTGAAAAATATGCAACAAGAAAAATATCCATTTACTCCCCATATTTATTAGTTGTTACACTTCAATCCTCTAACTTTTAAATCTTTGCAGTTTACCCCCTGTCTATATGACACGTTTCAAAAGTTAAAAATTATCCCCTGAATGCTTCGCTACAGTAAGAATTCTCTTTACTGCAGTGAGAACCAGATTTTTACAAATCTGGGTTTCTTCTCCACTCAGTTGCGTTTTCTCTCAACCATTTCCCTTCTCCTCAATTTTTCCACACCTTAATTACACTACAACACACCCATGTGCATGCAATGAATCATCCTAAACATACAATACACACAAAATACCCAATTTTGGGATCTCCATGATCCCATTATGCAACCCATAAATCCAACTCTTTCTCTACAACTCTCAACTCCTACACAACCCACACAAACAAACCAACCCTTCCAAAAATGGTTGGATTTTCCATTCAACTACACCAATCTCACACATATAATGCATCCATGATCTACACACAAAATGATTTTTCCAAAATATGATTTTAATGCAATATTTATAATATTCCACTCACCAATTGTTCCTCCTTAGATTAGGTACTCGGATCCTTGCTCCTCTTCACCTATTGTCCCCAAATTAACCCACCATTAGTTACTCCTTAATATTAGAGGTAGAAAAATAGAAAATGTTTAAGTTTAGGATGAAATGCATGCATGAACTACACTTACCTTGGACAACTTTTGGATTTTCCCTATTTTCTCTCCTTTCTCTTCCTCTCTTCTTCTTCTTCCTCTTCTGCCGATTTTAGCCAAAATGAGAGAACCCTAGCTCTTTTATACTATGTAATGACTTCTTTCTAATAGTATATTTTATAACATATATTATGAAAACATACATAATTAGCATACGAAAATAGTTTGGCCCAAATTTTTCTTTACATACAAAATATAATTCTTTATATATATTAAAATAACAAGTACAAAAACTTAGCAACGGTGGACAGTAATACCAATTCTCTTCGCTTGTCGATGTCCTTCCGACCGCTGCTCACCTATTTCCTACAAAAACATGGAAAAACAACAGGGTGAGCATAAAAATGCTCAGTAAGTAAATCCATTAACTTTTCTTCTTCTTTGATTCTTTCCTTACTTAATTCTCTTCTTCTTTCTTTCTCTGTTTCTAATTCTCACTGTTCTTTTCTTTCTTTCTAATTCTCTCTGTTTATTTCTTTCTTTCTGTTCTTTCTTTCTTACTCTTTCTATTCTTTCTCTTCTTGCTACTCTTCTATTCTTTCTAACCATAGTAAAATTCATGGGAATATGCATATGCAATAAT